>NC_052151.1:191891489-192209272 GCF_902713615.1 Scyliorhinus canicula
ATTTTAAGTTGGGTGCCTTTGTGAAATGCAGATGAATGGACATTATTTTCAGAATTCCTTATCAGTGTTATTGCAAGTTCAGCACGGATCTATATGCCAAATATTGTATGCAGAATAGACAGTGCCAATTACACTGAAAGTAATCACATTTTTACAGTCTAGCAAACTTTTTATATGTGGGCGTGGAATTATTGTTCTTGTTCTCTTTGAAATCCTGTCATGCTTGTAATTATCTCCACATATGTTTCCGGTCTGGTAGCTCAGTCAACCCGGTTATGCTAATTCCTTCACAGATATTATTACCAAAAGCTAAAGTCTTAAAACCACATTGAAAATAAATCAGACAATGGAATTTGAGGTACTCAAATCATGAACTCAATCATTTATCACCAGTAACTCATGATCAAGAGGTTGCATGGCTCAGTTTCCATTGACACAAAGCTGAAACTGATTCACAGTTTGCACATTGATATTGTTTGAAAAGTCCCAGATATTCTTATCCTTTTGTGGGCTATGGGTGACTAGGCTAGCACTTATTGCCCGTCTCTAACTGCTCTTGCGAAGGTGGTGATGAGCTGCCTTATTGAACGGCTGCAGTCCATGCGGTGTATGTACACCCACAGGGCTGTCAAGGAGGGTACCCAGAGTTTTGACCCAGCAACATTAAAGGACGGTGATATGGATCCAAGTGAAACAACAGTGAAACACTGTGCTACTGTGCTGCCCGGGGCTTGGAAGAGAACTTGCACAAAGTGGTGTTCCCATGTATCTGCTGCCCTTGTCCTTCTAAGTGGTAGATGTTGCAGACTTGGAAGGTGCAGTAGAACGGTGGTGAGTTGCTGCATTGCACCTTGCAGATGGTTCACACTGAAGCCACTGTGCATCAGTGGTGGAGGGAATGATAGTTTATGTTGGCAGATGTGGTGACGATCAAAGAGGACTGCTTTTTCCTCAATGGTGTCAAGTGTCTTGAGTGTTGTTGAAACTGCATTCATCCAGACAAGTGGAGAGTGCATGCCTTGTACGTGGTGAACAGGCTTTGGGGAGTCAGAAGATGAGTTCCTCTCCACAGAATTCCCAGTCTCTGACCTGCTCTTGTAGTCACAGTATTCACATGGCTGGTCCTGACGCCGAGGGCCCGGGTTCGATCCTGGCCCTGGGTCACTGTCCGTATAGAGTTTGCACATTCTCCCCATATCTTCGTGGGTCTCACCCCCACAACCCAAAGGTATGCAGCATAGGTGGATTGACCAAGCTAAATTGTTGGGAGAAAAAAATTGGGTACTCTAAAATTATATTGGAAAAAATATGGCTGGTCCAGTTCAGTTTTTGGTCAATGGTAACAACCAGGATTTTGTTAGCAGGGGATTCAGTGATAGTGATGTCGTTGAATGCCAAGGGGAAAAAGGTTAGATTTTATTATTGTTGGAGATGGTCACCTGTGTGGTGAAAATATTACTCGCCACTTGTCATCCCAAACCTGAATGTTGTCCAAATCTTACTGCACATGGACTCACACTGCTTCAGTGTCTGAAGAGTTGCAAATAATAATGAACAGTGTGCAAACAGTTGTAAATACCCCCACTTCTGATCTGATAATGGAGGATAGATAGATAGAGAAATACAGCACAGA
The DNA here is from genome assembly GCF_902713615.1 of Scyliorhinus canicula. NCBI lineage: Eukaryota > Metazoa > Chordata > Chondrichthyes > Carcharhiniformes > Scyliorhinidae > Scyliorhinus > Scyliorhinus canicula. The sequence continues at coordinate 191,893,123 of NC_052151.1, forward strand.
ACAGGCCCTTCGGCCCACGATGTTGCGCCAAACTTTTGTCCTAGGTTAATCATAGAATTTTGGACAATTTTTCATGGCCAATCCACCCAACCTGCACATCTTTGGACTGTGGGAGGAAACCGGAGTACCCGGAGGAAACCCACCCAGTCACGGGGAGGATGTGCAGACTCCACACAGACAGCGACCCAAGTCGAAACTGAACTTGGGACCCTGGAGCTGTGAAGCAATTGTGCTATCCACAATGCTACCGTGCTGCCCTTAAGAGGTTAACCTACACTCCATTATTCTACCCTAATCCATGTACCTATCCAATAGTCGCTTGAAGGTCCCTTACTTTTCCGACTCAACTACATCCACAGGCAGTGCATTCCATGCCTCCACTACTCTCTGGGTAAAGAACCTACCTCTGACATCCCCTCTATATCTTCCACCATTTATCTTAAATTTATGTCCCCTTGTAATGGTGTGTTCCACCCGGGGAAAAAGTCTCTGACTGTCTACTCTATCTATTCCCCTAATCATCTTATAAACCTCTATCAAGTCGCCCCTCATCCTTCTCCGTTCTAATGAGAAAAGGCCTAGCACTCTCAACCTTTCCTCGTATGACCTACTCTCCATTCCAGGCAACATCCTGGTAAATCTCCTTTGCACCTTTTCCAAAGCTTCCACATCCTTCCTAAAATGAGGTGACCAGAACTGCACACAGTACTCCAAATGTAGCCTGACCAAGGTTTTGTACAGCTGCATCATCACCTCACGGCTCTTAAATTCAATCCCTCTGCTAATGAACGCTAGCACACCATAGGCCTTCTTCACAGCTCTATCCACTTGAGTGGCAACTTTCAAAGATCTATGAACATAGACCCCAAGATCTCTGCTCCTCCACATTGCCAAGAACCCTACCATTAACCCTGTATTCCGCATTCATATTTGTCCTTCCAAAATGGACAACCTCACACTTGTCAGGGTTAAACTCCATCTGCCACTTCTCAGCCCAGCTCTGCATTCTATCTATGTCTCTTTGAAGCCGACAACAGCCCTCCTCACTATCCACAACTCCACCAATCTTCGTATCATCTGCAAATTTACTGACCCACCCTTCAACTCCCTCATCCAAGTCGTTAATGAAAATCACAAACAGCAGAGGACCCAGAACTGATCCCTGCGGTACACCACTGATAACTGGGCTCCAGGCTGAATATTTGCCATCCACCACCACTCTCTGTCTTCCATTGGTTAGCCAGTTTTTTATCCAACTGGCCAAATTTCCCACTATCCCATGCCTTCTTACTTTCTGCATAAGCCTACCATGGGGAACCTTATCAAATGCCTTACTAAAATCCATGTACACTACATCCACTGCTTTACCTTCATCCACATGCTTGGTCACCTCCTCAAAGAAGTCAATAAGACTTGTAAGGCAAGACCTACCCCTCACAAATCTGTGCTGACTATCCCTAATCAAGCAATGCCTTTCCAGATGCTCAGAAATCCTATCCCTCAGTACGCTTTCCATTACTTTGCCTACCACCGAAGTAAGACTAACTGGCCTGTAATTCCCAGGGTTATCCCTATTCCCTTTTTTGAACAGGGGCACGACATTCGCCACTCTCCAATTCTCTGGTACCACCCCTGTTGACAGTGAGGACGAAAAGATCATTGCCAACGGCTCTGCAATTTCATTTCTTGCTTCCCATATAATCCTTGGATATATCCCGTCAGGCCCAGGGGACTTGTCTATCCTCAAGTTTTTCAAAACGCGCAACACATCTTCCTTCCTGACAAGTATCTCCTCAAGCTTATCAGTCTGCTTCACGCTGTCCTCTCCAACAATATGGCCCCTCTCGTTTGTAAATACTGAAGAAAAATACTTGTTCAAGACCTCTCCTATCTCTTCAGACTCAATACACAATCTCCCGCTACTGTCCTTAATCGGACCTACCCTCGCTCTAGTCATTCTCATATTTCTCACATATGTGTAAAAGGCCTTGGGGTTTTCCTTGATCCTACCCGCCAAAGATTTTTCATGCCCTCTCTTAGCTCTCCTAATCCCTTTCTTCAGTTCCCTCCTGGCTATCTTGTATCCCTCCAGCGCCCTGTCTGAACCTTGTTTCTTCAGCCTTACATAAGTCTCCTTCTTCCTCTTAACAAGACATTCAACCTCTCTTGTCAACCATGGTTCCCTCACTCGACCATCTCTTCCCTGCCTGACAGGGACATACATATCAAGGACACGTAGTATCTGTTTCTTGAACAAGTTCCACATTTCACTTGTGTCCTTCCCTGACAGCCTATGTTCCCAACTTCTGCACTTCAATTCTTGTCTGACAGCATTGTATTTACCCTTCCCCCAATTATAAACCTTGCCCTGTTGCACGCACCTATCCCTCTCCATAACTAAAGTGAAAGTCACAGAATTGTGGTCACTACCTCCAAAATGCTCCTCCACTAACAAATCTATCACTTGCCCTGGTTCATTACCAAGTACTAAATCCAATATGGCCTCCCCTCTGGTCGGACAATCTACATACTGTGTTAGAAAAGCTTCCTGGACACACTGCACAAACACTACCCCATCCAAACTATTTGATCTAAAGAGTTTCCACTCAATGTTTGGGAAGTTGAAGTCACCCATGACTACTACCCTGTGACTTCTGCACCTTTCCAAAATCTGTTTCCCAATCTGTTCCTCCACATCTCTGCTGCTATTGGGGGGCCTATAGAAAACTCCCAACAAGATGACCGCTCCTTTCCTATTTCTAACTTCAACCCATACTACCTCAGTAGGCAGATCCCCCTCGAACTGCCTTTCTACAGCTGTTATACTATCTCTAATTAACAATGCCACCCCCCTCCCCCCACCTCTTTTACCATCCTCCCTAATCTTGTTGAAACATCTATAACCAGGGACCTCCAACAACCATTTCTGCCCCTCTTCTATCCACGTTTCCGTGATGGCCACCACATCGTAGTCCCAAGTACCGATCCATGCCTTAAGTTCACCTACCTTATTCCTGATGCTTCTTGCATTGAAGTATACACACTTCAACCCATCTCCTTGCCTGCAAGTACTCTCCTTTGTCATTGTTACCTTCCCCACTGCATCACTACGTGCTTTGGCGTCCTAACTATCATCTTCCTTAGTTGCTGGACTACAGATCCGGTTCCCATTCCCCTGCCAAATTAGTTTAAACCCTCCCGAAGAGTACTAGAAAACCTCCCCCCCAGGATATTGGTGCCCCTCTGGTTCAGATGCAACCCGTCCTGCTTGTACAGGTCCCACCTTCCCCAGAATGCGCTCCAATTATCCAAATACCTGAAGCCCTCCCTCCTACACCATTCCTGCAACCACGTGTTCAACTGCACTCTCTCCCTATTCCTAGCCTCGCTATCATGTGGCACCGGCAACAAACCAGAGATGACAACTCTGTCTGTCCTTGCCTTTAACTTCCAGCCTAACTCCCTAAACTTGTTTATTACCTCCACACCCTTTTTCTTACCTACATCGTTGGTACCAATGTGTACCACGACTTCTGGCTGCCCACCCTCCCCCTTCAGGATCCTGAAGACATGATCCGAGACATCCCTGGCCCTGGCATCCGGGAGGCAACATACCTTTCGGGAGTCTCGCTCGCGACCACAGAATCTCCTATCTATTCCCCTAACCATTGAATCTCCTATTACTATTGCTTTTCTATGCTCCCCCCTTCCCTTCTGATCCCCAGAGCCAGACTCAGTGCCAGAGACCTGGCCGCTGGGGCCTTCCCCCGGTAGGTCATCCCCCCCCAACAGCATCCAAAACGGTATACTTGTTTTGAAGGGGAACGGCCACGTGGGATCCCTGCACTGTCTGCCTGTTAGTTTTCTTTCCCCTGACTGTAACCCAGCTACTCTTGTCCAGTACCTTTGGTGTGGCTACCTCCCTGTAACTCTTCTCTATGACCCCCTCTGCCTCCCGGATGATCCGAAGTTCAACCAGCTCCAGCTCCAGTACCTTAACACGGTCTCTGAGGAGCTGGAGTTGGGTGCACTTCCCACAGGTATAGTCAGCGGGGACACCAGTGGTATCCCTCACCAGCCACATCCTACAGGAGGAGCATGCAACTGCCCTAGCCTCCATCCCCTCTTACTTTACAGAATTAGCTGCCCCGTGGACCAACTGGACCTCCACCCTCCGACTCTGCTCCCAGTCAGCTGTACTCTAAACTCCTGGCTCCCTTCATGCTCTTTGATAAATATAGGAAATGAACTGTAAGGAGCACCTTACTCCCTCCTCACCTAACTCCCTCAGTCACCAAACTCTCACTGTAGCACTCAAATGCCACAAGCTCAGCACTCCCTCAGTCACCAAACTCTCACTGTAGCACTCAAATGCCACAAGCTCAGCACTCAGTGCAAACAAAGTCTGCACTGTAACTAGCTCCTATTTATACTGTGACTCCAGCTTCTGAAAACTGGCCTAATGCAATTAACTAATTAACAAGCTCCAGCTGCAAGTAAGTCCAAGTAGAACCTCGTTTCAAGCTGATTCAAAATTCACCTTCTTATAGACCAAACAGCAACTTTTAAGTTAATTAACTAAATAAAAGAAATACTAGACTTTAAATAAAAATGAACCCTTATACTCCCTCAGTCACCAAACTCTCACTGTAGCACTCAAATGCCACAAGTTCAGCACTCCAGTGCAAACAAAAAAAAAAGAAGCAGTACAGAGTTGCGGGTTGCTGTCCTATTTGTTAGCAAAAGAAAATAGGCGGGATTCCCCCAACCTCCCAGCCACTTGTTTCTCAGTGGAGGGAGGTGCCACCGCTATCAATGGGATTTCCCATTGAAGCCACCCCACGCCGCCTGGAAACCCAAGGGCGCGGGGTAAGATGCCAGTAGGACCAGAGAATCCCCGTTGCTAGTGAATGGCCTGAGAATTCCGGCCATATCTCCTGACATTTGAACTCAGCTGCAAAGCAGAAATGAACCTACTCCACGTGGACTGCAGTGGTTCCAGCAGGTAGCTCGCTATTACCTTCTCCACGGGCAGCGTGGTAGCATAGTGGTTAGCACTGTTGTTTCACGGTTTGATTCCTGGCTTAGATCACTGTCTGTGCGGAGTCTGCACATTCTCTCTGTGTTTGTGTGGCTTCCCTGCGGGTGCTCTGGTTTCCTCCCACAAGTCCCAAAAGTCGCGCTTGTTAGGTGAATTGGACATTCTGAATTCTCTCTCTTGTACCCGAACAGGCGCCGGAATGTGGCGACTAGGAGATTATCACAGTAACTTCATTGCAGTGTTCATATAAGCCTGCTTGTGACAGTAATAAAATTATTATTATGATTCTCAAGGGCAATTAGAGATGGTCAATAAATGCTGGCCTATCCTGCGACATTCACATCCCATGAAAGAATAAAAATATTAAAGTAACAGCCATTTTGGGGCAGCACAGTGGCGCAGTGGGTTAGCACTGTGGCATCATGGCGCCGAGGTCCCAGGTTCGATCCCGGCTCTGGGTCACTGTCCATGTGGAGTTTGCACCTTCTCCCCGTGTTTGCGTGGGTTTTGCCCCCACAACCCAAAAATGTGCAAACTAGGTGGATTGGGCACGCTAAATTGCCCCTGAATTGAAAAAAATGAATTGGATAATTGAAATTTAAAAAAAAGAAAAAGTAGCAGCCATTTTGGCAGATGTTTAAAAGATGGTGGAAAGTTACACTTTGAATTTTGCTCCATCCTGTAAGATGTATTTTACAGAGAGGGCTTTAGTTCCTTCAATTAAGCCAAAATCATTCTTGCAATACCTGTTCCTTTGTTACATAATTAATCATGAAAGGAAAAATAGCTTTCTCACCCAGAGTTTGGTGGAGAATGTTGAATTCACAAACACAAGGCAACCAGCATAAGATGCATTTAAGCACACAGAACGAAAGGAATAGAAGGATAACAGGAAATGTAGTTGGATGCGAAGAGCTTCACGTGGAGCATAAACACTTGCATGGATCACTTGGGCCAAATGGTCTGTGTCTGAGCTGTGTATTCTATTTAATTCTCTCGTGCAGAAGAATGATCTTCACAACAAATGGTTTTGTTTGTGCACATCTAACTTAGTTTTTCCTATCTCTCTTTCTAGGTCAGCAAGAGTGACAGATAGAATAATGAACCTATTGCGTCTGTCCCTGCAACATAGTCTGCTCAGGAAATGGGGTCAGGCATCACATAGTGAGCAATGTGTGGCCTCAGTTCCCTCAGCCCACACAACACACAGCTTGAAATCAGCATTCTCAAACACATCCGTTCCGGAGGAAACAAGTTGAAATAAAAATGCCTTCAAATAAATTACTTCTCCAAACAAAAGAGGGGTTGATTTTAACTTTGGAGTTCTGATGCAAAACGGGTGGTAGCAAATCGGGGACCCTGGGCAGGATTCTCGAATAATGGGGCTATGTCCCACTCTAGCGTCAAAACGCAGGCATTTCACTGTGGACTTTCCTGAAGAAAGTCCAGAGTGATTCTCCTGATGCACTATCAATTATGATGAGACAAGAGTGGAGTGTAATCGAGGCTTTATTACGCAGAGATGTGTAGCCTCCCGCAGCTGCTGCCGAAATGGCTGCAGCTCGGAGAGCCCCCATATGTATACTCTGCATACTGGGTGGAGCCAGCAGGCAGGGATCTAGCCCCGTACCTGTAGTACAGGGGCCTTACTGTAATATACCTTATATACAATATATACAATACAACAATACAACAGTGGTGACTACCACATTCACCCCCTGTTAAAAAAGAGTCCAGCGGGGGGTGGAAGGCTATTTACATGCAGGTGTTTAACGTTTTAGAAAAAGTTTACAAATTCAGATGATCGGGTGCCTTGAACCGTCATTGCGAGCGCCGCAGTCCCGGTGGAGATGCAGGCGCCGATTCGGGCGTGGGTGACTCCGGGAGCGTGTCGGCCTCATCTTCATCCCCGGGTGGGACTAAGGAGAGGACGGATCGTCCTGGAAGGGGACTGTGGTGGGGTGCACTGGGAGGATGGGGGGTGGCACCAGGGCAGAAGGGTGGGGTGTGTGGGGACCCAGCTGGTGCCAGCTGGTGCTGGAGCCGCACATGCTTACGGAGGAGGACAGGGTCCTGGAGCTGCCAGCCACGTTTGGAGCGAAACCCCAGAGGTGGACTTCCTGGGGAAGTCAAAGAGACGTTCATGGGGAGTTTCATTAGTACAAAGGAGTGACCAAATGGAGTGAAGAGCGTCGGGGAGGACCTCCTGCCAGCTGGAGGCCGGGAGATTTCTGGACCGTAGGGCCAGCTGGACAGCCTTCCAGACCGTCCCGTTCTCCCGCTCCACCTGCCCGTTTCTCCGGGGATTGTAGCTAGTCGTCCTGCTCGAGGCAATGACCTGCTGAGCAGGTACTGGCACAGCTCATTGCTCATAAATGTGGATCCCCGGTCGCTATGGAAGTACGTGGGGAAACTGAACAGGGTGAAGATGATATTGAGGGCTTTGATTACGGTGGCAGACGTCATATAGGAACATGGGGCGGCGAAGAGGAACCTGGCGTATTCGTCAACCACGTTGAGGAAGTACGCGTTTCAGTCGGTGGAGGGGAGGGGCCCTTTGAAGTCCACGCTGAGGTGTTCAGAGGGGCGGGAGGCCTTCACCAGGTGCATTCGCTCTGGCCGGTAGAAGTGCGGTTTACACTCCGCGCAGACCTGGCAGTCTCTGGTGATAGCTCTGACTTCCTCGATGGAGTAGGGCAGGTTGCGGGCCTTTATGAAGTGAAAAGAACGGGTGACCCCTGGGTGGCTGAGGTCGTTGTGCAGGGCCTGGAGTCGGTCCACTTGTACGCTAGCACATGTACCTCGGGATAGGGCACCGGGGGGCTCGTTGAGCTTACTGGGGCAATGCAAAATCTCGTAATTGTGGGTGGAGAGCTCGATCCTCCACCTCAAAATCTTATCATTTTTGATCTTGCCCCGCTGTGTGTTGTTGAACATGAAGGCATCCGACCATTGGTCAGTGAGGAGCGTGAATCTCAGTGCCGAATTTTGGAGGCATGGAGGGTGCATGAAAAGAATGCCACGGGCCTGCCTGCCTGGTCGAGGGTGGTGGCCAGAGCGATGTCTGATGCATCACTCTCGACTTGGAAGGGAAACGTCTCGTCGACCGCGTGCATCGCGGCCTTGGCGATGTCGGCCTTGATATGGTTGAAGGCCTGGTGAGCCTCGGCCGTTAGGGGAAAACCGGTGGAGTGAATGAGTGGGCGGGCCTTGTACGCATAGTTAGGGACCCACTGGGCGTAGTAAGAGAAGAATCCCAGGTATCATTTGAGGGCCTTGGGGCAATGGGGAAGGGGGAGTTCCATGAGGGGGTGCATGCAATCGGGGTCGGGCCCTAGGACCCCATTCTGAACCACATAGCCGAGGATGGCTAATTGGTTAGTGCTGAACACGCACCTCCTTGTTGTCGGTTAGGTTGAGGAGTTTTGCGGAGTGGAGGAATTTGTAAAGGTTAGCGTCGTGGTTCTGCTGGTCGTGGTCGCAGATGGTGACGTTATCCAGGTACAGGAAGGTGGCCCGCAGTCCGTACGGGTCAACCATTTGGTCCATCTCCCGTTGGAAGACCGAGATCCCGTTAGTGACACCGAAGGGAACCCTAAGGAAGTGATAAAGGCGGCCGTCCGCTTCAAATGCAGTGTATGGGTGGTCCGCCTTGCGAATGGGGAGCTGGTGGTAGGCAGATTTCAGGTCCACTGTAGAGAAGAACCGGTACTGTGCAATCTGATTGACCATATCATATATGTGTGGGAGGGGGTACGCGTCGAGCTGCGTGTGCTGATTGATGGTCTGACTGTAGTCAACGACCATCCTGTTCTTCTCCCCAGTTTTTACAACTACCACTTGGGCTCTCCAGGGGCTGTTGCTGGCCTCGATAATGCCTTCCTGTAGCAGCCGCTGGACCTCAGACCTGATGAAGGTCCTGTCCTGGGCGCTGTACCGTCTGCTCCTGGTGGCGACGGGTTTTCCATCCGGGGTGAGGTTCACAAACAGAGAAGGCGGGTCAACCTTCAGGGTGGTGAGGGGTGGTAGGTGTCCGCCAAATTTGAGGGTCAGGCTCTGGAGGTTATACTGGAAGTCCAGGCCAAGTAATAAGGCAGCGCCGAGATTGGGGAGGACATAGAGCCGGAAGCCGCTGAACTCTACGCCCTGGGTGGTGAGGATGGCGGTGCAGTACCCCCGGATCGCCAAGGAGTAGGATCTGGAGGGACATTTTTTGGTTAATGGGGGAAACCGTGAGGGAGCAGCGCCTTACTGTATCGGGGTGGATGAAGCTCTCAGTGCTCCCGGAGTTCAGAAGGCAGGATGTCTTATGCCCATCGACCTTCACTGTCGTCAACGCGGTCGCGAGGTTGTGTGGTCGGGACTGGTCGATGGTGTTGGAGGCGAGACGCGGCTGGTCGGCGGCGGTTGCAGGCGATGATCGGCCAGATGGGGTGCCCGACGAGCAGGGGTCCTGAGGCGGGGAAGGTGGCGGCGCCCACGGGGCGCACATGGCGGGCGGCGTTAAAGATGGCGGCGCCCACGTGCCGCACCTGTCATGAGGGAGGCAAGATGCTGGGGCCCATGGGCCGCACATGTTGTGAGGCGAGCAAGATGCCGGCGCCCATGGGCCGCACGTGGTCTGAGGCGGGGAAGGTGGCGGCGCCCACGGGTCGTAAGTGGGGGGTGCCGGGACAATAGTGGCAATTGAGAGGACCTGGCACACAGCAGTGAAATGTCCTTTCTTCTCACAGGCCTTGCAGAGCGTGCTCCGCGCCGGGCAGCGCTGCCGGGGGTGTTTTGTCTGTCCGCAGAAGTAGCACTTGGGTTCCTCGGGGTTGGTTGGCTGCCGCGTGGCGCAGGTTTGGGGTTGGCTGGGGGTGGCCACTGGTGGGGTCCACGATGGGGTGTTCGCCGGCAGGGTCCACAATGCTCAGGAGGGGTGGGCTGAGCAGTTGGGGGCGTACGCCTGCACATTGCGGGAGGCAACCATGAATGAGATCGCTAGCTTCTTGGTCACCGCAAGGTCAAGGGTAACCCCTTCTGAGAGGCGCTGGCAGATGTAAGCTGACCTTATGCCAGTAACAAACGCGTCTTGAATTAGAAGTTCCGAATGTTCAATGGCCGAAACGGCTGGCAATTGCAGTCCCTCGCCAGGGCGCGCAGGGCACGCCAGAAATCTTCCACAGAATCACTGGGGATTTGATGCCGCGTGGACAGGAGGTGCCTGGCATAGATTTTGTTGGTCTGCTGAGCATAGTTCTCCTTCAGCAGCGCCATGGCCTCAGCATAGGTACACGCATCCCGGATGAGGGGAAAGATATCGGAGCTCAGCCGCGTGTAAAGGATCTGGAGCTTCTGCGCCTCTGAGGGTGGTTCTGTCGCTGATCCGATGTATTCCTCGAAGCAAGCTAGCCAATGTGCGAAGGCCGACTTGGCGTTGTCTGCTTGAGGATGCAACTGCAGGTGATCAGGTTTGATGTGGACATCCATCGTTTTAAATTCTCTGTGTAATAAATTGATGCACTATCAATTACGAAGAGACGAGAGTAGAGTGTAATCGAGGTTTATTGAGGAGAGATGTGTAGCCTCCCGCAGCTGCTGTCGAAATGGCTGCAGCTCAGAGACCCCACACATTTATATTCCACCTACTGGGTGGAGCCAGCAAGCAGGGATCTACCCCCCGTACCTGTAGTAGAACATAGAACATAGAACATAGAACGATACAGCGCAGTACAGGCCCTTCGGCCCTCGATGTTGCACCGACATGGGAAGTCAAAAACTAAAGGCCATCTAACCTACATTATGCCCTTATCATCCATATGCTTATCCAATAAACTTTTAAATGCCCTCAATGTTGGTGAGTTCACTACTGTTGCAGGTAGGGCATTCCACAGCCTCACCACTCTTTGCGTAAAAAACCTACCTCTGACCTCTGTCCTATATCTATTACCCCTCAATTTAAGGCTATGTCCCCTCGTGCTAGTCACCTCCATCCGCGGGAGAAGGCTCTCACTGTCCACCCTATCTAACCCTCTGATCATTTTGTATGCCTCTATTAAGTCACCTCTTAACCTTCTTCTCTCTAACGAAAACAACCTCAAGTCCATCAGCCTTTCCTCATAAGATTTTCCCTCCACACCAGGCAACATCCTGGTAAATCTCCTCTGCACCCGTTCCAAAGCTTCCACGTCCTTCCTATAATGAGGCGACCAGAACTGTACGCAATACTCCAAATGCGGCCGTACTAGAGTTTTGTACAACTGCAACATGACCTCATGGCTCCAGAACTCAATCCCTCTACTAATAAAGGCCAACACACCATAGGCCTTCTTCACAACCCTATCAACCTGGGTGGCAACTTTCAGGGATCTATGTACATGGACACCGAGATCCCTCTGCTCATCCACACTACCAAGAATTTTACCATTAGCCAAATATTCCGCATTCCTGTTATTCTTTCCAAAGTGAATCACCTCACACTTATCCACATTAAATTCCATTTGCCACCTCTCAGCCCAGCTCTGCAGCTTATCTATGTCCCTCTGTAACCTGCAACATCCTTCCGCACTGTCTACAACTCCACCGACTTTAGTGTCGTCTGCAAATTTACTCACCCATCCTTCTGCGCCCTCCTCTAGGTCATTTATAAAAATGACAAACAGCAAAGGTGCCAGAACAGATCCTTGTGGTATGCCACTCGTAACTGAACTCCATTCTGAGCATTTTCCATCAACCACCACTCTCTGTCTTCTTTCAACTAGCCAATTTCTGATCCACATCTCTAAATCACCCTCAATCCCCAGCCTCCGTATCTTCTGCAATAGCCGACCGTGGGGAACCTTATCAAACGCTTTACTGAAATCCATATACACCACGTCAACTGCTCTACCTTTGTCTACCTGTTAGGTCACCTTCTCAAAGAACTCGATAAGGTTTGTGATGCATGACCTACCCTTCACAAAACCATGCTGACTATCCCTAATCATATTATTCCTATCTAGATGATTATAAATCGTATCTTTTATAATCCTCTCCAAGACTTTACCCACAACAGACGTGAGGCTTACCGGCCTATAGTTACTGGGGTTATCTCTACTCCCCTTCTTGAACAAAGGGACCACATTTGCTATCCTCCAGTCCTCTGGCACTATTCCTGTAGCCAATCCTGGGCCTCACGGTAGCATGGTGGTTAGCATCAATGCTTCACAGCTCCAGGGTCCCAGGTTCGATTCCTGGCTGGGTCACTGTCTGTGTGGAGTCTGCACGTCCTCCCCGTGTGTGCGTGGGTTTCCTCCGGGTGCTCCGGTTTCCTCCCACAGTCCAAAATGTGCGGGTTAGGTGGATTGGCCATGCTAAATTGCCCGTAGTGTAAGGTTAATGGGGGGGATTGTTGGGTTACGGGTATACGGGTTACGTGGGTTTAAGTAGGGTGATCATTGCTCGGCACAACATCGAGGGCCGAAGGGACTGTTCTGTGCTGTACTGTTCTATGTTCTAATGATGACCTAAAAATCAAAGCCAAAGGCTCAGCAATCTCTTCCCTGGCTTCCCAGAGAATCCCATCAGGCCCCGGGGACTTATCTATTTTCACCTTGTCCAGAATAGCCAACATTTCTTCCCTACGCACCTCAATGCCATCTATTCTAATAGCCTGGGTCTCAGCATTCTCCTCCACAACATTATCTTTTTCCTGAGTGAATACTGACGAAAAGTATTCATTTAGTATCTCGCTTATCTCCTCAGCCTCCACACACAACTTCCCACCACTGTCCTTGACTGGCCCTACTTTTACCCTAGTCATTCTTTTACTCCTGACATACCTATAGAAAGCTTTTGGGTTTTCCTTGATCCTACCTGCCAAAGACTTCTCATGTCCCCTCCTTGCCCGTCTTAGCTCTCTCTTTAGATCCTTCCTCGCTTCCCTGTAACTATCAAGTGCCCCAACTGAAACTTCACGCCTCATCTTCACATAGGCCTCCTTCTTCCTCTTAACAAGAGATTCCACTTCTTTGGTAACCCACGGTTCCCTCGCTCGACCCCTTCCTCCCTGCCTGACTGGTACGTACTTATCAAGAACATGCAATAGCTGTTCCTTGAACAAGCTCCACATATCCAGTGTGCCCAACCCTTGCAGCCTACTTCTCCAACCTACACATCCTAAGTCATGTCTAATGGCATCATAATTGCCCTTCCCCCAGCTATAACTCTTGCCCTGCGGGGTATACTTATCCCTTTCCATCACTAATGTAAAGGTCACCGAATTGTGGTCACTGTCTCCAAAGTGCTCACCTACCTCCAGATCTAACACCTGGCCTGGTTCATTACCCAAAACCAAATCCAATGTGGCCTCACCTCGTGTTGGCCTGTCAACATATTGTGTCAGGAAACCCTCCTGCACACATTGTACAAAGAACGACCCATCTAATGTACTCGAACTACATCTTTTCCAGTCAATATTTGGAAAGTTAATGTCTCCCATAACAACTACCTTGTTACTTTCGCTCTTTTCCAGAATCATCTTCGCCATCCTTTCCTCTACATCCCTACAACTATTAGGTGGCCTATAGAAAACTCCCAGCAGGGTGACCTCTCCTTTCCTGTTTCTAACCTCAGCCCATACTACCTCGGAAGAAGAGTCCCCATCTTGCATCCTTTCTACCACCGTAATACTGTCCTTGACTAGCAGCGCCACACCTCCCCCTCTTTTGCCCCCTTCTCTGACCTTACTAAAGCACCTAAACCCCGGAACCTGCAACAACCATTCCTGTCCCTGCTCTATCCATGTCTCTGAAATGGCCACAACATCGAAGTCCCAGGTACCAACCCATGCTGCCAGTTCCCCTACCTTATTTCGTATACTCCTGGCATTGAAGTAGACACACTTCAAACCACCTACCTGAACACTGGCACCCTCCTGCAAAGTCAAATCTGTGCTCCTGACCTCTATACTCTCAATCCCCCGTACCCCAAAACTACAATCCAGGTTCCCATGCCCCTGCTGATTTAGTTTAAACCCCCGCAAAGAGCACTAACAGGGGCCTTACCATAATATACCTTATACACCATAATAGTACAGGGGCCTTACCATAATATACCTTATATACAATATATACAATGCAATACAACAGTGGTGACTACCACATCTCCTACCTGAAGGGGGCTAGCAGGGCCCCCGAGTGCTTCTTGCAGCCTTGGCTGGGGTTAGAGGGGCCTGCATTTGCGGACAGGAGTCCGCGCATGCACAAGATGGTGGCCTTCGGCGGCCGCCCCACGCGACATGGCAGACTCACACCGCGGACCGGCCCTCCTGAGATCCCGCGCGCCCGTGGATAAGTGGCACCTGATCGCTAGCCTGGCCGTCCTTGAGGCCCCCCACGGTGAAGGATCCCCCCCGCCCTCCACGAGGCTGGCCACCGACTGACACCGCAGCCAGCACCGCCCATGGCCGACAGGCAAAACGTGGTTAGAACCACGCTGTCGGGAACCCGGCCAGTTTCCATCTGTGAATCACGGTGGGGTGTCTGTCAATGACCCCAACCCGCGCCACATAGACCGTGCGCACGAGCGGTTCTCCGGGGACCAGAGAATCGCGGGAGCGGCGTTGCACCGGTTTTCGGCGTCAACGCCCATTCTCCGCCCCCGCGCCGAGGCTCGGAGAATCCCGCCCCCTGATCCCCGCTTCTCCCCCAACACCATTATCAGCAATGAGATCTGTTGCAGTTACATTGTAGTGAATCCTGGACTGCTACAGCACTTTTCAAGGTCTATCTAACTAGTTCCACACTTTAACCTGTTCCCCATTGCCCTGAAAAGGTTCCCTAATCAAGAACTTGAATGCCATTATTGAATCAGCTTCCACCATGCGGGCGAGATTCTCCGCACATGCGGAGAATCGTAAAGGCTGCCGTGGGACAGTCCGTGACCCACGGCAGCCTTCACGCCCACTTCCGGGGCCGATTCTCCCCCCCAGGTGGGGCTAGGAGCACAGCCCGTGCGTCACGGCGGCGCGGCCTTGACGACTGTCATCAAGGTCGCACGCCAAGCGTCGGCCCCGCATGCGCAGGTTGAACAACGCCAACCCGCGCATGCGCAGTTGCCGTCTTTTCCCTCAGCCGCCCCACAAGACATGGCGGCTTGATCGTGTGGGGCGGTGGGCACCGATCGCGGGCCTATGCCTCCCTTGGCACGACCGTGGTACTGCCGTGCCAATCGGGCCCCCAAACGGGCATCTGGCACCTGTTCACGACGGCAGGAAGCAGGTGTGTTTGCTGCCGTGTTGAAACGGGCACGAAGGCCCGGCCACTCGGCCCATTGGCCTCAGAGAATCGCCGCTCGCCGTAAAAAACGGCGAGCGGCAATTCGTGGCGTGGGTCGGGCGTGGGGGGTGGAGAACAGCGGGAGGGCATGAAAAATGTCGGGAGGCCCTCCCGCTATTCTCCCACCCGGCGTGGTGGGCGGAGAATCGCGCCCATATCCCAGATCACAACATCTAATGATCATCTTACCTCTGGTTCTTTAGCCAATCACCTCAAATCTGTGTCCTCCACTTAATGACCCCCCCTTCCAGTGGAAAAAGCTGTTAATATTTATGCCACTGAAACAACTTTATTAATTCTTATATAAAATGCATGTTTGAAAATAAGGCTTAAAGCTCCTTAAAAGCTGTTTGATATTTCTAGGGAATTTTAGGTCCAAACATTTTCAGGTTATAATAGAGACTTGCCAGGATTAATTGACTAATGTGGGAAGCAGCACTCTGAATTTGATATTAACGTCTCCAACAGGAACCACTGCCTCTTGAATTTGTCATATGGAAATTGCAACGGTTTTGGAAGTAAAGCTCCCATGAAGTGTGGGACTAAATAAGGTTTACAGGTAACAGTTGTTGACCTCCCTCTTTGGAGATGTTGGTAATGAAACTATCATTTAATGGAAAAGTAAAAATCAACTCAAGGGAAGAATTCTCCAGTCGTTGCGATTCACTTTACCCGCCAGTAATGCCCCCCCGGCAGTGTAGCTTCAATGGGAAATCCAATTGACAAGCGGCAGGAGTGTAGAATCCCACCACCAGCGAACGGGACGTTGCCGAGAAACATGTGACAGGGAACCGATGAATCTCGCCCCTAATCTTGGATTGGGCTCTTGGAGCAGACCCCTTGAGTTCTTGCAGAAGAAAGTGTTAGATCTTCCCTTTCACTCCTTCCACATAGCCATGTCTTCCCCTTCCCCAGCTGCCCCTGCACATATTTTTTTAAAAAATATTTTTATTTATGTTTTGCAGAATTTTTCGTAATAAAACAGTAGTAACAATAATAACAAAACAAACTAGAGTGAACATTAACATAGTGCAAAAAGAGAATATACAATAACAATTAAATAGACATTACCCCACATGACCCAGTCTTCCCACACCACCCCAATGAAGCACTCACCCTCACCCCCACTGATTGCTGCTGCTGCTGACATTTTAATTTTCCCTGAGAAAGTCGACGAATGGCTGCCACCTCCGAGAGAACCCTAGCGTAGGCAAACTTTATTTTCTCGAGGCTGAGAAACCCAGCCATGTCGTTAACCCAAGTCTCTGCACTCGGGGGCTTCGAGTCCCTCCACATTAATAAAATCCATCTCTGGGCTACTAGGGAGGCAAAGGCCAAGACGTCAGCCTCTTTCGCCCCCTGAACTCTCGGGTCTTCTGACGCTCCAAAGATCGCTACCTCTGGACTCGGCACCACCCGTGTGGTAAGCACCTTGGATATTGCACTCGTGAACCCTTGCCAGAACTCGCTAAGCTCTGGGCATGCCCAAAACATGTGGACATGGTTTGCAGGGCTGCCCTTGCACCTCATTCAACTGTCTTCTACCCCAAAAAACTTGCTCATTCTCGCTGCCGTCATGTGTGCCCAGTGGACCATCTTAAATTGAATTAAACTGAGCCTGGCACATGATGAGGAGGAATTAACCCTGCCCAGGACCTCTGCCCACAGACCCGCATCCAACTCCTCAATTAGCTCCTCCCCCCACTTGCCCTTGAGCTCCTCCACTGGAGTTTCTTCCGCCTCCTGTAGTTCCATGTAGATATCCGACACCCTCCCCTCCCCCACCCAGGTGCCGGAGACCACCCTGTCCTGTATCCTCCGTGGCGGCAGCGTCAGAAAGGCCACTACCTGTTTTTTCAGGAAGGCTCGTACTTGCAGATATTTAAAGGCGTTTCATGGCGGCAGATTAAATTTGTCCTCTAGCGACTTCAAACTGGGAACGCTTCCGTCTATGAACAGATCTCCCATCCTTCTGAGTCTTCCAGCTCTGGAACCCACCATCCATCCTACCCGGGACAAACCTGTGGCTGTGTCCAGACCGACGCTCCCTCCACCTTCTTGTATCTCCTCCACTGTCCCCAGATCCGCACCACCACCGGACTTGTGGAGTAACGGGTCGGTGAGAACGGCAAAGGAGTCGTTATCAAAGCTCCCAGACTAGTACCTTTACATGACGCTGCCTCCAGCTGCTCCAACGCCGCCCCCTCCCCCCCCCCCAAATCGCCCACTTCCTAATCATAGCTATATTGGCCGCCCAGTAGTAGTTGCGAAAGTTCAGCAGCGCCAACCAACCCCCCTCCCGACTGCGCTCCAACAGCGATCTCCTTACTCCCGGGGTCGCCCACACAAAGCTCGAAATGATCCTACTCGCCCGCCCCGTACATATTTTAAACATGTTACATCTCCAATGTTTTCCAGTTCCAATAAAAGGTCAATGACTTGAATAGTTAAGTCGGTTTCCCTCTCCACAGATGCTGCCTTCCCTGCTGAGTATTCCTAGCATTTTCTGATTTCCAGTATCCACATTATTGTTTTGCTGTAACCCTTAAGGAAAATAATTTGTTTTAAAATTCATTCACAGGATGTGAGCATTGCTGGTTAGGCCAGCATTTATTGCCCATCCCTATTTGCCCTTGAGTAGGTGGTGGCGAGTTCCCTTCATGAATTGCTGCAGTCCTTGAGGTGCAGGTACACCCACAGTGCTGTTAGGGAGGGAGTTCCTGGATTTTATGGTGATACATCACCAAGTAGGGATGGTGAATGACTTGGAGGGGAACTGCCAGGTGGTGGTATTCCCAGTTATCTGCTTCCAGGTGGGAATGATCGTGGGTTTGGAAGGTGCTCTTCTCACATACAAAGCCTTTTAATTTAACATATACATCAGTTCTTCAGACTTTAATTCAATATTTTTATATTGATCAATGAAACTTTAATGATGCATTCAAGAAAGATGCTGAGGCACTGTGAAAAGTATCAAGTTGATTTACCAGACTGACACGAGAGAAGAGGCACTTAAAATTTCTGGAACGACTGGAGATACTGGACTTGTCCTTCTCGGAGCAGAGATGGTTCAGAGGAGATTTAGTAACGTTTTTTGCTGTTTGAAGAATTTTGATAGAGTCAATAGGGGGAACAAAGGGAGGGCCAGTCATCAAATCTCAGATAATTGATAAAAAATATATCCGGGGAGGAAACAAGATACATCTTATGCAGTGGGTTATTAGGAATTAGGATTTACAGCTTGAAATGTAGAAGATTTGATAACTTCAAAAAATGGAATTGGAGATGTACTTGAAAAGGAAAATTTGGAGGGCGGGGGGAAAGAGCAGGACAGGGAAATAAGTGGCTAGCTTTTTCAAAGAACTGGCACAGGAATTATGGGCCGAATGATCTCTGATGCTGTTTTATTCCATTGGGTTTATGCACCAACTAACAGTTACTGGAAACATCGTTATCTGAGTAGTCCAGTCACTCTTTAGTATCAAACATAGAATCACTAAAATGCAGAAGGACGATATTTGGCCTATCGATTATGCACCAATGCTTCGAAAGAACATCCTACACTGGCCCAATTTCCCACCTAAACTTTTGGACACCAAGGGATAATTTATCATGGCCAATCCACTTAACCTGCACATCTTTGGACTGTGGGAGGAATCTGGAGACCCGGAGGAAACCCACGCAGACACATGGAGATCATGCAAACTCTACACAGACTGTGGCCCGAGGTCAGAATAGAATTAGGGTCACTGGCGCTGTGAGCCAGCAGTGCTAACCACTGTGCCACCATCAAGGGACGTGTGACTTTGGTTCCAATTTTAAACCCCGACCTGATTTCTTACTCCACTGGCTTCACTAGGTGTTGGTCTTGATCTTTCCAAGCAGGTTAGGTTAAAAATACCCTCTGTCCTGTTGATAAATATTGGCTCCCATGTCACAACGGACATATAACTCACACATTTTGTTGCGTAGTTTGACAAGTGTTAAAAGTCTGGTCTGGCACACAAAAGATGCATGTGCCAGAGGTGAGTGAATTATTGCTCCACTTACTCCATCTGGATGGTACCATTTTTCTTTCATGGCAGCGGGAAGGAATGTTGGTTGACGGAGCCCTGTATTGGTGGTTCTGAATGCATCACTGAATCGATGTGACAGCAATAATGGAAAAGCTTCAAATATATAAAAATTTAACAAATCCATTCATTCCTTTTTCAATTTGCACATTTGTATGGATCTTATGTGGCTGAGTCACATCTCGATACTTCTTTCTTTGAATGTACGTTTGCCCCATTTTGGTGTTTTCAATCATATGCCTCAGTCTAGCTGAATGCTGTCTCCTCTTGCAGCGAAATAAAATATTTAATTGCAAATTAGGGAACTTAAAAATACAAGGGAACTTTACTCTTGCAAGAGGAGTATTTGAACTTACATTAACGTTGCTGTAGCTGTGTGAATTTATTTTATCTAGCAACAAACCATGGTGAGTAGTAATGATGGGATCTTTCAACTCTTTCATTGTCCCAAGGCCTGAGCTTTGCACCCTTATTTGCGCAATGTTCTGCAAATAAGTGCATTTGAGCAAGATATGGGGCTGAAGTTTGAAGCTCTATCGGGAATGGGGAAGGAATTGGGTGGGCGCAGGGCTGCACGCCGCAGGCCAGCGTGGTGGTTTTCTGACTCCATCCACCTCTCCTCTCCCCTCCCTCAGTATTCTCCTGGAGGTGAAGTGGAAAGACAAGGGCTTTCCACCTTTACGCAGCAGGTTGCCTATTCACCTTGTTGACGGATTTGAAGACCCATTGTCAGAGGCTGATTTGAATTTCCTCGTGGCCTCCAGGTCACTACGCGTGAATGAAAGGCTAGTCTGGATTCAGCTCAAAAGGCTTGGAGAGACGATGTTCCATTTTTTTCTCCTCGCTTAACCTGCAGTGGAATATTGCTCCTGCTTCCAAGCTGGTATGCCCTCCCACCATCCTGAATTATCCAGTGAGCCTAACCTCTGGCTATCAATTGGCCAATTAGGGAAAATCACAATGATGTTTTCGCACAGAGTGCTGACTCTCACCACTATCTGAGCCTGTGGCACTCTTCAGAAAGCCCGAGGGAGAATCCTACCCCCTTGCTATCTAATTCAACCGCTGTTAGAAAATAGTTCACTTTTCATACAGTATGTTGCTACGGTGAGTTATTTTCCCTCATCCCCCTTTCTTGCGTCGATACTTTGACAACTGTTTCTACGGACTTTAGTCACAGCAGTTGCATCATAATCCTGTGGCCGACCACAACAGCTCAAAGCTTTGCAGCGACGTCACAATTCAAAACATCTCAAAGTGCGTCACAGGATCCTCATCAGTGATTTGACACCATCCCACATCAGGAGATTTTCGAGAAAACGGTCGGAAGCTTGGTAAAAGAGGTTTGTTTGAAGGGGGGAAGAGGGGCCATGAGGCGGAGAGGTTGAGGGAGGAAATTCCAGAGCATAGGGCCGAGGGGCATGGCCACCATTGCTATGGAAACTGGGTGTACAAGAATTGGAGAAATGCAACAATTTCAGGGGGATTGTAGGGATGGAGGAGGTTACAGAGAGAGGGAGCTGCTGGACCATGAAAGGATCTGAAAACAAGGAAGCAAATTTTTAAATCAAGGAATTTTTTACACAGAGGGTAATGGGTGCCTGGAACTCGCTGCCGGAGGAGGTGGTGGAAGCAGGGACAATAGTGACGTTTAAGGGGCATCTTGACAAATACATGAATAGGATGGGAATAGGAGGATAGGACCCCGGAAGAGTAGAAGATTTTAGTTTAGACAGGCAGCATGAGCGGCGCAGGCTTGGAGGGCCGAAGGGCCTGTTCCTGTGCTGCACTTTTCTTTGTTCTTTGTATTGCTAGACCGGAAGCCAATGTACATCAGCGAACACAGGTGAGATGGGTGAATGGGACTTGGCGTCAGTTCGGGAAAGGCAGTAGTGGATATGTTTATGGGGGAATATAAGATGCTGGGTTGGATTCTCTGTTTCCCCATCCCAGTGTTTCTCGGCCATGCGCTGTTCGCTGGCGGCGGCGGGATTCTCTGCTCTTGCCGCTTGTCAATGGCTTTTCCCATTGAAGCCACCGATGCTGCCATGAAACCTGAGGGCTATTCCCACTGCGAGCAGGAATAGTGAATCGCAACAGTTGGAGAATTCCGGCTGTAATTTATTTAGGTTGGTGCAACCTAAGTCTCACAACTAACCTCAGTAGTGAATTGTTACTGGAGAATATTGCATTTCCTTGTCAATCTGGATGATGGAAGGTATTTCATTTCATAGAATTTACAGTGCAGAAAGAGGCCATTCGGCCCATCGAGTCTGCACTGGCTCCTGGAAAGAGCACCCTACTCAAGGTTAACACCTCCACCCTATCCCCATAACCCAGTAACCCCACCCAACACTAAGGGCAATTTTGGACACAAAGGGCAATTTATCATGGCCAAACCACCTAACCTGCATATCTTTGGACTGTGGGAGGAAACCGGAGCACCTGGAGGAAACCCACGCACACACGGGGAGGATGTGCAGACTCCGCACAGACAGTGACCCAAGCCGGAATCGAACCTGGGACCCTGGAGCTGTGAAGCGATTGTGCTATCCACAATGCTACCGTGCTGCCCCTCCATTGGACACATTTCAACAGGCAAAATTACTACAACTATTTATTTATAAATAAGATTATTAAAAATCCCATAAAGATATATGTTAAACATTAAAACATGGGAAAATTACGTGAGAGAACTGGAATAAACCCTCTTATGTATATTATATCATTTCAGAGAGCTGCCTCTTTACCGTTTCTGATACGTGACAGTTCCTCTGAATAATTCAATCGGCATTTTCTGCCTCTGGTAGAGTATCAAAGGTACCCTTTAAGATCAAGATATAATAGATAGGTGACATGAACTCCCAGTACTAATAGAGTTGGATGCTGCATCGCCAGGATTAAAAACTAACAGCAAGAATAAGGATATTTTCCCAGATATCAATTCACTTCTTTTTAAATGTCAAACAAATAAAAAACTAACAACCACCAACCAAACCTTGATTGACAATAGGATGATGACTAGTAACGCTAACTCCTTTTCATTTTTCTCCCTCCACCACATATACCCCCCCCCCCCCCCCCCCACCACCCCCCCCAATACCTACCTTGCAATGGTTTCACACCAGGCGCAAACCAGGAATAACAGATCCAGTCAACAAAGCTGCATCCATTAACATATATGAGCCGTCTGCCTCAATGATCTGAGCAACTATCTTCATGCATTTCTGGTGAAAGATTTATTTCCCCGCTCCTCACAGCCCGTCTGATTTACGCCTTCTATTCTGTCTCTCGTAGAGACAGAAACCTCCTTTTAAAGTCCAGTTATTTCAAACTGTTTACATTTAAAGGCAGGCATTCAACCACATCTTCATGGCTACCTCAGGGCTCAGTCTCAGAATAGTATTGCGATCTTAATGCTGAAAATCGTTCTGGTACCGAAACCACCTCTGAGTGATGGTTTCATAGCAGAATACCTCAATCACCTCCAGTGCTGCTGTGGCATATGTCCAGACTGACCCTGAAGTCACAGTAACATGTACTTTATAATATCATGAGCTTTTTGTATTTTTTAAGTACGTTCTTGTGCAGAATTGCAAAACTCTGGTCAGTGTATGCTTTTGCAGCATTCTTGATATTTGCATTCCTACAAGATGCCCTCACAGATTTGTAATCTTTTCTGTTGTTTTCTGCCAGAGTTTTCTACTGGGATTTAACACATAAGGCTGGATTCCCTGGTCCCCAAGCTGTACGTTTCTTGGGGACGTGCCGTTTGCTGTTGGCAAGTTCCTCTCTTTCTGCCACTTGTCAATGGGATTTATCATTGGAGCCATCCCATGCCACTGGGAAACCCATGAGCGGGGATGGGAGGCGAACGGGAACAGCGAATCACAAAGCCCAGAGAATTCTGGCAATGAAGTCATGATGCCACCTTAATGGTGTTTCTTTTGTTGTATTGTTTAACGCAACATAGGATTACAGACTGTACAGCTCAGAAACAGGCTCGTCCCACCAGCATCCTCTCACCCTCTCCATTTATTCTTCGATTCTTTTATCTCTCACATGCTTATTTAGCTTCCCTTCGTTAACCAGGACTTTCCAGTCCGCCTGAGGTGTCTTTTCCACCGGCGAAGGGGGCCCACTATCTGCCACCTGTAGGACCGACCGACCCCGCCGAGGTCTGTGGAGTTTTGTACGGCTCACTCACCCTGCCACAAGGGAACCCACCGTGGGACAACTTGCCTTCGATGGGACAAGATCCCGCTGATGGGAAGGGTCAGATAATGCCGCCCATTGAATCTATGCTATATATCTCAATGGATCAAATCTTCCGATCAGAATTGGAACTGTTGAGTCCGATACTAATTAGTCAAAAAACTGCACATTTATCTGGTTATGTTTGAAAACATGTGATTTTGATTCAGCGTCCTGAAGAAGCCATGCAGTGCAGGATGCTTCACAGAGGTCTGCAAGGAGGATCAACACAGAAAACATGTTTCCTTGTTGCCAAACTAGCTGTAAGTTGTGAACGTTAGTGAATGGATGAATGGCTAGGGTGGGTGAGTCAAGTGGCTAAGTGGGTGAGATGGGTTTGGGGGTCAATTGGGTTAGGTTGGGGGGGGGGGGGAGGAAATTGGTTGATGGGAGGTGATCATGCAGGGTCCAGGGCATCAAACGCTCTGCAGAGTTCAATGTGTGTATACGTTGCAATCGCCAACGATCATGGGCCAATGTGAATTCGACCTACATTGTCCATCTTTTAGTTATTGCTCTGATCCTCAAATGAATGAGAAGGGCCACTATGGGATGTTGAATACACTAAGTACACCAGTACTCAAGAAGCTGAGAGTAGCGAGGTCATGAGTAAGGTTTCAAAGTTGCAGGAAGGAAGGTGGTTTAAAGTGCGTCTACTTCAATGCCAGGAGCATCCGGAATAAGGTGGGTGAGCTTGCGGCATGGGTTGGTACCTGGGACTTTGATGTTGTGGCCATTTCGGAGACATGGATAGAGCAGGGCGAGGAATGGTTGTCGCAGGTGCCGGGGTTTAGATATTTCAGTAAGCTCAGGGAAGGTAGTAAGAGAGGGGGAGGGGTGGCATTGTTAGTCAAGGACAGTATTACGGTGGCTGCGAGGACATTTGATGAGGACTCGAATACTGAGGTAGTATGGGCTGAGTTAAGAAACAGGAAAGGAGAGGTCACCCTGTTAGGGCTTTTCTATAGGCCTCCGAAAAGTTCCAGGGATGTAGAGGAAAGGATTGCAAAGATGATTCTGGATCGGAGCGAAAGTAACAGGGCAGTTGTTATGCGGGACTTTAACTTTCCAAATATTGACTGGAAACACTGTAGTTCGAGTACTTTAGATGGGTCAGTTTTTGTCCAATGTGTGCAGGAGGGTTTCCTGACACAGTATGTAGATAGGCCAACGAGAGGCGAGGCCATATTGGATTTGGTACTGGGTAATGAACAGGACAGGTGTTAGATTTGGAGGTAGGTGAGCACTTTGGTGATAGTGACCACAATTCGATTACTTTTACTTTAGCGATGGAAAGGGATAGGTATAAACCGCAGGGCAAGAGTTATAGCTGGGGGAAAAGCAATTATGATGCGATGAGGCAAGACTTAGGATGCATCGGCTGGAGAGTAAAACTGCAGGGGATGGGCACAATGGAAATGTGGAGCATGTTCAAGGAACAGCTACTGCATGTCCTTGATAAGTATGTACCTGTTAGGCAGGGACGAAGTGGTCGAGCGAGGGAACCATGGGTTACTAAAGCAGTTGAAACACTTGTCAAGAGGAAGAAGGAGGCTTATATGGAAAGATGAGACGTGATGGTTCAGTTAGGGCGCTTGAGAGTTACAGATTAGCTAGGAAGGTTCTAAAGAGAGAGCTAAGACGAGCCAGGAGGGGACATGAGAAGTCTTTGGCAGGTAGGATCAAGGATAACCCTAAAGCTTTCTACAGATATGTCAGGAATAAAAGAATGACTAAGGTAAGAGTAGGGCCAGTCAAGGACAGTAGTGGGAAGTTGTGTGTGGAGTCCGAGGAGATAGGAGAGGTGCTAAATGAGTATTTTTCGTCTGTATTCACACAGGAAAAAGACAAAGTTGTCGAGGAGAATACTGAGATACAGGATATTAGACTAGAAGGGCTTGTGGTTCATAAGGAGGAGGTGTTAGCGATTCTGGGAAGTGTGAAAATAGATAAGTCCCCTGGGCCAGATGGGATTTATCCTAGGATTCTCTGGGAAGCGAGGGAGGAGATTGCTGAGACTTTGGCTTTGGTCTTTAAGGTATCTTTGTCTACAGGAATAGTACCTGAAGACTGGAGGATATCAAAAGTTGTCCCCTTGTTCAAGAAGGGGAGTAGAGATAACCCTGGTAACTATAGACCAGTGAGCCTTACTTCTGTTGTGGGAAAAGTCTTGGAAAGGTTTATAAGAGATAGGATGTATAATCATCTGGAAAGGAATAATTTGATTAGAGATGGTCAACATGGTTTTGTGAAGGGGCGGCCGTGCCTCACAGACCTTATTGAGTTCTTCAAGAAGGTGACCAAACAGGTGGATGAGGGTAAAGCAGTTGATGTGGTGTATATGGATTTCATTAAAGCGTTTGATAAGGTTCCCCACGGTAGGCTATTGCAGAAAATACGGAGGCATGGGATTCAGGGTGATTTAGCAGTTTGGATCAGAAATTGGCTAGCTGATAGAAGACAAAGGGTGGTGGTTGATGGGAAATTGTCTGACTGGTGTCCAGTTACTAGTGGTGTACCACAAGGATCTGTTTTGGGGCTGCTGCTGTTTGTCATTTTTATAAATGACCTGGAGAAGGGCGTAGGAGGATGGGTGAGTAAATTTGCAGATGACACTAAAATCGGTGGAGTTGTAGACAGTGCAGAAGGATGTTACAAGTTACAGAAGGACATAGATAAGCTGCAGAGCTGGGCTGACAGGTGGCAAATAGAGTTTAATGCAGAAAAGTTTGAGGTGATTCATTTTGGAAGGAATAACAGGAAGACAGAGTACTGGGCTAATGGTAAGATTCTTGGTAGTGTGGACGAGCAGAGAGATCTCGGTGTCCATGTCCATAGATCCCTGAAAGTTGCCACCCAGGTTGAGAGGGTTGTTAAGAAGGCGTACGGTATGTTAGCTTTTATTGGTAGAGGAAATGACTTTCGGAGCCATGAGGTCATGTTGCAGTTATACAAAACTCTGCTGCGGCCGCATTTGGAGTATTGTGTGCAGTTCTGGTCGCCGCATTATAAGAAGGATGTGGAAGCATTGGAAAGGGTACAGAGGAGATATACAAGGCTGTTGCCTGGTATGGAGGGAAGATCTTATGAGGAAAGGCTGAAGGACTTGAGGCTGTTTTCGTTAGAGAGAAGGTTAAGAGGTGACTTAATTGAGGCATACAAGATGATCAGAGGATTAGATAGGGTGGACAGTGAGAACCTTTTTCCTCGGATGGTGACGTCCAGCACGAGGGGACATAGCTTTAAATTGAGGGGAAGTAGATATAGGACAGATGTCAGAGGTAGGTTCTTTACTCAGAGAGTAGTAAGGGTGTGGAATGCCCTGCCTGCAACAGTAGTGGACTCTCCAACACTAAACGCATTCAAATGGTCATTGGATAGACATATGGACGATAAGGGAATAGTGTAGAGGGACTTTAGAGGGGTTTCACAGGATGGCACAGCATCGAGGGCCGAAGGGCCTGTAGAGCGCTGTAATGTTCTATGTTCTATGTAAGGGTTGGATTTTGCTGCCCTGATATCGGGCAAACGCATATCAGACGGGGAAAGAGGCAGGTGGGACCCGATTCTGAAATTCCTGTCCCCATTCCTATGGTGTGGTATTTCTAAGGGTGTGGGATAAGGGTGTGGGTTGAGAGACACACCCAGTAATCCCAATGTTCATGGTTCTCTTGCGGGATTTGTGATTTCAGAACACCCCCACCCCGCAGTTCTCATGCTGTTGGGCTGGCTTCAGAAGGAGGCAGTTCAAGGACCTTGTGAACCATGAGGGACGAATGTTCCAGAGTCAGTGACCCTTCGACAAGTACCTATAAAATTTCACAGGTCTTAACATATTGCTGTAGGAAGCGTGAAGTATATTTTCAATTTAGTGATTGATCAGGCTTTGTTTAGAAAAGGCAAGTGCCCATTACACTGACCAGCATTGAGAAAGTAGAAAAGTCTTCAGATGCACTACCTTTATTTATCCAGTGAATAAAATGTTCTTTTGCATTGATCAATATTGAGAATCAGATTATACTGTGGTAATTGCACCTTGCGTGTGGTCATTTATTTGATTGACAGGTCAGTCATTTGTTCCAATTGTCATTGAAGCAGTGCTGCAGATGGCCAGCTGTCCGACTACTTCAGAAGCTTTATTGTATTCAGATCTGGAAGTTTTGTTGACATGATTGTGCAATAGAATTTCGTTAGAATGCTTGGCTGAGTTTCAAGACACTCCTAATAAATGCAGATCAGGATGATGGGGGTTGGGGGGGGGGAGGGTCAGGGATGTTTAGGATGGGTAGGTGATGAAGGTTGAGGGATGAGGGCTAGATTGCAGAACACAAGTGCAGAACTGATCCAATTGTCAAGAGAAGGAGGTGGGTCTTCTAACTTGCCCACTTCAGAATCTGCCCATCTGTGTTTCCACATCGGGCTTTCTGGAGGAGGGAGTGGCCCTGACTCCAACTCGACCATGCCAGCATACTCTGAAAGTAGTAAGGCACAAGGTGGGAGTACGATGGTGGAATATCTCACAACACACAATTCCCCCCTTCTCCCCTTTCCCCGGCCCATGGAATCATAGAGCAGTACATCACAGAAGAAGGCCATTTGACACTTCCTAAGGTAATGCAGTTAGTCCCACTCACCAGCTGTTCTTACGATCGATATTAATAATATCACATTTCACAACATTATACTCCATCTACCACCTTGTTCCCCATTAATTTACCCTGTATCTATCTTTGCTGTCTCTATGTGTCCTCTTCACAGCTTCTTTTTCTATTTAGATTTGTATTGTCAGAAAACTTAGATACATTACTCTCTGTCTCTTTGTTTAAATAATGAATATTGTTTGTAAATAGCTGAGGTCCCAGCACTGATAATTTCAGCACTCCACTAGTCATAGCCTACCAACTTGAAAATGTCCAAATATCCCCACTTCCTGCTTCCTGTCCATTAACCAATCCTCTATCCATGCCAGTCGGGGAGCACAGTAGCACAGGGGTTAGTACAGTTCGTTCAAAGCTCCAGGGTCCTAGGTTCGATTCCCGGCTTGGGTCACTGTCTGTGTGGAGTCTGCACGTTCTCCCCGTGTCTGCGTGGGTTTCCTCCGGATGCTCCGGTTTCCTCCCACAGTCCAAAGATGCGCAGGTTAGTTGGATTGAGCATGCTAAATTGCCCTTAGTGTCAAAAAATTGTTAGGTGGGGTTACGGGGATAGAGTGGAGCTGTGGGGATAGGGTGGCATGGGCTTGGGTGTGGTGCTCTTCCCAAGGGCCAGTGCAGACTCGATGGGTCGAATGGCCTCCTTCTGCACTGCAAATTCTATAATTCCATGATTCACTCAGCCCCTCTCTCGTCCACAGACATTTTTCAGGTGATGCCTTGTTGAATGCTTTTTGGAAATCTAAGTGTACGACACCGATTAGTTCCTCTTTACCCACCCTATTAGTTACATTCTCAAAAACACGTGACAAATTTGTCCTTTCGTAAAATCATGCTCGTCTGTTCCAATTGCATTATTTACTGCATAGAAAGAGGCATCACGACTCTCCAGCTCTTTGAAAAAGTTATCCAACCCGTTCCAAACATTCCTGACCCTTTCTACAAAAGCAATTCTCCTGGTCTTTCCAATGACCTTGCAAAATTTCTCCCCTTCAAGTAGTTATCCTTTTATTTTCTTTAATCTTTCATGGGTTGTGGGCGTCGCTGGCTGGGCCAGCATTTTATGCCCATCCCTAATTGTCCTTGAACTGAGTGGCTTGCTCAACCAGTTCAGAGGCAGTTAGTTAAGAGTCAATCACATTGCCGTGGGTGTGGCAGATTTCCTTCTCTGAAGGACACGAGTGAACCAGATGGGTTTTTTAATGACAATTGATGATAGTTTCATGGTCACCATTACTGAGACTAGCTTTATTTTCCAGATTTATTCATTCTGAATTCAAATTCCACCAGCAGCCCCGATGAGATTTGAACCCATGTCCATTATTACCAGTCCAGCGACATTACCACGATGCCACTGCCTCTTTTTGAATGTTACTGATGAATCTGCTTCCACCACTCTTTTGGACAGTGCATTCCAGATCATATAATCTTGCTGTGTGAAAAAAACTCCTCATATCTCAGGCGCAATTCTCCCCCCACCACGCCAGGTAGGAGAATCGCGGGGGTGTCGGACGAGTCCAGCCACGCCGCCCCGGCACCCGCACGTGATTCTCCCACCCCCCCAAACCGGCGCGCTTAGATTTACGGCAGGCCGCTCGGAGAATCGCCGCTCGCTGTTTGTAACGGGTGAGCGGCGATTCTCCGGCCCGGATGGGCCGAGCGGCCTGCCCAATACGATGTGTTCACACCGGCGCCAACCACACCTGGTCGCTGCCAGCGTGAACATCGCGCGAACGGTGTGTGGGGGGGAGGGAGGATCGAGCACTAGGGGGGGGGGGCGCACAGGATGGGTCTGGCCCGTGATCGGTGCCCACCGATCGGTGGGCCGGCATCTCTGAAGGAGCAACTCTTTTCCTCCGCTTCCCGCAAGATCACTCCTCCATTTCTTATCGCCCACGGGGAGCACGGCAAACGCAGATGCGCGGGTTGGCGCCGGCCAACCTGCGCATGTGCGGGTGACGTCATTTATGCGGCGCCGGGCGTGTAATTTACGCGGCGCAAGGTCCAGTGTGCGTAAATGACGCGGCGCCGCTCCTAGCCCCCCCCGGGGGTGGGAGAATAGGGGGCGAGGAGCGGCCTCCGATGCCGGAGTGAAACACTCTGGTTTTCACTCCGCCATTGGCACGTCTCTCGATGGGAGAATTCCGCCCCTGATCTTTGGTTCCTTTGCCAATTACCTTAAATCTGTTGCTAGTAAAAACAGTTTCTACTACCTTTTCATGATTGTGAATAGTTTAGATTTAGGCAGATGAGTTAGCAGTGTCAAACTATTCCATAAAGGGTTCTGGCTGCTGATAGGCGATTTATGTCCCAACGTACATTAGAGTCATTTGTCTACCTGACCCGTCTTCCATGTGACAGTCTTACTTGGAACTGAATTTTGATCTTTAATTTAAACGCTTTGTGCATAAGTCCTAAGTTCTGGAATTTCCTCTCTACACCTGTCCACCTCTCTACCTTTCTCTCCTCTTTTGAGACACCCATTAAAGCTCTCATCTTCAACTCAAGTTTTTTTGAGTACTTTTGAAGTGAATGCAAGATGTCTTTTTCTCAACCCTTATATTTGCTCGCCGTTCCAGTGAAACTGTTTTTTTTCCCCTGGACCATTTAATTTTGTGGCAGACAACTCATATATTTGTGTTGTTAAAAAAATTTAATATTATAGGAGCTAAGTGCTGAACCTACTCAAACATCAGTAGAATTAAAACTAATATTAACCCCAAATATACACATAAACCATAAGAAAATACTTCTTAAATGATAACTTAATTTCATTACTTTTCTAACTTAAATCTAGCCCTTTTTTTCTTGCAAAAGAGGGCATTTTTAATCTCGTATCTCCCATTCCTGGTCTTCTTCTGTTTCCCAGTTTTGGAGCATTTTTGTTTCAAAATAAAAATAATTACATTGACTGCAAAATCGGTGCTCTTTCTTCAGCCTGTCAAAAGGCAGAAAGAGCAGTCTGATATTCACTAAGTTTCTAAACCTATCATTATCAGTCATCCCATTTGTGGGATCACTGAGCCAATTAATCAGTCTCAAACATGCGCTCGCTCTTAAAGCAACAAAAAAAACAACAGGAGGTGACTCGGGTGAGGCAGAATGCATAGTCTTTGACCTCAACTTTGCCGCAAGGAATCAAATATTGTTGTAACAATATAGTGCGCTCATTGACAGAAAGGTTGTGTATTTGAGCACTCCATCTAATTCTGGAGTTAAAGGGTGAATTGGATTTCCAGTAATCCTCCATCCTGTGACGACCTTTAATCCAGCAACTGTTTGAGGATTGGGAAGGACGTAATGATCCTGATTGACAGGTCAGACATTTGCCGATTAATAACTGAAATAAAATAGGACAGGTGCTTGCAGATTAAGAAGTAAACCATCAATTGTCCCATTGAACGGACGCAGCATGGATTCATGAAGGGCAGGTCATGCTTGACGAATCTCTTGGAATTCTATGAAGGCATTTCGAGCAAGGTAGACAAAGGGGACCCAGTGTATGTGGTGTACCTAGATTTCCAAAAGGCCTTTGACAAGGTACCACACAAGAGGCTGCTGCATAAGATAAGGATGCATGGTGTTAAGGGTAGAGTATTAGCATGGATTGAGGATTGGTTGTCTAACAGGAAACAAAGAGTGGGAATAAATGAGTGCTATTCTGGTTGGCAATCAGTGACGAATGGTGTGCCTCAGGGATCGGTGTTGGGACCACAATTATTTACAATTTATATTGATGATTTGGAGTTGGGCACTACGTATAAGGTATCCAAGTTTTCAGATGACATGAAGGTGTGTGGCAGAGCAAAGTGTACTGAGGACTGTAAAACCTTACAGAGGAACATTGACACATTGAGTGAGTGGGCAAAGGTCTGGCAGATGGAGTATAATGTCAATAAGTGTGAAGTCGTGCATTTTGGTAGGAGTAACAATAGAACGGATTATTACATAAATGGTAAAAGCTGCAGCATGCTGCTATGCAGAGGGACCTGGGTGTACTTGTGCATGAGTCACAGAAGGTTGGTCTGCAGGTGCAACAAGTAATTAGGAAGGCAAATGGAATTTTGTCCTTCGTTGCGAAGGGGATTGAGTTTAAAAGCAGAGAGGTAATGTTGCAGTTGTACAAGATGCTGGTGAGGCCACACCTGGAGTACTGTGTGTGGTTTTGGTCTCCATACTTGAGAAAGGATGTGCTAGCACTAGAGGGGGTGCAGAGGAGGTTCACTAGGCTGATTCCGGAGTTGAGGGGGTTATCATATGAGGAGGGGCTGAGTAGATTGGGATTATATTCACTGGAATTCAGAAGGTTGAGGGGGAATCTAATAGAAACATATAAAATTTTGAAGGGAATGGATAAGATAGAAGTAGAAAGGATGTTTCCACTGGTAGGTGAAAGTAGGACAAGAGGGCATAGCCTCAAGATTAGGGGGAGCAGAATTAGGACTGAATCAAGGAGGAACTTCTTCACTCAGAGGGTGGTTAAAGTATGGAATTCCCTACCGAAAGGAGTAGTAGACGCTACTTCATTGAATATATTTAAAGATTGGGTAGATGTTTTTTTGAAAAATAAAGGAATTGCGGGATATGGCGAGAATGCGGGTAAGTGGTTCTGAGACCACGAAAACATCAGCCATGATCTTATAGAATGGCGGAGCAGACTCGATGGGCCGGACGGTCTACTTCTGCTCCTAGTTCTTATGTTCTAATTCTCAACACACGTCTTTAAGAAACCAGCAAATAGTAGAGCAAGACACAGGGATTGAAATGTACTAGCTTCCTTGGAATATTCTTTCAATAGACTTAGAAACGAAAGCCGAGAAT
This sequence comes from Scyliorhinus canicula, assembly GCF_902713615.1. NCBI lineage: Eukaryota > Metazoa > Chordata > Chondrichthyes > Carcharhiniformes > Scyliorhinidae > Scyliorhinus > Scyliorhinus canicula. Next base: position 191,926,262 of record NC_052151.1, read on the forward strand.
TGTGAGAAACCTAAAATCTAGATCAGAAAATCAGCAGTGGATCAAAGATATCTGTTGTTCACAAACACCTCAGAGATAAAATGGTGAGTTGACGTCCCAGTCTGAATCGGAAGCACAGAAATCTGAGCAGCACTGGGGGTGAGCTGCAGTACCCGAGGTTCCGTCTTTTCGATGAGATGTTAAACCAAGGTCCTGTTTGTCGTCTCCCCCCTCTCCGCCACATAGAGCAGGGTTGTTATCATCCAACATCAGTGAAGCTGACTATCTGGCAATTATCACATTGCTCTTTGTGGGATCTTGCTGTGTGAAAATTGGCTGCGGCGTTTTGTCCATCACAATACTGACTAGACTTCAAAAGTACTTAATTGGCTGTAACGGGCTTTGGGATATTCTGAAGGTATGGCACGTTTTCAAGTCTTCATACAGTTATATATTACTTGGATCTACAAATCAAACCATTTAGTGGGATGACAATTAACATTGGCATTGACTCATTGTCGACTAACCTTGTTTTCATTTGTCCTCTCAGAATTTTCCATACATACTAGTGAGAACTCGATGTTCTGTTCCTCTCATTGCGTGAAATTCATTAAAGTAAATTGGGTTTGGTTCATTTGTAAGGACAGAATTTGACAGGTTTATAGTCACAAATGAACATAAATCACTGGCTATTACCCACCATACATTTGAATTGATTTGCAGAAAAGGACGCAGGTTTCACATTGATAATGGAATATGTGGAAGAGGGTTATTTTGTCTAACATTTCCTGAGTAACTCTCCAGGTAAATAAGTTGGAACTGTTTGAAGGACCAGAACATCTGATCTCCAGAACTTCTGGTCTCCTGAGGCTAGCACCCTGGAAGATGCACTGCGGCCTCCCTCGGATAATGTGGGAATTGCTCCGGAGGTTTCTCCCCTTTGTGGTGGCACGGTGGTGACTCAAGGCACCAGGGACCAGGTTTCTATTGCATGGGTTTCCTCCTGCGCTCATTTAGTGTCCAGAGATGTGCAGGCTATGTGAGCTTACGGGTTTATGGTATAGGGTGGCTGAGTGGGCCTAGGTGGGTTGCTCTTTTGGAGGGTCAGTGCAGGCTCAATGGGCTGAATGGCCTCCTTCTGCACTGTAGGGATTTTATGATTCTGCGACTTCTGTTGGGCAATTACCCTGTGCCTGGCCCCCTCTGAAACTTTAATTTAGAGTCTGAAACTTCAGATGGTTCCAAATCACTTACCAGAATAGTTACCCAAGAAATGTAGGAGGATTAAAACCAGTTCTTACTCTTGTATAACTGTATCGCTTAACCCCTAAATTCACACTTCACACCCAACCTGATTACCTCTCTTGACCCCCCTCTCGTCCCCCAAACCTCAGACTAGCCTCCCGCCAGACTCACCCCCGACCCAACAACTCCCTGGACATACCAAATGCCCCACCAACCAGTCGACAATCCTCCCACCCACCCGACTACCACCCACCCCCCCACCCCCACCCCACCGACTACCACACTACCCCCTCACCCACTTAACTGTCATCCTACTCCCCCTCACCCATGCACCTTACACACTTACCTCTCTCCATAGCTTCTCAAAGTGACTTTGGGACATTTTAACCCTCTACTTTCTAGAATATGGCATTCTAGCGCCATAAAGCAGGGATGTTGTTGGCTTCCCCTGACAATTCTGAGGAAGGATTCCTTGAACAGATATGCTGGTTTAGCACAGGGCTAAATCGCTGGCTTTGAAAGCAGACCAAGGCAGGCCAGCAGCACGGTTCAATTCCCGTACCAGCCTCCCGAAACAGGTGCCGGAATGTGGCGACTAGCGGCTTTTCACAGTAACTTCATTTGAAGCCTACTTGTGACAATAAGCGATTTTCATTTCATTTCATTTCCACATTTCTCAGAAATCCATGTTCGGAAGTCCAGGTGAGGAATGTGGGGCTCTGGGCGCAATGTAAGCAAATAGGGGTGAAATGGCATTCCGACGGCGAATGCCACTTTTTGGAAGATCCAGACAGAAGCCCTTGACTCCAGCTCAGAATCAGAGACTTTTTCATAGGGTCCCAGGAAGCAGTAAATTACCTATTGGAAGTTCAAACTTCCCAGGAAATTCCCAGAGTCAGCGTGTCAACACTTCTGAGGGGTCTCATCGCAAATCTCCTGGGTTACGTCACCGTAGTTCCAGATGACCATAGGCTGCTTTCTCCTTTAACCTGAGGATCACCACAGCTCAGGCGAGGGGCAATGATGAGAAGCTGGAGCCTTCATGAATAACCTCAGCCGGTACGGGAATTGAACCCACGTGGCTGGCCTCGCTCTGCATCACAAACCAGCTGTCTGGGCCAGGACGCAGTGTGGCTGCCACTTTACCATCGAGGCCTGTTTTGCAGAACTGGCAAAGATCAATTTTACCTTCGAGATCTGCTTGATAATGTTGGTTTAAGAGAGCAATATTGGCCAGGACACCAGGAAATCTCCTTTACTCTTTTGTGAATAGTATCTTGGGATCTTGTGCATCCATATGAGCGGGAAGACAAGACCTCAGGTTAATGCCTCATCTGGAAGTCCGAAAGTGCAGCACTTCATCAATACAGCAGTGAAGTGTCCGCCAGCATTATGTTCTTAAATCTCTGGAGTGTGACTTGCCCTGAGGCAAAAGTGCCTCTCCAGCGCCCAGACAAGCCCTCTAATATTATAAACGCAAAGTGTTCTTCAAAGCAAATGCGATCAAGACCTTTTACAGCATTAAATATTTAGTGAACAACAGGCAGGTGATTGTATAAATTTTTGAATTTGGATAATAAAGGACTGCAGTTCATCATCATGAGCCCAGATTGAATCTCTGACTACATAATAATTTTAATCAATGGTTTAAATGCCTATGAAAATCTTCCTATTAATATTAAAAACCTCTATTACTCTTTGGATGACCTATACTATATATGCCTGAAATAGGACCAGTGACTGATTAGTGTTATAATTGACTTCCTTCATACTTTGATTGAAAGTGCTGAATAATATATGCTACCGAATTCATCACAATGCAGGGCTTCAGGAGCACGTTCGAAATCTCAAGTACAAAAGCTGTTGAACAACATTCTCAGACAGAACTTAATTTTATTTAATACACGGTGAATTGTAGCTTCCAACAGACTGAAAATGAGAGAAGTCAGCAGAAGCAACCTGTTTGAAAAGAATCAACCTGCCTATTGTGTTTTTGCCAGATTCACAACTGTCCTCTTGCTGCATTCTAGAGCCCAGTCTGCTGAGCAGAACAGAATTCCCTTTGCCAGGCATCCGAATGAGAAGCAATTATTGTGTTCTTTAAAGATTTTCGCTTCAATTTGCAATCGTGCTTCCTCTGCCAACAATGACTGTCCGCAGCTCGCTTCTGCCTGGATGCTTCAATGCGAGGTAACTTTACAAACCCTGCAAGACACATTTAAATCTCGGGTCTGAATGGCGAATCTCAATGTTTCCTCTGTGTTTGGTAGGAATTAGCTTTTAACACGCGAAGCCATGCAGCTACAGGAGTCAATCTTCAGCACCCACAATCCCTGAAATGCTACCACATTCACCTCCTTAGCCCAATTGCCCTCTGCCATCAATTTTCTTTTCAACGATTGTGCTTGTCCCCCGTGTCTCAATTCATTCTCTTCAAGCAGCAGGAGGAAAAATTGAATCCGTGAACAAATTAGTACGTCTAATGAGAAAAATACATCACCTATCCACTCCTCGCCCCTGATATGTTTAACTATTAATGCACAACCTTGGAGCGCAGAGTCATCAGAAAATCTATTTGTTATGAGCATTCCTGTAATTTTTTGCTGCCACAGCTGCCTGCTTTACTTGTTAGCTTCATTTGCTTACTTGTGGTTTGATGCGGTTTAAAGTACAAGTGCAGCACTCATCAAGAATAAAAGCAGTAACACTTCCGAAGGAAGTCATGTTGGACATTCACTCTGTTTCTCTCTCCACAGACGCTGCCAGACCTGCTGAGTCTCCACCCCCACCCCGGTCCCCACCGCCCTCCCAACTGTTTCTGATTTTATTTCAGCACTTTTCAATATTGTGCCAACCGAGTTCAGGCTAGAGAGAGAAAACCAAAAGTAAGATAGAGACATGTAGCCAGGAATAGCAGCTCAGCATGAACCTATGGACCTGTATATAACTGATTCGAGGGCGTGTGCGCTGGCATTAGTGTCCTTTTTAAATAGGGACACTGAAGGTGGAAATTATGAGACTGAGGTAAGATTCCAACTGGAGGGGTTCATTGTCAGAACCCAGTGGAGGGTCGGGCAAAGGACCCCCAGTGATATGGTGTAAACCTTCTGGGAATGTGAATGCAGGAGATTCGGAAAATTGCTGTGGAGTTCGACACCAGAGAATCTTTGAGCAATTAATGAGCCAACCACATCCACACAAAGATTGCCTGAAAGTAGGATAAAGACAGCTATTGCTCAACACAGTAGAGTGCTATCGTACGTTTTGCTTTGTACTGTCCTGGCTTAATCCACTCATTTTTAAGGCACCCCTCATTTTCAGCCCTACACACTTTCCGCACACGACCGAGGCCCGAAGGTTGGGAATTAAGAACAAAGAACAAAAGAAAGTGCAGCACAAGAACAGGTCCTTCGGCCCTCCAAGTCTGCGCTGACCATGCTGCCCCTCTAGCCTAAAACCTTCAACACATCCGGGGTCCGTATCCCTCTATTCCCATCCTCTTCATGTATTTGTCAAGATGCCCCTTAAATGTCATTATTGTCCCTACTTCCAGCACCTCCACCAGCAGCGAGTTCCAGGCACCCACTACCCTCTGTGTAAAAAATACTTCCCTGGCTCATCTCCTCGAAACTTTGCCCTGAGAATTCCTCCTTAGAATTCCCTCTCTGTGACACTACCTCTTCATCCTCTTTTAAGAGACTCCTTAAAGCCCACCTCATTGACCAAAATCGCCTTATATGGCTTGATGTTAAATTTAGTCTGATAATTTCCCTTGTGAAACAATTTGAGACATATTTCTACATTAAAGGTCATTATAGATAAGTCCCCGGGGCCTGATGGGATTTATCCTAGGATTCTCTGGGAAGCCAGGGAAGAGATTGCTGAGCCTTTGGCTTTGATTTTTAGGTCATCATTGGCTACAGGAATAGTGCCAGAGGACTGGAGGATAGCAAATGTGGTCCCTTTGTTCAAGAAGGGGAGTAGAGATAACCCCGGTAACTATAGGCCGGTGAGCCTAACGTCTGTGGTGGGTAAAGTCTTGGAGAGGATTATAAAAGATACGATTTATAATCATCTAGATAGGAATAATATGATTAGGGATAGTCAGCATGGTTTTGTGAAGGGTAGGTCATGCCTCACAAACCTTATCGAGTTCTTTGAGAAGGTGACTGAACAGGTAGACGAGGGTAGAGCAGTTGATGTGGTGTATATGGATTTCAGTAAAGCGTTTGATAAGGTTCCCCACGGTCGGCTATTGCAGAAAATACGGCGGCTGGGGATTGAGGGTGATTTAGAGATGTGGATCAGAAATTGGCTAGTTGAAAGAAGACAGAGAGAGGTAGTTGATGGGAAATGTTCAGAATGGAGTTCAGTTACGAGTGGCGTACCACACGGATCTGTTCTGGGGCCGTTGCTGTTTGTCATTTTTATAAATGACCTAGAGGAGGGCGCAGAAGGATGGGTGAGTAAATTTGCAGACGACACTAAAGTCGGTGGAGTTGTAGGCAGTGCGGAAGGATGTTGCAGGTTACAGAGGGACATAGATAAGCTGTAGAGCTGGGCTGAGAGGTGGCAAATGGAGTTTAATGTGGAGAAGTGTGAGGTGATTCACTTTGGAAAGAATAACAGGAATGCGGAATATTTGGCTAATGGTAAAATTCTTGGTAGTGTGGATGAGCAGAGGGATCTCGGTGTCCATGTACATAGATCCCTGAAAGTTGCCACCCAGGTTGATAGGGTTGTGAAGAAGGCCTATGGTGTGTTGGCCTTTATTAGTAGAGGGATTGAGTTCCGGAGCCATGAGGTCATGTTGCAGTTGTACAAAACTCTAGTACGGCCGCATTTGGAGTATTGCGTACAGTTCTGGTCGCCTCATTATCGGAAGGACGTGGAAGCTTTGGAACGGGTGCAGAGGAGATTTACCAGGATGTTGCCTGGTTATGGAGGGAAAATCTTATGAGGAAAGGCTGATGGACTTGAGGTTGTTTTCGTTAGAGAGAAGAAGGTTAAGAGGTGACTTAATAGAGGCATACAAAATGATCAGAGGGTTAGATAGGGTGGACAGCGAGAGCCTTCTCCCGCGGATGGAGGTGGCTAGCACGAGGGGACATAGCCTTAAATTGAGGGGTAATAGATATAGGACAGAGGTCAGAGGTGGGTTTTTTACGCAAAGAATGGTGAGGCCGTGGAATGCCCTACCTGCAACAGTAGTGAACTCGCCAACATTGAGGGCATTTAAAAGTTTATTGGATAAGCATATGGATGATAAGGGCATAGTGTAGGTTAGATGGCCTTTAGTTTTTTTTTTCCATGTCGGTGCAACTGTCGAGGGCCGAAGGGCCTGTACTGCGCTGTATCGTTCTATGTTCTATGTTCTATGTTCTAAAGGTGGTGTTGTTTAGTAGCAACAAATGAAGGAACATAAGGCCAAATTCTGCCCCAACCGATTCCTATTGGTATTGGTCTCCTTACTTAAGGATGTAGATGTGTTCGAAGCAGTACACTAGATTTACTAGATTGATACTGGAATTCGATGGGTTGTCTGAGGAAATATTGGACAGGCAAGGCCGATGGATTTTAGAAGAATAAGAGGCGACTTGATTGAAATATGTAAGATCCTGAGGGGTATTGACAGGGTGGATGTAGAGAGGCTGTTTCCTCTTATGGGAGAATCTAAAATTAGGCGCCAACTGTTTAGAAATAAGGAAGGGCCCATTTAAAACAGAAATATGGAGAAATTCTTTCTCTCAGAGAGTATTGAGTCTTCAGGACTCACTTTCACAAAAGGTAGTGGAAGCAGAGGGCAGAATTCTCCACTCCCCACGTAACGTGGGAGAATCGTGGGAGGGCCTCCCGACATTTTTTACGCCACACTGGCGCCCCCAGCGATTCTCTCCACCCCCCCCCCTCGGAAAAATCGCCGCTCGCCGTTTTTCACGGCGAACGGCGATCCTCCGAGCCCGATGGGCGAGCGGCCGGCCCTTCACGCCCGTTTCACCATGGCAGCAACCACACCTGGTTGCTGTATTCGTGAAACGGGTGCCAGATGCCCGTTTGGGGCAACTAGGGGCCCGATTTGGACGGGAGCACTGCGACTGTGCTCGGGAGGGGTCAGGCCCGCGGTCGGTGCCCACAATCGTCGGGCCAGCGTCCAAAACGTACGCACACTTTCCCCTCCGTCACCTGGCAAGATCAAGCCACCACGTCTTGCTGGGCGGCGGTGGAGAAAGTCGGCACCGTGCATGCGCGGGTTCGTGTCGTCTGCGCGATGAAGTCATCTGCGCATGCGCGGATTGGAACCGTCAACCCGCGCATGCGCGGATGACTTCACATTCTCGGCACGACGAGGTCGCTGCCGATAAAGACGGAGGCCCGCTTCTAGCCCCCCGGGTGGGGGTGAATTAGGTGCGGGGAGCGGGCTCCGAGGCCGTCGTGAACCTCGGCCGAGTTCACAACGGCCTTCACGAATTCGGCCCCCTGCGGAGAATTCCGCCCAGAAACTTTGAATATTTTTAAGACAGAAGTAGATAGATTCCTGATTAATAAGGGGATGAAAGGCATTAGAGGTACGCAGGAATGTGGGGTTGAGGTTACAATCAGATCAATCATGATCTTATTGAATAACAGAGCAGGCTTAAGGGGCCGAGTGGCCTACACCTCCTAATTTGTATGTTCATACTTTAACATTGTCTTAAATATTTTCCTCTGGATGACACGACAGGCAACTGTACCATTCGCCATGTCACTTCTGAATGAAGGTGGGTAGGTGAGGTTAATATTTCCCCATAAATCTCCTTTACTACCAGCTGCAAATGACCCACATCAGCACATAGAAGCTGTGACCATAGAATCATAGAATCCCGACAGTGCAGAGGGAGGCCATTCAGCCCATGAGTCTGCACTGACCCTTCGATCGAGCACCCTACCTAGGCCTAATCGCCTGCCCTATGCTTGTAACCCCACCTAACCTGCACATCTTTGGACTGTGGGAGGAAACCGGAGCACCCGGAGGAAACCCACGCAGACAAGAGGAGAACGTACAAACTCCACACATACAGTTACCCGAGGTTTGAATTGAACCCAAGTCCCTGAAGCTGAGGCAGCAAAGCTGGTTAGTGTGCCACCAGGAGGAGAATGATATCCAAGGCTGCCGGAGCAAGGTGGAAACCATTTCCTCTCCTTTTATCTGCTTTCTCTGACTCTCTAATGATGATTCTGTGTCTGGTCGCTTTCCTTCAACCTCTGCAACTCCACTCTCCTTCTCCTTCTGCTTTAGTCTTGTCGGTATCACAGACTAAAACCCGTATTCTGCCAATATTCATATGGCAGCGCTAGTTAACTGGACATGACCTGCTGACCTGATAGTTCTGATAATGAAATTATCTGGAATGAATCTTGATGACTGTTTCTTTTGGCAGCTTGTTCCACTGTGGGATTGTCCTTCTGAAGAAAGATTGTTGATTCCCAGTCTTGGAAACAAATTGTTTTTGTAGTTTGTGTGGATGGCGACCTTGTGTTGTATTATTACTCGAGGGCACCAGGTACTTGCTTCTGTCAATTCCCACCAATGTGTCTGATTGGAGAGTACAAGGGCTTCACCCTTGTGTACATTAAGTAATTTGATGGCACAACAATAAATTTCACCCAAGTATTTTGCTTTAGATCTCAAGAATAAAATGTTTGTTTGCTCCTCGTTATCACCGATAACCATGACAGGATGCTAGGTGTGGATGGAGGAGAGACATGCTTTGAACATTCCTTCAGGATGTACATTGACTACTGACATCTCATAGCTTGCCAAAATCCCTGAGAACATTGATCTGTTTTCAGCCATGTTTCCAGATGCTGTGTGTGTGGGATGACCCTGACGGTGTGTCTGTGCCACCTCCCTTCATACTGTCTGTATCACCAGGCTATAAAGCTTCTCGTTATGTTGAAGTGGTCTGACAGTTCAGACAAAGGACATTCTATGGATGCTTACAAACGTCAGAGCTTTTAGCCCAGCATAGGTACTGAATCCTTTCTATGAGACTTCTCTTTCTCTCGTTCCCTCTCTTACAGTTGTCCCCAAATGCTGCAGCAAAATATCCCTTCCTCCCAGCAGCAGTGACCCACTTGGAAGTAGGACTATCAACAAATGCTCACCCCATCTTTAAATGCTAATGGAATGACCTGCCTAATTTCATGCCTGGTAAAAATATAAACTGCTCTCAGTGCGGAATCATCCGGAGCTGATGTTTCTTATAATGGGCTGCAAAAGGTGGCTGTCGTGGGTCACCTGATTCTCGGTCTGTGGTTTCAAAATCTGCCACACTGTCTCAAAAGAACAACATTACACATTCCAGACTAGTGGTTTCACTGCCAGTATCCGGAAACCATCCAAAAAGTTATTTCCTGACTTGAATGGATTGTTTGGAAACCAAAGAGTGTTTCAAACCCTCAGTGTTCATATCTGTAAACAATAAATCGGGTTTAGCGAAGCAATCTCAGCCTAGCACCATATTTGGAAAGGGTAACTGTGGAAAACCCATGGTGGGTCAGCCATGTTGCTCTCCCCATCTAAATATTTAAGCACTTACCAAGAAAGCTGGAGCACAACAACTGCCACTATCCTGCCTGAAATAAATATATTTTTATTTGGCAAGGGCATGAAAGGTAAGGGAATTGGGGTGGGTGAATGGAGTTTGGATATAGATCAGTCATGATCCACTGGTAAAGAAAATGATGAAAAAAAATAGTCCTTTTTAATGTTAGGATGATTTTCTGTCTGAGGTTGCGTGCACAGCGGTGTCTGGAGATTGATCTTCAATCTCTGGAGACTCCAGGCCAACCCTGGAGGGTTGGCAACCCTGGTTGAGACCAAACCTGAGTAATGAAAACATTCTGGTCTCCATTTTGCAAGATTACAGGGTATAAAGGCATTGGAGAAGGTGCAAGAAAGATTCACAAGGATGGTACCAGAGCAGAGAGTATATACCTATCCGGAAGGACTGTCCAGGCTGAGGGCCTTTTCTCGAGAAAATAGAAGCTTGGACAGTGACAAAATAGAAGTATTTAAAGAAGTTTGAGAGTGCAGACATAGAGAAGATGTTGGTCTGGATTCTCCGGTCACCCGGCCACGTGTTTTTCGGCGGCTGGTGGCGGGAGGCGGGACTCCATACATTTGCCGCTTGTCAATGGGATTTCCCATTGAAGATGCCCCAAATCGCTGCAGAACCCATGTGCCGGTGAGCGGCTGAGAATCCCAACAGTCAAAGAGTTCTGGCCGTTGTCACTAGTGGGGACACCAAAGCCAGAGGTTATAAATAGTTGTGATTAAATCCAAATGAGGAATTCAGGAGAAACATCTTTGATCAGAGAGAGTGGGGAACTCACTGCCACACGAATGGCTGTAGATATAGTTGATACATTTAAGAGGAAGCTAAGTAAGTAACTGAATGAGAAAGGAATAGAAGGCTATGCTGACTGGGGAGGCAAAGAGGTCTGGGAGGCAGTTTGCGTGGAGCATTATCATCGGTACAGACCCGTTGACCCAAATATCCCGTTGCTGCATTGTCAATCTTAATTAAATATATTATGCGGGGGTCACGTGATGTGAGAGTCGATGAGGCTGCATTTTCACCAGCCCTGGCGTTACTCCTTCTTTAATTTTCTTTTATCCTGATGCGCAACCCATAATTATTCGATCCTGGTATGTATGTTCTGTGCTATGTTCCTGGAAGGTCCTGCCTGGATTTTGGCAATAGGGAGCCAAGCTTAGTCAAGAAAATCCTTGTTTAACTGAGGCCCACAGAGGCAGCTGGGGTGGGGCCCAGTTCGCAGTGGCAGTTTCGCTGGTGAACGGGCCTATGCTTCGGCAATGCCGTTGGCATCAAGATGATGGCTGCCGTTGTGAATAAAGCTGAGGATGACGTTCTCGGCTCCCTGGCACAGGTGCTCATGTTGATGAACTGCGAGATATCCTAAAGAGATTGGATGAAGCGGGAAGGCAATCCTGTTAGTCGAGAGGGCAGTCTCCTCGGTTGGGGTTCAGTTTCAGTCTTCGGGAATCCTGATGCATGGTAAGTCAAGAATCCTGGTCTATTCGGGGAGATGGGGCTGAACAGGGAATGTCTATGCACTCGGACTTCCGAGGGGAACTGGGGACAAACTTCCGGCAGAATCTGAGAACGGCCTGCCATGCTTTCCCAATCTCAATTTGAAGGATGGGCATTTCAATGGAGCACATCGCATGCGGGCTTCGAGGCTTGAGGTCGGTAGAAGAGTGTGGCCACTGGTCTGTGTATGTCTTTCCCCTCGATGTTCATCGAGAAGGGTTGGAGGCGGCCAAAGATGGCAGGTCTTCACCTCCCACTAGGTGTCTCATGACCGGGGCTTTGGGATAATGACATGGCCGAGCTCCAGGGGCTTCTGTGAAACTCCGGATGGATCCTGGATGTTGCTCGACGATCCTATCATAGAGTTGGCCTTTCCAAACTCCGAGGATGGTGATATTATTCTGCAGTTCATCAATAACCTTGAACTTTGTCCAGTTGTGATTATGTCACTGATGTGTGCCTTTTAGCCTGACAAGGCTTTACAATGAGAACAAAGGCCTTTGTCACCTGCTATCATGCTATATGGTGAACATTATGCTGTATGGTAAGTACGACATTAGGGTTGTGCAGTATTTGCCGTGCTTTGTTATAACATATGTACTGTAATCCTTGTTTTTGTTGTGTAGCAAGTCTTGGCATGGTTTAATTATCTTTGGTTTGCTGACCTCTGTAAACAAGAGTATACACCGCGATGCTGCGTCTTGTACTAAGGATGGTATTCTGTTGTTCTCTTTGGTTTGGGATATTCTTTCCTTGTCGGGATGTCTTGGGAGGCTGAGTTAGGTTTCAAATTTGTAGCTTTTTCTTTTTTGTCCTAAGGAGAGGGGCGTTCACCATCGGGCCATGTGCTCATTGCTTTATCCTGGGATCCTTCTATCCTCAGATCCACTGCTCTTTGTGGTATCTATTTATTCTATCATTGGCAGGAATTCTCTGCTGTTCCTGTTGGCAGCTCACCCTCACCCGTGGGTTTCCCGGTGGCTTCAATGGGAAATCCCATTGACATGCGGTGGGAACAGAAAATCAAACCGCCAGCAAGCGGCCCTTCACTGAGAAACACATAGTTGAGGGACCGGAGAATCCAGCCCATTGTCTTTATGAAGGGAGACACTGACCCAACTGTATGAATATTTATGTAAAGATGTGGGATAATGATCATTCTGTACTGTGCTGGATTTTGGCGGATTTCTTGCGACTTGTGATTGTATGTAAAATATCCTCTTCGCAAATTTTTTCTGCGTTTCTTTTCCTTATTTAAAGAATTGTTGACTGACTCCTGCAAAGGTACAGACAGGTTTCAAATCCGAGAAAAGGACATCGGGCGCAATTTACCAGCCTTGATGCGTCCATCTTGGTGACGCGACGCGGCCATTGAAACTCGCGAAGGGCCGCTCTCGAGATTCGCGACTCTCAAAACGTCTTGTGAGATTAAATGGAATCTCGCGAGGTGCTGCAATCTGGATCCCACCCTCGCTGGGCAATATCCAGATATACATTTTTAAATGAGCCATCAGGCTTATTTACATATGCTCTTGCCTGATTCTCCAGGGGCCTGGGATTCACCGGCTGCACTTGGGATACCTCACCAGGACGGCATTTTGTACTGGCCCACACAAGCATACATCAGCCATAATGGCATCTGAGGGGGGGGGCATTGGAGACCCCGGGGTGGTCGGCCATGGGCAGGTTGGCATTTTGGCACTTGGCACCCAGTCACCTTAGCACTGACACCCTGACACAGTCAGTATGCCAAGCTGGCAGTGAGAAGGTGGCTGGGTGCCAGGTTGCCCATGCCAGGGTTGGGCCCGGGGGTGTCTTACCCATAAGACATGGGGTGAAGGGAGGCTCGAGGACACCGGAAGATGTACGTTGGGTGAAGTGGGGACATCAGGAGGTCGCGGTGGAGTCGCTGGGGGGGTCCTTTATAAATGGCTCCCTGATAACTGCAAAAATTTAGAAATTATGTAATTAAGGCCTCGATGGAGAATTCTTCGGCAAGGCCAAAAAAACCCAGCAAAGTGCCGTTGAATAGCAGAGTCTTTCTTGGCGCTGCCCAGAAACACCCCAGTAAATGCACCAGAAACCAGACTCTGATTTTGTTCCCATTGAATTGTGCCCATTATGACGTGTTATTGGTGCCTCTGTTATAACTGGAGTTAGGGGGGGGGGGGGGGGGGGGGAGGGGGGGTGTACGCGCCCGAACGTGGCACAAAAATTTCATCCCATATTTTCATTGGCTTTGTGAGCATTCGCTCCACGTGAAGGTGTGCACCATGTTTACCTTGTTTTCATGCCTTTATCCCCTTCTCCCTTATTCTCTCGTTTATCCATTCACCATCTTTCCTTGGATAAATGGAGGCACCAAATTTAATGATTAAGTTGAACCAACTGTGTTAGTGTTCTTTTTTTTCTCTATTCATGTATGCTGAAACTATTGTACTGTACAAGTTTTCAGGATTTGGTGCATTACTTATAAAAATGGAAAAACTCTAATAATATAAAATAATATATTATGCATTTTCTCAACCTACCTTTGTAATATACTTAGAAACTTTGCTATCTTAATATTTTACTTGCTCATTGATTATTTCTTTCTAGTGCAACGTTCAAGAGTGTTGAAGAGCCCTTTGTTTTTACAAATCGTCTGCATAATTCAATTTTCTAACACCAAAGATCAACCTTAAATGCTCATCTTTGTATCACCTTTGGGGCTTGAATATTTCCCTGTCAGTTTAAACACTGTACTGCTGCACTGTCGCAGTCTCAAAGCTATTCTCCAATCATGTAGCAACACCACACCGCATCCAATTTGTTTTGTCGATTGCTGTTCCCCAGTGATTGGCTATGTGAAGCGCAAAGTTTAATTATGTTCCTAGATCTCTTAAATTTCATCCTTAGCCACTCAGTGCTGGGCGCTGGGTTAGCACGGTGCTCAATTCTTTCCCTGGGTGCAGCAACGCACACTCATCAGCGTTGAATTTTATCTAGCCTTCTGCATCCATTTATCAAATTTGACTCTGATAAGTTGAAATTTCCTCCAACGAAACATTCGGAAGATGGAAACTTTTGCCTTTGGACCCCGTCACAAGCTCCGTTTCTTAACCGGGGACTTCATCCCTGAACCAGACTGCTTGCAATCTTGCTGTCATACATGACCTTGAAGGGCAGCACGGTGGCCTAGTGGTTAGCACAACCGCCTCACGGCGCTGAGGTCCCAGGTTCGATCCCGGCTCTGGGTCACTGTCCGTGTGGAGTTTGCACATTCTCCCCGTGTCTGCGTGGGTTTCGCCCCCACAACCCAAAAATGTGCAGAGTAGGTGGATTGGCCACACTAAATTGCCCCTTAATTGGAAAAGGAAATTGGGTAATCTAAATTTATAAAAAAAAATACATGACCTTGACTTGATCATTCAATCACATCTACACGGCATCATTAAGGCTGCCTATTTTCACCTCCATCTGACTTCACCCTGCCCATCTGCTGCTAAAACCATCGTCCATGATTTTCTTGCCTCTAGATTTGACTATTCCAACAATCTCTTGTTTGGCCTCCCATGTTTGACCCTCTGTAAACTGAGGTTATCCAAAGGTTGGCGGTCCATATCCTAACCCGCACCAAGACTCTTTCACCCAGCGTCCCTGTGCTCAATGACTTTGGCTTCCAGTCTGGACATGTCTCAATTTTGAAATTCTAGTTCTTATTTTCAAGTCCCAGCCATGCCCCTCTATGCTCCCATGATCTCTTCCAGCTCCACAACCGTTTAAGGTATTTATAGTTCTCTAATTCTGAACTCTAGCACATTGGCGGCTCTAAGTTCTGGCATTTCCTCTCGACAACTCTCTGCCTCGCTACTTCTCTTTCCTCCGATAAGACACTCATTCAAACCTACCTCTCAGATTAAGCCTTTGTGGCTTGGCCCATTTCTGTGGCGATTTGGAGCACTGTGCAATTACACTCGTGGTGTTTTTTCAAAGCAGAAAGACATGCAACGATCCACGATTGCACGTCTCTTCCAATAGTTCAATCATTCAGTGTTCCCATCCTCAACTAAAATAAACATATAACTCGATACAGGTGAGAGAGCGAAAGTGAAACTTTGTACTTGAAAGCCTCTCAACCCAGAAGACCCATTCCTCCCCCCCAGTGTACTTTCATGTCCCAGTGGTGACGGTAGAGACAGAAAAGTGCCGAGGCAGGTTGGCCAGAAGGCCCATCTCAGTTCTCTGGGATTTTGGCTCGGTTGTAATAAAGGCTGTCAGGTTGTCTTACTCAAACCCTCACCCCACTCATCACTTTCCCAGCCCCCATACACCCTCATATCCCCCACTCATCCCCATGTCCCCCTCATAAACCCCATTCCCTTCCTACATCATCTATGCCCACTCACCCAGAATGCACAATGTACAGAACCAACGAGCCATAGAACAGTGGCAATTCTTTAAAATGTTCATGAAAAAAAAGTTCGGAAATCCTTTTTGAAAAAAAAACTGCTCCTCTTACAATCTTATAAAAGTATCAATCAGGCTCAGCCATTCTTAAGAGCAACAAAGTAAGATTTACCTCATTTCACACCTCTGCATCTTGTCGAAATAAGCATACAGACATTGAAAAATCACACCTGTGGCAAGTAACTCACCTCCTGACTCCCCAAAGCCACGGTCAAGGAACAGCGGAAAACTCTCCACTTACTTGAATGAGTGCACCTTGAATGACATCCAAGAATGAGTGATGGAATTGGAAATTTGGAATTATTGTGGACTATGAAGTTAGTAGTAAAATTGAAGAGGACATAGACAAGCTGTTGGTATAGCGAGCGAGTGCACATGACAGATGAAATTTAATTCAGAGAAGTGCGGTGAATCATTTTGGTAGCAAAAATGATGAGACACAATATAAAATGCAGGATACAATTCTAAAAGTGGCACAGGAGCAAAGGGTATATGTTGCAAACCTTGTATAGAGTAGAGTCAAGGGAATTACCATAGAATCATAGAATTTACAGTGCAGAAGGAGGCCATTCAGCCCATCGAGTTTGCATCGGCCGTTGGAAAGGGCACCCTACTTAAGCCCCATGCCTCCACCCTATCCTCTTTATCCCCGTAACCTGACTTAACTTTTTTGGACACTAAGGGCAATTTAGCATGGCCAATCCACCTAATCTGCACATCTTTGGACTGGGAGCAAACCGGAGCACCTGGGGGATACCCACGCAGACACCGGGAGAACGTCCAAACTCCGCACAGACAGTGACCCAAGCCGGGAATTGAACCTGGGATCCTCAAGCTATGAAGCAACTGTGCTAACCACTATACTACCGTGCTGCCCATGACTTGTATAAAATATTAGTTCAGAATCAAATGGAGTTTTGGGCACAACACTTCAGGAAAGATGTGAAGGCATTAGATGGGTTGCAGGAAAGATTTATGAGATTGATTTCAGGAATGAGGAATTTAATTAATTAATAATCTTTAATAATCTTTATTGGCAAAAGTAGGCTTACATTAATACTGCAATGAAGCCACATTCCAGCGCCCGTTCGGGTACTTGGAGGGAAAATTCAGAATGTGAAAATTACCTAATACTGTAGCATGTCTTTCGGGACTTGTGGGAGGAAATCGGAGCACCTGGAGGAAACCCACACAGCCACGGAGAGACGGTGCAGACTCCACACAGACAGGGAGCCAAGCCGGGAATCGAACCTGGGACCCTGATGCTATGAAGCCATAGTGCCATAGTGCTCCTTCAACAGGACCTTCAAAACCCACTTCCTCTGCCATCGAGAAGGACAAGGGCAGAAGTTGTATGGGAACACCATCGCCTGCAAATTCCCCTCCAAGTCACATACCATCCTGACTTGGAAATCCAATGCTGTTCCCACACTGTCACCGATCCAAACATCTGGAACTCTCTCTCTAACAACATTGTTGGGGCACCGACACTGCAAGGACTGCAGTAGTTCAAGAAGACAACGCATCTGCTCAAAGGCAATTAGGCAACATATGCTGGCCTAGCCAGTGATGCTCATATCCCAAAAAGCAGTAATAAAAATACAAAGTTATCACACAAATAAAAGAGGGAGACTGTTCAATGCCTTGATTTGAAGCGCTAATGTAACTGTTAGTATCTCTAACAGCCCCTTGTGCTTGGAGAGTAGTAAAATTAAACCAGGAACATGAGAACTATAGGATAACCAGGTTGGAATTGCAGAAATTGCTTATATTAAGAAAAGGAAAGGAATCCTTGGGCACATTGTGATGAACAAATGATTGTCTTTACAGCATTTCAACAACATTGATAATGATCTTACAAAATAACAGGGACATTGGAACTGGAAGATACTATTCAGTAAAATTGTGGCCTGGATTTTCTGCTCCATTGTGCTTGTGTTTTCTGCTGGAATCATCTGAAACCCTCCAAACCAACGCAAATGATCGAGAACTTGCAAATTGAGTTTCGGTGAATCCATGCGTTAGTCTATAAAGTGTTCTGCTGGAAGCTGATCTGGTCCATAAATCTGGCCATTCCTTCAGATCGAATCAATCACTGTAGCATGCTTTTAATATCAGTGCTCTTTCAAAGGCCTTTGCTGAAACTCTCAAATTAAGCATTGGCTAGGTACAAGTTTCCGAATTTTAAAAACATATTTTTTTTTGTTAATTTGCTAAGAAATCTGTCTATTGTTATGTTTTTTCATTATGTATCCTCATGTATTTATCGTATGTTCTATGTTTTCATGAATGGAATGATCTGTCTGGACTGTACACAGAACAATAAATTTCACTGTACCTCAGTACATGTGACAATAAATCTAAATCTAGACCCCATGACTGTTTGCCACAATAACTAAAAAAGTTCAATTTTTTGCACCTTTTACACCAGGTTTAGTGATTTAAAATCAGGCTAGTCACAAGTGATGGACTACACGCCAATGCAATAAGCTTATTTTTGTGATGAACCCATTTTCAGATGCATGAATAAAACTGTATTTGGTTACCATACTTAAGTATACCAAGGGTATTTTTAATACAAAAACATTTTCTTAAAATTGCATCCTAAAATGCAGACCATCTGTGAAATGAAATGAAATGACAATTGCTTATTGTCATAAGTAGGCTTCAAATGAAGTTACTGTGAAAAGCCCCTAGTTGCCACATTCCGGCGCCTACTTGGGGAGGCTGATACGGGAATCGAACCGTGCTGCTGACCTGCCTTGGTCTGCTTTCAGATGATTCCTGCAGAAAACACAAGCACAATGGAGCAGAAAATCCAGGCCACAATTTTACTGAATAGTATCTTCCAGTTCCAATGTCCCTGTTATTTTGTAAGATCATTATCAATGTTGTTGAAATGCTGTAAAGACAATCTTTTGTTCATCACAATGTGCCCAAGGATTCCTTTCCTTTTCTTAATATAAGCAATTTCTGCAATTCCAACCTGGTTATCCTATAGTTCTCTGTGCTAAACAGCCACTGTGATGGTTTATAGGTGGTTTATGGGCAGTTTTGTACTTAGTAATATGTATGTGGTTTGAGTGGAAACCAAATGGGAAATCTTGGTCTATATTGCAATATTGTACAATACCTACATGGAAAATATGAATTGAAATCAGATCAGATGTCAGCTATAGGGGGTTCTGAATTACAAGGCATCCATGTGTGATTACAATTATATTTGCCCACAGTAGCTTCAGATCATTGTTGGAATGCACAAAAAGGATGTTCATAATGGCCTGCCAACAGCAGAGAAGACATTTTATTTGTTGAGGTCCACTTGACAGAACAGCCCCATGGAACTGAATAGCCTATCTCTGCTCCTATGCTCGTAAGCAAAGCTTTCATTTGTTAAATGTACCATTATGGTGGGGCAGGCAATAAACAAAGAAATAACTGATGCATATAGAAATGGTACAGCAGTTATCATGGGGGATTTTAATCTACATGTCGATTGGTTTAACCAGATCGGTCAAGGCAGCCTTGAGGAGGAGTTTATAGAATGTATCCACGATAGTTTTCTAGAATAGTATGTAATGGAACCTATGAGGGAACAAGCGGTCCTAGATCTGGTCCTGTGTAATGAGCCAGGATTAATTAATGATCTCATAGTTAGGGATCCTCTCGGAAGGAGCGATCACAATATGATGGAATTTCAAATACAGATGGAGGGTGAGAAGGTAAAATCAAATACTAGTGTTTTGTGTTTAAACAAAGGAGATTAAAATGGGATGAGAGAAGAACTAGCTAAGGTCGACTGGGAGCAAAGACTTTATGGTGAAACAGTTTAGGAACAGTGGAGATCCTTCCAAGCGATTTTTCACAGTGCTCAGCAAAGGTTTATACCAACAAAAAGGAAGGACGGTAGAAAGAGAGAAAATCGACCGTGGATATCTAAGGAAATAAGGGAAGGTATCAAATTGAAAGAAAAAGCATACAAAGTGGCAAAGGTTAGTGGGAGACTGGAGGACTGGGAAATCTTTAGGGGGCAACAGAAAGTTACTAAAACAGCTATAAATAAGAGGAAGATAGATTATCAGAGTAAACTTACTCAGAATATAAAAACAGATAGTAAAAGTTTCTACAAATATATAAAACAAAAAAGAGTGGCCTCTGGAGAATGAAAAGAGAGATTTAATAATGGGAGATGAGGAAATTCTGAGGAACTGAACATGTATTTTTGGGTCAGTCTTCACAGTGGGACACAAATAACATGCCAGTGACTGATGGAAATGAGGCTATGACAGGTGAGAACCTTGAGAGGATTGTTATCACGAAGGAGGTAGTGATGGGCAAGCTAATGAGGCTAAAGGTAGACAAGTCTCCTGGCCCTGATGAAATGCATCCCAGAGTGCTAAAAGAGATGGCTAGGGAAATTGCAGATGCACTAGTGATAATTTACCGAAATTCACTAGACTCTGGGGTGGTTCCGGCAGATTGGAAATTAGCAAATGTGACACCACTGTTAAAAAGGAGGTAGGCAGAAAGCAGGTAATTATAGGCCAGTTAGCTTAACTTCAGTAGTAGGGAAGATGCTGGAATCTATCATCAAGAAAGAAATAGCAAGGCATGTGGATGGAAATTGTCCCATTGGGCAGACGCAGCATGGGTTCATAAAGGGCAGGTCATGCCTAACTAATTTAGTGGAATTTTTGAGGACAGTACCAGTGTGGTAGATAATGGGGAGCCAATAGATGTGGTATATCTAGATTTCCAGAAAGCTTTTGACAAGGTGCGACACACAATTGCTGCATAAGATAAAGATGCATGGCATTAAGGGTAAAGTAGTAGCATGGATTGAGGATTGGTTAATTAATAGAAAGCAAAGAGTAGGGATTAATGGGTGTTTCTCTGGTTGGCAAAAAGTAGCTAGTGGTGTCGCTCAGGGATCAGTGTTGGGCCCACAATTTTTCACAATTTACATAGATGATTTCGAGTTGGGGACCAAGGGCAATGTGTCCAAGTTTGCAGATGACACTAAGATGAGTGGTAAAGCAAAAATTGCAGAGGATACCGGAAGTCTGCAGAGGGATTTGGATAGGTTAAGTGAATGGGCTCGGGTCTGGCAGATGGAATAAAATGTTAACAAATGTGAGGTTATCCATTTTGGTAACAATAACAGCAAAAGGGATTATTATTTAAATGATAAAATATTAAAACATACTGCTGTGCAGAGAGACCTGGGTGTGCCAGTGCATGAGTCGCAAAAAGTTGGTTTACAGGTGCAACAGGTGACTAAGAAGGCAAATGGAGTTTTGTCCTTCATTGCTAGAGGGATGGAGTTTAAGACTAGGGAGGTTATGCTGCAATTGTATAAGGTGTTAGTGAGGCCACACCTGGAGTATTGTGTTCAGTTTTAGTCTCCTTATTTGAGAAAGGACGTACTGGCACTGGAGGGTGTGCAGAGGAGATTCACTAGGTTAATCCCAGAGTTGAAGGGGTTGGATTACAAGGAGAGGTTGAGTAGACTGGTACTGTACTCGTTGGAATTTAGAAGGATGCGGGGGGGGGGGGGGGGGTGGGGGTGGGATCCTCTAGAAACATATAAAATTATGAAGGGAATAGATAGGATAGATGCGGGCAGGTTGTTTCCACTGGCGGGTGACAGCAGAACTAGGGGGCATAGCCTCAAAATAAGGGGAAGTAGATTTAGGACTTAGTTTAGGAGGAACTTCTTCATCCAAAGGGTTGTGAATCTATGGATTTCCTTACCCAGTGAAGCAGTTGAGGCTCCTTCATTAAATGTTTTTAAGATAAAGAGAGATAATTTTTTGAAGAATAAAGGGATTAAGGGTTATGGTGTTCGGGCGGGAAAGTGGAGCTGAGTCCACAAAAGATCAGCCATGATCTCATTGAATGGCGGAGCAGGCTCGAGGGGCCAGATGGCCTACTCCTGCTCCTAGTTCTTATGTTTTGTATTCTTCTGTAGAGAAGCATGCTTTGCCTGAAGCTGAATCTTTCAGACATGAAAGACTGTGACACAACATGTATGTCTTCAGAATAGGTTAGCATCTTAAGTACTTTCCTATCTCAACCTTGACCATAATTATTTGACAAGCCGTTCTTTCAGTCCATGATAATAGCTCGTGGTCACTCTTTTGCAACTTCGTGTTTCCCTTCTGTGGTCTAAAGTGCTTCATTTTGTGTTTCATTTGTAAAACCATTGGATAGAGTTTACACAATACTCTTTGGAAACATTTGCGTTCTCTTGGGATATATGTACTGCAAGGCAGTCAGCCACCATCCTCATTACTTACCTCGTTATTCTTTTTCAAATCAGGCACGTTCCTGTGCACATCGTTCTGTCTGCAGCGGGTGAGGTGCACAGTGCCCTTCATGCAATCACATTCCCACGACTACTTGACACTTCTTATTTCTTGTCTTCTGCTTCTTCTGCATCTGTTTTGCTGTGTTGGCATCTCAGGCTAATATCTGTATTCTGCCAACATGTTTATGGGTAGTACCAGCTAATCCAGCCTGTCCTGCTGAAATGGTAGTCCTGGTTGTGAATCTTTTTCAATGAAAATATCTAAAAATGGATCTTGAAGATTTCAAGTGATGGAGATTTCTTTTGACAATTTGTTCCACTGTGGGATTGTCCTGATGATAAGATTTTTGATAGACTGGGCGCGATTCAGTGGATTGAAGTTAAAGTCTGCTGAATGGGGCTTTTACTGGAGTGTTTGCCAGTGGCTACAGCACTGAAACATCCCGCTATCCAATGGCACTATGCTTTTTTTGCCTCAGGGAGATTCTCCTGCCGAGGCTGTACTTATAGAGATTTCCTGCAGGCGAGCTGATCTTTCCAGCAGGGAAGGCTTCTCCCAGATCAAGGAACTGGCAGCTCCAATCTCTGCCTCAGCCCTCTCTTTCAGACCCCTCACCCTGCTTTTGACCTCCCCAACATTTTTAGGCCTTTGGGAACACCCCTTCACCCTTTCTACTTGGCATGGCAACCCTTGGACCCAACCCCTGGCAGTGTCAACTTGGCATCCAGGTACCCTGGCAGTACCACTTGTGCACTCTGGTAGTTCCTGGGTAGCACTGATAGCAGGTCAGGGTGGTACTGTCAGGGTGACAGACTGGCAGTACCAAGGTGCCCAAGTGCCGGGGGAGTGTCATCCTGCCCTGTCCCCGATCACATGGGAGTCTCCAGAGGCCTGGCAGACACTCCCAGGTGCTGTTATGCCTGGTCCACGTTTGTGTGGACCAGTACTAAACAATGCCTTGGCGAGTTCTCCCAGGCACGGCCGGTGAGCCCTGGGATCTGGGTGAATATGCTGATCTGGATCATGCCCAGCGAGGACGAGATCCAGATTGCGCCTGGTGGAACGAGTCGGGAGACTTGCGATGGGCCCAGCGCCAGTGCCCAATTTGGGGCTCACGCCTAATTCACCCGTTGAGCTCGGATCCGTGCCGGGCGCAACGGGGTCACTGAATTGTACCCACTATCTAAAAAACATTGTGGATAGCTACCTTGTGTTTTGTCATTGCTGGAGGGCCCAAGTGACTTGTTTCTGTCAATTCTCGGCAATTCATTCCATATTTTATTAAACATGGTCGGTCTATTTTCCCAACTCTCTTTCTGGAATGATTCCCATTCCAAATCTTTGATGAAAGATGTGACGCTGGTTTATTTCCCATACTAATTCCTGCAGAATTGTCTTTGGATAGCTTCAATCTTATTTATATCTCTTGCCATATAAAGATCCCACACACAACTTGCACACCCTAGGATTAGACCGACAAATATTTGGTAAATCATAACAGATATTTTTGTTGCAATACCAAAAATTACTCCTCGGAAATCCAAGAACCTGATTTGCTTGGGAAGTTATCTGCTGAATGTGGAGTCTCCTTTGAGGATTGATTTTAAGATGAACCCCCACCCTCTACAGTTATGGGCACTTGAGCAAGCCTGAATAATGTGCGTCACCTGCGTGGAATGCTCTTTGCAATCCCTGTTTGATAAAGTCTGCAGTTGGATTGACACAGAATTCTTTATTTACCAACATCTCCAGGGCAGCACAATGGTGCAGTGGTTAGCAGTGGGTAGGTGAATTGGCCACGCTAAATTGCCCCTTAATTGGAAAAAATAATTGGGTATTCTAAATTTATTTTTAAAAAATTACCAATGTCTCTGATAATGGTTAACAAGTGATTCAGTAACCTTGCAACTTTATTCAGATTGGCTTCTTACTCTGCCAGTTGAAATGGATACAATCCTTCTGTAAAGAAAAGTTTGAAATTGGCGTAAAAGGCAACAATGTACTCTCCCCAATATTCAGTTCCGTTTGCACCAATAGAACAGAATATTAAATCACTGAACCAGCATTATATCGCCCAGTTACAGTGCAAGATGAGCATCTAGTTCACAGAGTTCTCGTAAGTAGACTGAAATAACGGCAAAAAATAATTTAACGCCATGAAATTATTCAACACTATTTCTGGAATCTACATTTGCCCAATAATATATGCAGGCAACACAAAGAGGCCTGTGATCTTCAAGAAATGATTTGCATTCCCATCGAGGCCTTCGTGACTTCAAGATGTCCCAAAGTGCTTCACGGCCAATGAAGTATATTTGAAGTGTGGTCACCGTTGTAGTACAGCGAAACACAGCAGCCAATTTGGCACAGAGCAAGTTCCCAAGGTCATTCAACAGTGTGGAGCTAATTGCTAAGAGGGGGTGTGATACATTTTCCCTTACAGCTTGAAGGTGAAGAGAAACTACAGAAGCTTTCTGAATCTAGTATGTGCGACGAGAAATTACTGACACTGACACTGACATTAGCGGCCAAATGCTTTTTGTGTTCCTGTGACATTTCTCAGTCTGATATTAAAAGCAACTGTTAACCAGTTTACTTGGAAATGGATTAACATCCTTCCAATAATGACAGACAGACAAATTTTCTACAAAGTATGAAAGTGGAAAAAGAAGGATTTGCATTTGTGTTGCAGGCAAATATAGCATCCTACAAGGAGTGAATGAAGCTAATATCCATTTGATCTGGTGCAGTTGAGGGAAGAATGTTGACCAAGGCGCAGAAGAACACTTTTGTTCTTCCTTGAATATGGGATTTGCGACTTTCTATATCAGCCTGGGAGACAGGCGGTCTCATTTTAACATCTCCACCAAGATAAAAGCAGATTAAAAACAACAGTCACACAACACAGGAGCAAAATATTGTGGGTGATGGAGATCTGAAATAAGGACCGAAATATTCTGGAAATATTTGGCAGGCCTGGCAGCGGCTGTGGAGAGAGAAATAGAGTTAACATTTCTGTGACCTTTCATTAGAATCAAACGGGGGGGGGTTTAAAAGATTTGCCCGGCTGCGCAATGATCCTGGTCAGGATTTTCAGGCCTTTCTGGCCAGAAGGATCTTCCGGTTGTGCCGAAGGTTTCCCCTGCAGTGGGCACCCAGTGGTGCTGCCAGCGAGGAATGCAAATGGCTGTTGACTTTGGCAGGATCAGAAGATCCAGCCACCGGCCACGACGAACCGTCTCCACTGCCGAAACGCCCACCGTGGTGGGGCTAGAAAATCCCAGCCTTGTTTTTTTTTGTATGCTTCAAAATCTCAGCATTGTGAAAGCTGAAATACAGAGGGAATGATGTTGGGAAACAGAGGGAATGATACTGGTTAACAGAGGGAATCATGTTGGAATACAGAGGCAATGATATTGGGGAACAGAGGGAATGATACTGTTAATCAGAGGGAATAATGCTGGTATACAGAGGGAATGATACTGGGAATGTTACTGGGAAAAAGAATAATAATACTGGGATAAAGAGGAAATAATACTGGGATACAGAGGGAATAATATTATTAACAGATAGTCTGTTTCTGGGATGTAAAGGGAATAATTTTGGGATACAGAGGGTCTGATTCTGAAATACACAGGGTTGGATTCTGGGATACAGAGGCCGGGATCCTCCCTTCTGGGGACTAGGTCCCCACGCCGACGAGAAAACTGGCACCAATGACTTCGGTGTCAACAGCCCCCCAAGGTGAGGAATTCTCACCTTTCTAGGGGAGCCAGGTCGATGCCGGAGATTTTGGCGGCTGCTCGGCCAATCGGGGCCCGGAGAATCGCCGGGGGGGGGGGCGCTGTGAACGGCCCCAAAAACGGCGCCGGAGAATACGGCAGCGGCATCAGGGGCGGGATTCGCATCTCCCACCAAGGATTCTCCGACCTGCCCAGTGTGTCTGACACTGGGATACAGAGGATTGGTACAAGCAGCGTCTCCCAGACTGAACATGTCCCTGGTTCGAAAGTACAATAAGAAATAAAAAAATTGGCAGAAAGAATAAAACAGGTTAAGGCAAATGAAATGGGGCCTATGTCTGTTTCTGGTACATGCCCTGGACACTTACATGGAAGCCCCAACATATGGTGCGCAGAGCACTTTCAGCACGAAATGAGCACCTGGAATGCATGCAGTAACCTCTAACTTCCAGGCCTGTATCCTAGTCTCCACACACTCCCCGAATTCCCAGGAAAGTTGATTCGGGCATTTACAATTTTGAGGAATCGTGACTGAATAAATACGAAAAAACTGATCAGTCAGTCAGTAACTGGAAGGGCGGAATGGTGGCACAGTGGTTAGAACTGCTGCCTCACAGCGGCACGGACCCGGGTTCAACTCCAATCTTTGGTGACTGACTGCGTGGAGTTCACACTTTCTCCCCGTGTCTGCGTGGGTTTCCTCCAGGTGTTCCAGTGTGCTCCCACAGTCCAAAGATGTGCAGGTTAGGTGGATTAGCCATGCTAAATTGCCCCTTAGTGTCCAACGGTTAGCTGTGCTTGTGGGATTACAGGGATAGGGCGGGGAAGTGGGCCGAGGTAGGGTGGTGCAGACTCTTTCAGAGGGTTGGTGCAGACTCGATGGGCTGAATGGCCTCCTTCTGCACCGTTGGGATTCTATGATCCAAAGTAAAATGAAGGCCGATTCTACTTGACCCCAAATGTAAACTAAAAACAAAAAGAAAATTCAGTAAATGTCAAGGAAATAAAACACCTTGGCTAACTCCCCTCTCTGCCATACCATTCCACACCTGTATAGAAGAGGGCTGCCGTATTTCCTTTGAAATGATAAGCTGGGAATGGCATTGCAGATTGAAAAATCAGACGGCATGTAAGGACTCGGGGTCTGCCATATTGCACACCCAGTTATGTTCCATTTGAGCAAAAGAAATGCAAAAAGAATGTGTGAGATACAGTTAGATACGTTTGCATCAATCACACTTTTCCTCACCACATTTATGTCTCTAACGTCAGTGTTACATTTGCTGATAATCACTTCATGTTACAAACTGAGAACAGCTTCCAGCCAGCATTGTGCATTTAATTCAGTAATTAGAATACCTAAGGAAAGTACATTTTGATATCAATGACATGAATAAAACTGTAAATGATTTACTTGTGGCAATGGGTATGAATAGAATTATCGCGAAGAACTCATACATATTGCAATGATCCAGTTGTCGAGTCTTTGCTTGGAGTTCGTCACATTTACAAATGAAGCTCTCTGATAATGTTATTCCCATTTCTACATACAGCGACATCTTTAAGGGAAAGCTGGGTAGATAACTGCGGGGTAAAGGAGTAAAAGGTTCTATTGGTGGGATTAAAGGAAGAGGGTTCAGAAGGCTGCTGAATTGATTCATATTCAAAGCAAATATACCATCACAGACCCAATGGACTAAATGGCCGGTTTCTCTGCTATGTGTTGTATGCAATTCCCTAATCTATTCAGCTCCCCCAGAGTCTAGTACTTATTGGAATGCACTTATATGTGCAATTACTTTCAATTCATTTTACTTCTCTTTACGATAAACGATTAAATGCCTAGTTTAACACTTCCAAATGCCGCACCCTTGGAAAACTTCTTGAAAACATTGAGACGTGTGGTTGTTAATGCAAGACACATTTAATTAAAGAATCTGTTAATATTTGCTCCTTGTTTCTGAAAAGCATTTATACCGACAAGGCAAAATGACTCAGCGGCAGAATAGGTTGATTGCTTCCTGATGTTCCTCGTGCTGACCGATCCTGTGTGCTTAGTCTAACTTCAGGATTATTACAGCAGCAATGAAGGGGAAAGTTAGTGAAAGTTTTTTCACATCTGAGGTTATTAGAATGCCAGAGGGGGATTTTTGTGGGTCTGTGCTCAGTTGTTGCAGGCTATATTGGAAAAATGAATGGATTAGAATGTATGTGTGTAAAGGAACCTCTCCGCGTTTCTTCACATTGATGTGGGAAAAAAGGAATATTGGGCCTTCTTTCCAAGGTCTGCAGCCTGCCCTGCCCAATCTCTTGATATTCATTACATGCAGGGCGCAATTTAACTATGTTGGAACAAAGTGCCAAAACGAGCATGTTTAGCCATGTCTTTCCCGGAGCTCGCAGCGTTGAGAAACACGTTATTAACGGCGCTTGGGTTCGATAGGGAGCATCAGCGGGGAACGCATGGCCGAGACCGCATACAGCCCTGTTTTCTGTGCTGAGGAGCTCCGCTCTCCCCAACTCCGTAGTATAATGAGAGACCAGGATGCCATTTTCAAATGCTGCCCTGATCTCTGGAGATCCAACGCAAATCCTGCAGCACCCCCGCACCTAATGCACTATGGGAGGGTACGCGGCTCCCAGGGTCCTTAACTCCACCCCCCACACCCTCCCCATCACCCACGCTGGGCAACCCCGGCTCGAACGCCATAGTGCGGTTCCACCTGGAAATTTTGGAAGCAACAGCCTGGCACCCAGGTGGCACTGTCAGGATGCCAAGCTGGCACTGTCAGGGTGCCAGGCTTGCAATTTCAGGATATCCAGGGGCCACCAGCCGTGCTCCAGTACTGCCCTTCCCAAGGCCATGCACCTGGGAGGCCTCTAATCCCCAGGGAGACCTCCACAAGTGCCATTCCATCTGATCCCTGTTTGTGGAGACCAATACCGAATGGCAGATTAGATCCCAATGCTTCAGGTACCTCGGAAAACTGCATATTAAAGTGAGACTAGCTCTTTCACTTTAATATACACATTTGCCAAAAAGTGATTCCACCCACAAAGGGCAGGATTTACATGGCAACTTCTCGAGAGATCGATTGGATTTTGCTCGGAGTTGCCAGCCGGGTAGATCCCAGAAGCGGGATCTCCCGGTTTCTATTGGCCACGCTGTACCACGGCGAGCTGCATTTTGGACGCAGTGTGACCTTTCGATCGTGCCCCCAGTGTGTGTTTTGACATGACTTTGGGGAAATTGTCCCGAAAACATGCTAATCAAGTGCCGATTGTGACAGAGCTTGAAAGAAAGAATTAATAAAATAAAATGTGATTTTTGCAGTTGAAGATCCACCACTAGCACAAGAATGATTGACTGTAATTTCACCACAGTATTGAGGGAATGCTGCGCTGTCTGAGCCACTGCCTTTTGAAAGAGATGTTAAACTCTGTCTGCCCTCCCAGGTGGTTGTAAAAGGTCTCATATCACAATTTGTAGGAAGGCAGGGGAGTTCTGCCAGTTGTCCTGGTCAGTTTTTATCCCTTAACCAACATCATCAAACCAGATGATCTGATCATTATCTTGCTGTGTGCAAATCAGCTGCAATGTTTGTGGAATCTTGCTGTGTATAAATTAGCTGCTATGTGTCCTACACTGCAGCAATGATCACACTTCACAAAAGCACGGTAGCATGGTGGTTAGCATAAATGCTTCACAGCTCCAGGGTCCCAGGTTCGATTCCCGGCTGGGTCACTGTCTGTGTGGAGTCTGCACGTCCTCCCCGTGTGTGCGTGGGTTTCCTCTGGGTGCTCCGGTTTCCTCCCACAGTCCAAAGATGTGCGGGTTAGGTGGATTGGCCATGCTAAATTGCCCGTAGTGTCCTAATAGTAAGGTTAAGGGGGGGAGTTGTTGGGTTACGGGTATAGGGTGGATACGTGGATTTGAGTAGGGTGATCATTGCTCGGCACAACATCAAGGGCCTGTGCTGTACTGTTCTATGTATTCCATGGGCTGTGAAGTTATTTGAGATATCCTCAGATTGTCAAGTGTGCTATTTTAATGTAAATCTTTCTTAATAATTTTACAAATTCCAGCATGTGCACGTTAAGTGACGAGCTTTTCTTTTGTCTTTGTGGGGAAGAGAAGGCTGTGATGGCCAGGGACATAAGGATGGGGTTGTTTTCAATCAGAATTTGGAGTCATGATCAAAGAATGAAGAAATCATTGACATTCACTGCACAAAAATAGGCCATTCAGCCCATCCTCTCTTAATTTCACTTCCTAGTCCTTGGTCCATAGCCTTGGAGGCTATGACTGTTCAAGTACAGACCAGACACAGACCATCTTCTCGATGAAGAAAAGTTTTCTCAACTCCCCTCTCAAAGTTACGCTACAAATGCGAAATGGGTCACTATTCGAACAATTCGTTTAAATCTATTTCTCCGCTTTTTTTAAAATTTAGAGTACCCAATTCATCTTTTTCCAATTAAGGGGCAATTTAGCGTGGCCAATCCACCTAACCTGCACATCTTTGGGTTGTGAGGGCGAAACCCACGCAAACACCGGGAGAATGTGCAAACTCCACACGGACAGTGACCCAGAGCCGGGATCGAACCTGGGACCTCGGCGCCGTGAGGCAGCAGTGCTAACCACTGTGCCGCTGTACTGCCCCTTGTCTCCGCTTTTGACACCTCTGTGAAGGGAAATATGCTGCTTATATCTATTACACACTCAATGTGCCGCAAAGAGAAAATGTATGGAGTTGCCACAGACCTGGATTCCTTACAAACACGATGCGAGGTTTGTTCGGCGACGTTACTCATGCAATCTAAGTTGGAGAACTGAAAGTCTGCGCAAATACACTGCTGACCTCACTACAGATCACATGATGTTCCACCAGGAAAAAAGAATTGGACACTTTAAATTTAAAAAAAAAGAAATACTTCTTCAGATGTTTCAGAGATTTCACTTTGTGAAGCCACTGGTTGCTCGTACATCGCCAAATTCTTTCATGATCTGCCTGTACAGTTTATAATATTGGACCTGTTTTTGCTAGGATAACATCAGGCACCCATTTGATTGATAAGAGGGTCAGGGGTTATGGGGAGAATCCAGGAGACTGCGGATGAAAAACGTATCAGCTGTGATTGAATGGTGGAGCAGATGCAACGGGCTGAATGGCCTAATTCTGCTACTATGTTTTATGGCCTTATTTCTCATTTGTTGTGTAACTTCTTGTTGGCATTTGCTATCTCTGAATGAATACTCACTTAGAGTTTTGTTTCCTCCTGACAATCTGTGGTTGCTGTTGGCATTTGACAGTCTCTAAAGTATCAGGTGGTATCAAAAGATCAAACATTGTCCTTAGCTTTCTTTTGAAAAGCAGCATTTCTGGTGAACACTGTGTCATTCTGTGTGCAGTGCTTTGGTACGACATCAAGAAATCATTCATTCTTCTTGGCAATGTACCTTGGTCCTTTGATTGAGTGTTTAAGTGACTGCACGAACCATAGGGTCAATCCATTTGTTGAAGGATGGTACAGACCCGAATTTATGTGCTGTATACCATTTCCTTTTAAGTAGTCTTCGAACTCTTTAAAAGTGAACTGAGTCACGGCGCTGAGGTCCCTGGTTCGATCGCCGGCTCTGGGTCACTGTCCGCATGGAGTTTGCACATTCTCCTCGTGTTTGCGTGGGTCTCGCCCCCACAACCCAAAGATGTACAGGGTAGGTGGATTGGTCATGCTAAATTGCCCCTTAATTGGAAAGAATTAATTGGGTACTCTAAATTTTAAAAACAGTGAACTGAGTCCCATTGTCTCGTATAGCCTGCTCTGGTCTACCAAATCTTGCAAATGTTTCATCTAACTTCACAATAGTTTGCTTTGTTGTCATGGATTTCAGAATCACTACTTCCGACCATTTAGAATGTACCTCTCCAATACTATCAACATGTGTTCCTCAACTGAACCAGCATAGCCTATGTGTACTCTCTGCCATGGATGTGTTGGACATTCCCATGGATGTAAAGGTTGCAGTAGTGGGGTATTGCCCCACTTTCACTTCAATTTGAGTATCTAATCCTGGCCACTAAAAATAACTGTGGGCCAGTTTCTACATCCTCGTGACCCCAAGATGTCTCTCGAATAGGTGATCAAGGATTTTATTACACAAGCATGGAGGAATAATCATTCTGATTCCCCAGAATAAAACTCTACTTTGAACTGTCAGCTCAAGTCTTCTCGTAATGTACAACTTGAGGTCTGGATTTTTACACCGTACGGTCTGTCGTCGTTCCTTTTTGGAACACTTCCACAACCTTCCCCATCACTGGATTGGTTCTTGTGTATGTAATTGAGATGGAATCACAGGCACACTATCCACATACGAAAAATATAGGATGTTGACAAAATTATTTTAGGTTTGTGCTTTATTTGTTCAGCAATCAAAACAAAGCACCAATGTTTGCATGCTGCTCTGATTTACAATATTAAACATTGTACCTGATGTGCCAATAATATCAAAGACCATCTCAGCAATCTACCAGCTGTTGAAAAAGGAATACCTTTGTACGACGTGAAGATTGTCGTCAAGGGTTTATGATCCGTCAAAAGAGTAAAATTACACTTACAAAGGTACTGATGAAATCTTGTTAATCCGAATACAATGCTCAAAGCTTCTTTTTACGCTGAATGTAATTTGTTTCTGTGCTAGTAAGAGTTCGTGAAGCAAAGGCAATCAGTCGTTCTTCTCCTGAAGGCACAATGTGCAAGATAACTGCACCAACCTGAGGATGAAAATCGCTTATTGTCACGAGTAGGCTTCAAATGAAGTTACTGTGAAAAGCCCCTAGTCGCCACATTCCAGCGCCTGTTCGGGGAGGCTGGTGCGGGAATAATGCACTGCAAGCAAGTTGTCCCTTCAGCTTGGGATTGTGGTGAACCAATCCCTCTGACTTCTTTAAGACTTCTTTCACCTCTTTATCCGCACTTTCACATTCTTCTGTCCAGTACCATTTTGGTACATAACAATGTGTGTAAGGGCTTCAATTGTGTTGGTAATAAATTTACCGTAATAATTGATTAATCCCACAAACCACCTCAGTTGTGTCACAGTTTGAGGACTTGGGGCTTCTAAAATTGCTGTCATCTTCTTTGGCTTCTTATACCTTTATCGATATTGTGACCCAGGCAGTTTAAGGATGTCTTGAAAAAGGCACACTATTCCTTTTTACTTGGAGATTATGGTTTTGTAAATGTTTCAGTTCAATTCCCAAGTTCTTCAAGTGTTCTTGTTCACTTGAACGTGCGATGAGAATGTCATATATAAAAAAAGGACATTTATCTCCAAGACCGATTTTATTTGCAGAAAGACTTTGGTTCCACAGACATAGTCGGGAAGAAGGTGAAAGCACCTTTCCCACTCAGAATTTGATCCATGGACCTCTGAAAAAGAGCAAGGGCAGATGTCTCCTGCAACGAAATGTGTATCGCGATAATGAGTAGTGGTTGTGATTTTGCAACCACTTTAATTTGTAAATATACCTGTATTGTATTGAATTTCTGTCCTCCAGAAAATAAGTCTTCAATCAGTGGCAGTAAATAGCGCACAATACCGGGTTTATTGTTGTTTTAAAATCTCCATATATCCTCACTAAGTCATCACTCTTTAATACAGGAATGTCACCCAATCACTTATACTAACTGGTTCAATGGTTCTTGTTTGGACTAGACTTTCCAGTTCTTCTTCAACATTTAGCCTGATGGTGTATGGTACGGTTCCAACTTTGAGACATTTTGGTGTACTTTAATGCTTAATTTTGAGTTGGACTTTAACTCCTGTTATCGAGCTGAGTGAGTCTTCAAACACCGTTTTAAACTTTTCCAAAACCTGTTGTAGGTCACTCTCTCAGTCAACCAGTTGATTCATTGCTGCCTAGTTGAGCATGCGCCGGTATGACGTCAGCAGCCACTGCGCATACACCGGTGCATGCGTGGACTTCCGCCAAAGGCTGTTCGTGCTGGCCGGCGGAGCGGGAACCACTTCGACGCGGGCCTAGCCTTTCCGCACCTTTGGGGAGGTCCGACGCCGGAGTGGTTCATGCCACTCCGTCCCGCCGGGACCCCCCGCCCGGCCGGTAGGGGAGAATCCCGGCCCATATCGTATGACCTCATGATGGATGGGACACCAACGTAGATCAGTAGAGAAGGGAAAAATGACAAGGTACTTTGAGGGGAATATTCGATAAAGTGAATTTATGGAAGGTGAATGATAGAAGACAATTTTCATGTGAAAATGGATGGAGGGAATGTTGGCAAGGCAGGTGAGAGAATTAAACTTGGGATCCACACTCGTCAATATAGTTCAGCAACTCTGTTTATTTTTATATATTTTTTTAAAAATTTAGAGTACCCAATTATTTTTTCCAATTAAGGGGCAATTTAGCGTGGCCAATCCACCTAGCCTGCACATCTTTTGGGTTGTGGGGGTGAAACCCACGCAGACACGGGGAGAATGTGCAAACTCCTCACGGACAGTGACCCAGAGCCGGGATTCGAACCCGGGTCCTCAGCGCCGTAGGCAGCAATGCTAACCACTGTGCCACTGTGCTGCCCCAGCAACTCTGTTTATTAAATAGCCAAACCATAGAATGAGAGACAAAATCCCATCTGTGCAATTATAACTCATCTCTGATTGCTGCACCTTACAGCTGCACGGCAGTTGGGCTAAAGTTCTCCATTGATGCCTGCTCTCTACTTCAATTTACTCACTGGGTACATTACTTTAATCTCATGATTTAATTTTGCTTGATTTCACATTGCTAATGAATCTATTTATTTAATAAGAGATTATGATAACCCATGATCTCCAAAGCTGATTAAGCTTTGGTTTTAGTTTTAACT
This sequence comes from Scyliorhinus canicula, assembly GCF_902713615.1. NCBI lineage: Eukaryota > Metazoa > Chordata > Chondrichthyes > Carcharhiniformes > Scyliorhinidae > Scyliorhinus > Scyliorhinus canicula. The sequence continues at coordinate 191,960,981 of NC_052151.1, forward strand.
TAATTACAACTTTGGATAATTGCTTCACTGTGAATCGTGTCAGCAAAGTCGGCTGATGAGATCAGCCATCATCCAGCGCCTTCAATTCAATTCTGGGAAATTCTTTGGGTCGATGCCTCGGATCGAAGTTTTGGAATTCCCTCTCTAAACCTGCCTGCCTCTCCATCCCTGTCCTCTTTTAAGACCAACATTAAAACCTACCTCTTTGACCAACCTTTGATCATCTGTCCTCTCTTCTCTTTATGTCGCCCAGTGTTAAATTCTGTTTGATAACTTTCCTGTGAAACGCCTTGGGATATTTTATGACATTGAAGGTTACCATGCAAATGCAAATTGGTGTTGAAGATTGTGAAAGCTTAATGATTTTGGGGAACCAGGTGTAAACAAGGCTGGCTGACCGATCTCCCTTAAATAAATCATTGCCGTGCCAAATCCCTATTGCTCTCTGTCCAGGGATAGACCAAGCTGTATTTTCAATCTATTTATATTGGTTTCTGCAGGAGTAGCTCATTCAGCACTGTTCTACCATTCAATTAGATCATGGCTGATTTGTATCTTAACTCCATCTCAAAGTCTTAGGGCGGGATTCTTCGGCTAAAAGGAATGGCGTGAACCACTCCGGCATCGGGCCACCCCGAAGGTGCGGAATCTTCCGCACCTTCAGGGGCTAGGCCGGCGCCGGAGTGGTTTGCGCCGTGCCGGCCGGCGTGGAAGGGGCTTGGTATCACGCCAACAGCCGCCGAAGGGCCCTCGCCGGCTAGCGCGAGTTGGCGCATGCACGGGAGCGCCAGCAGGTGCTGGCGTCATCCCAGCGCATGCGCAGATTGGTTCATCTCCGCGCCGGCCATCACAGACCGGTTCCCCCACGGCACGGGCCCGCCCGCGGATCGGTGGGCTCCGATTGCGGGCCAGGCCATCATGGGGGTACCCCCCGGGGCAAGATCCCTCTGTGCCCCCCCGAGGACGGCGGAGGCCGCCCGTGGAGCCAGGTCCCGCCGGTAAGGACCTGTTGTGATTTATGCCGGCGGGATCTGCCGAAAACGGGCGGCCACTCGGCCCATCGCGGGCCGGAGAATCGCTGGGGGGCGGGGCCCCGATAGGCGATGCGCGATTCCAGCCCCCGCCAAATCACCGGCGATGGAGAATTCGGCAGCCGGCAGGTGTGGGATTCACGCCACCTTCCGCCGATTCAATCCCGCCCCAGGTTCTGTAACATTAACAAATCAGTGCTAGTATTACAGTTGAGCCCCTCCTTCCCCCGCCACCTGCTACTGTTTTTCATAATAATAATAATCTTTATTAGTGTCACAAGTAGGCTTACATTGTCAGGGCAATGAGGTTACTGTGAAAGTCCCCTTGCTGCCACACTCCGGCACCTGTTTGGTTACACTGAGGGAGAATTCAGAATGTCCAATTCACCTAACAAGCGCGTCGTTCGGGACTTGTGGGAGGAAACCGGAGAACCCGGAGGAAGCCCACTCAGACATAGGAAGAATGTGCAGACTCTGCACAGACAGTGACCCAAGGCGGGTATTGAACTCAGATCCCTGGCGCTGTGAAGCAACAGTGCTAACCGCTGTGCTACCATGCTGCCCTCTGTGGAAAATAGATTCCTGACATCACCCTTAAATGGCCTGGAGCCATGCACTTCGAGTTACAAAAATTCTTCTTCCTGATATCACTGCTTTCTCTTATTTTCCCCAATTATTTTTACAGACCGAAAGCTTAAATTGGGTTTTGGGAGCCTGTAGGCTGCAGCCTCTCAGAATCACAAAATAAAGAATAGCTCACATTGTGGAGGAGTGTGTTCAGCCTGTCCAGTTGGTACTGGCTGTAGTGCGTAGATAGTGTGTATCCCACCTAGTTGAGCATAAAACGAGCATTGTCATCCGAAGGACAGTTCAGGACCGCAAGTTAAAAGCTCAATATGTTCGGCTTGTGCTTCAAGGACTGGATCAAAACTCTAGCAGGCTGTTTCATGCCTCCAAAGGCCTCAGCATCACCAATTGGCTGCCTTCCAGGTGCTGCATCATCCTGTGTTACTTTTCATTGCTTGAGATTGGATGACTCATGACAGTCGCTTGAGCAGCCTTGGCTTAACTGCTGTTTTTGTTAGTAAATTAAGAAATGAAAGTGTTCACAGCAAATGAATAAAAAGCACTATTTTTTCCATTGTCCCGATGGCTTTCCACCCCCCCCCTCCCCCCCCCCCCCCACCCCCGTTTCCTTGCTGCACTGTCCAGCAGGTTAATGTTCAATCCCTGGGATGGTTTGACAGCCCCGTACAACTAGTTGCTTGAGCAGCCTGATGAGGAGGACCAACAAAATGGCAGCGCCAAGTACTAACGTGGTGATGGGTTTATAATGCTTACATTTCACTTAGAGATCGGTAGTGCTCTACCTCCACTGGGCAGTCGCCCTGAAGATTTAACCCCTTGCTGAACCGTTAAAAGGGGAATAAGTATTCTTCACAAATATAAAGGAGCGAGATGGAAGAATTGGTATTTGGGATTTCAAATGTGACTAAGTGAGTTGGAACTCTAAAAAAAACCACTATTAATTGTCCCATGTCCTTTAACAGTGATTGCACTTCAGAAATACTTTACTGGCAGTAAAGCATTCAGAAGAGTTTAGAAGCTGTGAAAGGAGCTATCGAAATGCCACCTCTTTCTCTCTTACTGGTGTGTTTTTTGTGACATTGTTGGATCATCAATCCTGTCAATCCCGTTTCTATTGCCATACAAACATAGTAACATACAGAGAAGAAGCAGGAATAGGCAATTCAAACCCTCGAGACCTCAAATCTGAATCATCATTAATCTATCACCCCTTGCTTACCAAGGATTTATCCACATCTGCCTTCACAATATTCAGAGGCTCTGCTTCCACTGCCTTTTGAGGAAGAGATTTCCAAAGACTCACGATCCTCTGAGAGAAAAGAATGCATCTCACCTCTGTTTTAAATGAGCAGACCCTAGTTTTTAAACAGTGACCTCAAGTGCTAGATTCTCCCATAAGAGGAAACATCCTCTCCACATCCATCTATTCTGGATATTAGATGTTTAAATCAAGTTGCGTCTTACTCTCCTAAACTCCCACAGATGCAAGCCTTGCCTGTCAAACCTTTCCTCATAAGACCATTTAGAGAATATGCTTCTCCATTAATTCTTAGTATTAGTTTGGTAAACGTTCTCTGACTGCTTCCAACACATTTACATTTTTCCTTAAATAAGGTGACCAAATGTGCTCCAAATGTTGTCTCACTAGTACACTGTACAAACAAAATAATTTCCCTACTTTTGCAATCAATTCCCCTCACAATAAGTTATAACAGTCTACCAGCTTTCCTAATTACTTGCTCGACCTTCATACTAGCTTTTTGTGATTCATACACAAGAACACCCAGATCCCTCTGCATCTCAGTGCTCTGCAATCTCTGACCATTTAGATAATATGCTTCTCTTTTAGTCTTCCTGCCAAAGTGGACAATTTTCTATTTTCCCACATTCTACTCCACTTACCAGATCTTTGTCCACTCATTTAACTTGTCCATATATTTTTATAACCTCCTTATGTCCTCTTCACAACATACTTTCCTACCTATCTTTGTGTCATCAGCAAATGTATTAACCATCCCTTCAATCCCTTTATCTAAGCCGTTTATGTAATTTGCAAATAGTTGAGGTCCCAACACTGATCCTTGTGGCCACTCATTGCATCTTGCAAACCCTAAAAATCATTTATGCTAACTTTCTTGTGTCTTTTTAGCCAGACAACCTTCTATCCATACCAATATGTTACCTCCGATAATATGAGCTTTTATTTTCCACAATAACCTTTGATGTGACACTTTATCTCCTAGAAATCGAAGTACATCCACTGGTTCTTCTTTATTCACAGCACATGTTACTTCCTCAAAGAACTCCAATAAGTTGGTTAAACATGATTTCCTTTCACAAAACCATGTTAGCTTTGCCTGATTATCTAGAACTTATCCAAGTGCCCAGATATAACTTCTTTAATAGTAGCCTCCACCATTTTAGATGCTAGACTAACTGGCCTGTAGTTTCCTGCTTTCTGTCTCCCTCGCTTTTTGAATAATGGAGTTACATTTGCTATCATGCAATCGAATAGGACATTCCCCAAATCTAGGGTATTTGGAAAAATTAAAACCAATGCATCAACTATCTCATTAAACACTTCTTTTAAGACCCTCGAATGAATTCTATCAGGAAGCAGGTTCTTGTCGGCCCATATTTCCAACAATTTACTCAGTACCATTTCTCTAGTGATTGTAATATTCCTGAGTTCCTCCCTCCTTTCGACTTTCTGGTTTACAGCTGCTTCTGGGAGGTAGCATTGTGGATAACACAATCGCTTCACAGCTCCAGGGTCCCAGGTTCGATTCCAGCTTGGGTCACTGTCTGTGCGGAGTCTGCACATCGTGTGCATGGGTTTCCTCCGGGTGCTCCGGTTTCCTCCCACAGTCCAAAGATGTGCAGGTTAGGTGGATTGGCCATGATAAATTGCCCTTAGTATCCAAAATTGCCCTCAGTGTTGGGTGGGGTTACTGGGTTATGGGGATAGGGTGGAGGTGTTGACCTTGGGTAGGGTGCTCTTTCCAAGAGCTGGTGCAGACTCGATGGGCCGAATGGCCTCCTTCTGCACTGTAAATTCTATGATATCTATGACTGTGTGATTTCTGGAGCAAAAGAATACATTTCTCCAAGGGTTAGGGTTAAGACAAAAGGAAGCCCGCCTAATACAAGCCATCAACCCAGGAAGCGAGAGAGAGGAGAGGGAGAGTGAGAGGCTTATTTGCCTTTGCCTTCAAAGATTCATCTCTACAGAAACTCGGTCACAGTTTCATCTGGAAATCCAGAAGCATCCAACTCCCATTCTTCCTCAGAGAACCAAGAATGAGAGGCTTGAAATGCTGCACCTTAAAAATGGCTGATTCAAACAAGTGATGGTGTGCTTCCTGTTATTCCATTAATAATCCGTGCATGTTTTATCTCTGGAAATCATCCTTTTCTGTGTGCGTCTGAGATAGTGAATGCTTTCATTGTGTTTACATTTTGGATGTTGTCCGAATAATCATTTCTCTTTACTTCTGATTTAAACTTGTCATAAAGCCTGTCCCGCGTGTATTATTAATCATCACAACACAAAAAGGGTTTTAAAACACACATCTTGTTGCAGAAAACTAGGAGGTGAGGATCAGGGGAAGAAATTATCCTAGCATCTCTCTCCCATCCATAACAAGGTAAAAGGTCCCGGAACTTGTGGTTTTCATAACATCACAAATGCTTTACAGCCAATGAAATACTCTGCAAGTGTGCTCATTATTGTAATGTAGGAAATTGCAACAACGGATTTACAAATCACACACAAGTGTCAACGGGAAGATAATCTGTTTCTGTAACATTAGATAAGAGGCAAAAATTAGTCAGGATACCAGGGAGAGAAATACTGTTGCAGCGTCTTTGATCTCCCCCCTGTGTTGGTGGATGGGCAGAGGTTTCAACACCTCTGCTGAAAGACAGCACCTGGGAGACAGTGTCGCAAACCCTCAGTACTGCACTGCAGTTTCAGCCAGGATTTGGTACCCGAATTTCTGGAGTCGGCCTTACACCCATAACCTGTTTTGGAGGTGCTACAAACTGAGCTATGTCAGATCTCCCATTTGTGGTTGAGGCTGCGGTTGCATGTATAATTTCTAGTTTAGAACATAGAACATAGAACGATACAGCGCAGTACAGGCCCTTCGGCCCTCGATGTTGCACCGACATGGAAAAAACTAAAGGCCATCTAACCTACACTATGCCCTTATCATCCATATGCTTATCCAATAAACTTTTAAATGCCCTCAATGTTGGCGAGTTCACTACTGTTGCAGGTAGGGCATTCCACAGCCTCACCACTCTTTGCGTAAAAAACCCATCTCTGACCTCTGTCCGATATCTATTACCCCTCAATTTAAGGCTATGTCCCCTCGTGCTAGCCACCTCCATCCGCGGGAGAAGGCTCTCGCTGTCCACCCTATCTAACCCTCTGATCATTTTGTATGCCTCTATTAGGTCACCTCTTAACCTTCTTCTCTCTAACGAAAACAACCTCAAGTCCATCAGCCTTTCCTCATAAGATTTTCCCTCCATACCAGGCAACATCCTGGTAAATCTCCTCTGCGTCCGTTCCAAAGCTTCCACGTCCTTCCTATAATGAGGCGACCAGAACTGTACGCAATACTCCAAATGCGGCCGTACTAGAGTTTTGTACAACTGGAACATGACCTCATGGCTCCGGAACTCAATCCCTCTACCAATAAAGGCCATCACACCATAGGCCTTCTTCACAACCCTATCAACCTGGGTGGCAACTTTCAGGGATCTATGTACATGGACACCGAGATCCCTCTGCTCATCCACACTACCAAGAATTTTACCATTAGCCAAATATTCCTCATTCCTGTTATTCTTTCCAAAGTGAATCACCTTACACGTCTCCACATTAAACTCCATTTGCCACCCCTCAGCCCAGCTCTGCAGTTTATCTATGTCCCTCTGTAACCTGCAACATCCTTCCGCACTGTCTACAACTCAACCGACTTTAGTGTCGTCTGCAAATTTACTCGCCCATCCTTCTGCGCCCTCCTCTAGGTCATTTATAAAAATGACAAACAGCAACGGCCCCAGAACAGATCCTTGTGGTACGCCACTCGTAACTGAACTCCATTCTGAACATTTCCCATCAACCACCACTCTCTGTCTTCTTTCAACTATCCAATTTCTGATCCACATCTCTAAATCACCCTCAATCCCCAGCTTCCGTATTTTCTGCAATAGCCGACCATGGGGAACATTATCAAACGTTTTACTGAAATCCATATACACCACATCAACTGCTCTACCCTCGTCCACCTGTCAGTCACCTTCTCAAAGAACTCTATAAGGTTTGTGAGGCATGACCTACCCTTCACAAAACCATGCTGACTATCCCTAATCATATTATTCCTATCTAGATGATTATAAATTGTATCTTTTATAATCCTCTCCAAGACTTTACCCACCACAGACGTTAGGCTCACCGGCCTATAGTTACTGGGGTTATCCCTACTCCCCTTCTTGAACAAAGGGACCACATTTTCTATCCTCCAGTCCTCTGGCACTATTCCTGTAGCCAATGATGACCTAAAAATCAAAGCCAAAGGCTCAGCAATCTCTTCCCTGGCTTCCCAGAGAATCCTAGGATAAATCCCATCAGGCCCCGGGGACTTATCTATTTTCACCTTGTCCAGAATTGCCAACACTTCTTCCCTACGCACCTCAATGCCATCTATTCTAATAGCCTGGGTCTCAGCATTCTCCTCCACAATATTATCTTTTTCCTGAGTGAATACTGACGAAAAGTATTCATTTAGTATCTCACTTATCTCCTCAGCCTCCACACACAACTTCTCACCACTGTCCTTGACTGGCCCTACTTTTACCCTAGTCATTCTTTTATTCCTGACATACCTATAGAAAGCTTTTGGGTTTTCCTTGATCCTACCTGCCAAAGACTTCTCATGTCCCCTCCTTGCTCGTCTTAGCTCTCTCTTTAGATCCTTCCTCGCTTCCCTGTAACTATCAAGCGCCCCAACTGAAACTTCACGCCTCATCTTCACATAGGCCTCCTTTTTCCTCTTAACAAGAGATTCCACTTCTTTGGTAAACCACGGTTCCCTCGCTCTACCCTTTCCTCCCTGTCTGACTGGTACGTACTGATCAAGAACACACAATAGCTGTTCCTTGAACAAGCTCCACATATCCAGTGTGCCCAACCCTTGCAGTCTACTTCTCCAACCTACACATCCTAAGTCATGTCTAATGGCATCATAATTGCCCTTCCCCCAGCTATAACTCTTGCCCTGCGGGGTATACTTATCCCTTTCCATCACTAATATAAAGGTCACCGAATTGTGGTCACTGTCTCCAAAGTGTTCACCTACCTCCAGATCTAACACCAGTTTGCTTCATTTCTTTGTATTGTTTGCTTTCTGATACAATTCTATTTGCTTTGCATCAATTGCAGCTTGATTACAATTGACCTGTAACAATCATCTAAGTTGCTCTGCAGCCGATTATAATTGAAAAATCCCTCTGTTTATACACACCATTCTTTCTTGTTATCATTTGACAAGTTGAGCTAAATTAACATTTCTGGTTGTGTTTTAGTTACATTTTGCCCTTTTCTTTCTTCCTTCATCAGGAACTGGGGCTTCGCTGGAGATCAGCAGGTTACATAGAATACATAGAATTTACAGTGCAGAAGGAGGCCATTCGGCCCATTGAGACTGCACGGCCCTTGGAAAGAGCACCCTACTTTAAGCCCACACCTCCACCCTAGCCCCATAACCCAGTAATCCGACCTAACCTTTTTGAACACTAAGGGGCAATTTAGCATGGCCAATCCACTTAACCTGCACATGTTTGTATTGTGGGAGGAAACCGGAGTAAACCCACACAGACACGGGCAGACTCCGCACAGACAGTGACCCAAGCTGGGAATCGAACCTGGGACCCTGGTGCTACCGTGCCTCCTGGCAATAGATTGCGAGTTATTCTTGTGTCGATGTTCTTTCTCCCACGTTTACCACAAGGGTGCTGTATTGTATAGGTTCAGTAATGAGCTAACTACAGGCTTGAGTGGTGAACAGCCAAGCCAGTAACAGGAGGAGCAGCATTTGAAATGTACAGACTGCCCGTGCACCATTTTAAACATCTCATCACACCAATGCAGAGCCGGCAAGTGTGAACTTATCTCCGTGAAGTGGCTTTTTGCCTATTTACCACAACACCAAGTGCTGTCAGTTCAGTATCTTTGTGCCTGAGTTACGCCACACATTTCCCATTGACGCATAAAGAAACTGCAGCTGAGTTAGCCTATGTGGATCCTGGAGAGATTGCTGATGTCTGCTCATAATTCAGCCCCATTTGCTACCCCTACCACACTGCCTGACAGTAAATTGGGTGCATTTTGTACCACCCAAATTATAATGCCCAAAGCCAAATGGGAATAGTAGAGTGCTGTGGTGGGTCTTTTAGAAGTCACCTAGTCATGTACCCTACATGCATCTATATAGCTATGTGCTGTTAATAACCAGTTATCTTTCAACCATACAAGCCTCTAGACAGATTCTTTTACCAGGATCCACTTTTACCAACCGGCCGACTTTCACGACCCATGCCGGCCAGCCTTTGCAACCCATGTCGGCTGACCTTCGCACCATTATTGCTCACCTTTAATGCGACAGGTGAGCCTGCTCTGTTCTCACAATCTTACTTGGTTTGTCATTCAATGGTACATTTCTGCTAAGGACTTCAGCTGACGATTTAAGTTTTCGCTGCATCCTTTGAAGAAAACCAAGAGGTGTGTCTGCAAACTTGCCATATTTAGCTTTGAGTGCCTTTGAGGTTTTGAGGGTTTTAAACTTTCAGTACTTCCAAGCATATAACACACATGGGCATTGCATCCTGATTTGCATTTGCCCAATTAATGAAGCCATGCCTCAATAAATCATCTTTTTACTGCTTTCTTCCTGATGTCAGCTTCAGTATCTTTGTGCCTGTTCACCAGTAGCCCTGGAGTTCACACCAGCACTTTTCTGGCCTGCTGAGGACACTCCTGAGCTGCTCACACCAGCACTGCTTAATCCTGCTATGGACTCTCCTTAGCAGCTATCTCCACCAGATTCAGTTGTGAGATCCTAGCCTGCGTTGCGTCTCTGGCCTCTCTTCCTTAAAACAAAATAATCAATTTTCAATTCTTTGCAGTCTTGTTGCCTGGCTTGTGGGCAGCCACAAAATGGAGGAACCTTTCCTCTCTGATTTTGCATCCAAAGCACGGATGAACAGGGTGTGTTACCTCAGTGTATGTGCCAGGCATGTAACCTGCGCTCTGCCGCCACTTCTGGCAGGAAGATTCCATTGTTCTTAAAAAGAAATGTGGTCCTGCGACAAGGCGCTGACACCAGGACGAGAGGGTTTGCCCCACTGGGCTCTAGGCCTGCGCATTGCTGGATCCTCCTGAGGGGGCAGGCAAATTTATCCCTCAATGCCAGCAAAACTAAAGAGCTGATCATTGATTTCAGGAAGCAGAGTATTATGGAGCCATGGTAGAGATGGTTAACAGCTTCAAATTCCTAGGAGTGCACATCACCAAAAATCTGTCCTGGTCCACACACGTCGACGCTACGACCAAAAAAAGCACAACAGCACTTATACTTCCTCAGGAAACTTAGGAAATTCAGCATGTCCACATTGAGTCTTACCAACTTTTGCAGATGCACCATAGAAAGCATCCTATCTGGCTGCTCACAGCCTGGTATGGCAACTGCCCAAGACAGCAAGAAACTGTCATAATATACACCAGTATATCATGGTGCAGACACACACTGATGGACACACACAGGGACCAATCAACATGTACAAACACCACAGCCAATCACCAGTTAGAATACACACACTATAAAGGCAGAGGGCATCATGGTTCCCGCTCATTCTGGGTGCTGCCTCTGAGTGAACAAGAACTCATCCAGCCCAGCACAGACTTATAACACGTGCTGAGAGAATCAACTGGTTCGGACAAGGCTTAGGTCTCTAGTTTAAGTTAGCATCATTTAGACCCACAGTCATCGTGTGTTAGTTAATTAGAAGTAGTTAATAAAATTGAGTTGAACCTTCATCAGTGTTGGAAGTGTCTGTTCATCTCTCAAGTCTACACTAGCCAACACTTCAGAAACTTCAGAGAGTTGTGAACACAGCCCAGTCCAAAACACGAACCTGTCTCCCATCCATTGACTCCACCTACACCTCCCGCAGCCTGGGGAAAGTGGGCAGCATAATCAAAGACCCCTCCCATCCGGCTTACTCACTCTTCCAACTTCTTCCATCGGGCAGGAGATACAGAAATCTGTGAACACGCACGAACAGACTCAAAAACAGCTTCCCCGCTGTTACCAGACTCCTAAACGACCGTCTTATGGACTGACCTGATTAATACTACACTCCTGTATGCTTCACCTGATGCCGGTGTCTATGGATTTACATTGTGTACCTTGTGTTGCCCTTTTGTGTATTTCTTTTAATGTACTAAATGATCTGTTTGAGCTTGTTTACACGTGACAATAAACAAATCCCAAATCCAATAAGCGCGACGGCCGGCATTCTTGAAAGCCGGTTGCGGCAGTTGGGCATTTCTCCCATGTCCAGGAAGGCTGCAGCCAATTGCTCCACTATCCTCCTGACATCTGTCCATGGCAAACCCGTGGGTTGCGACCCTGAGTTTGAAAAACCCTGCTCCAGACCACTTCATGAGGCAGCATACAGCCATATCGGGAACCAGCCTGCAACCTCCCATTGTACGTTCCTCACTAAATGTATAAAATGTATTCTAATTATGGACCTGTCATGTGCACTTGTTGGGTTCATCACACTGCCGTGTATCTTTCAGTTCAAATATATAACCCAGGGCATGTCAAGTACAATACTGCAAATGCTGCAAATCAGAATAAAATCAGACAATGCTGGAAAAACGCAGCAGGTCTGGCAGCATCTGTGAAGGAAGAAACAGAATTAATGTTTGAACTCTAACGTGAATCATCTTCGGACCATGCTCGGCTCTGCACTCGATATTTGTGTCTTTCAAACATGCCACTCTTTGATCTCTCCGAAGGCAGACTCAGCGAGCAGTTATTGAGGCAAGGTGAATAGATATAAATCTTTATTTCACAGTAACATGGCTGGAGAGAATAATGACCTGTAACTTCCTGAAGGAACCCCAGTTCAAGTCACTGGTCCGCTGCAAATGCGCAGCATGACTGCCCGGAAGTGCAGCGCAAGGGCGTGTGCAACGGAAGCGTGCCGTTCAAATTCCCGGCTGGCTTTTTTTTTGACAGCTGGAATCTGCTGAATGAAAAAAAATCCAGGGATAGCGCTAAATTTGCTGACTTGCCCCGATGTTAGGTGGGTTTTCACACCTTTTTTCTTTGCACCTTTATTTCTTATCCAGAATCATCAAGCAGAGGCAGGAGACAGCGGGAGACATTCTTCTGGTACATTAATTTTTTCTATTATTGAAATTTAGCATTTGCAAATATGTTTAAAATGCAAATAAAGTGGAAGGAAGGTATCTGGCTGGATTCTCCCACTCACCTGCTGCAAAACCGCCACGGGTAAGTCGTGCACAATGGAGAACTCTATTGACCTCGAGCAGGATTCTCCAGTTGCCAGAGAATCCCGCCCATATTTTAATTTTTTTAACTTTGATTTGTCGTGAGGCTGTTAATTCCATTAAAAAGATTCTTTACTGCATAAAGTGAGTTTGGAGTTACACGAAGTAAAAGCATGATTTTTTAAAAAACTTTGGTTTGTTATGAGGATGTTAATCCCATTAAAGGAACTATAATGGATAGAATGCGGTGATCACTCACTAACAGCTATGATTGTTCACCTAAGATACTCAGTGTTACTGGCCACATGTTCTGTGGGTCCTTACGTGGCTGATGATCCCAATCCCAGAGCCGCATCTTCAATCACTCACTTCCAAAAGGCAGGAGTTTCCAAAAGCTGGGATTGGTCCTTGGCTGCTAGGTCGCAGGTATTCCTTTCTCAGGCTCCTTTTCAGGGTCTCCTCTTGCCATCAGGTGCTCTTGAAGAATTGTGACCCTTTCATCAGGGGTTCCTCCATGTTGCTCTCTTCTGAGCAAAAGTCTCCCAGGCATTGAGATCTATGTTCCATTTCTTGAGGTATGCCTGCAAGTTGTCTTTGAGGAGCTTCATTTGTCATTCTTTTGTTCGTGATTCTTCCTTGAGCTGAGAGAAGAAGATTTGCTTTGGCAGTTGGGACTTTGACATCCTAATCTTATGGGTGGCCCAGCGGAGTTGATTTTGGATGATAATGCCTCAATAATGGTGCTATTGACTCTTTCAAGGACACTAATGTTAGTACACCAGTTCTCCCAGCTGATTCAGAAATAAAATAGTACATTTGAATTTTGTAATGTATTTGTGTTGTTTAAGAGTCTCCCAGATGTAATGTGCATTCTTAGAAGCCTCAGCGATCACTTCAAATGCTTCAACAAAGTTTAGTGCTTCAGTTGACATAGGCAAGCCTCCTGTAAGATAACGTGAACTATCTGTCTGACAGGTATTGCAGAATCCAGTGCAGATTCAAAATCTGTAGTCAGGCTGCATCTCTTCCTGGAAAGGGAGTACATCAATTACCCACCCCTAAGAGTTTACAGGCAATGGACATATTGCGATATCCGAGTGCAGATAAGTGCATATTTTTCCCTTTTAGAATCGGTGGTTTGTGGCTTCCCTCCACAAGCTGGAAGTTACGGGTGATTATGATCAGCTTAATTCATCCTGTCCAACTTAATTGCTCATCATAACACAAAATTAAAAAAGCAATACTTCACAAATGCCCATAAGAGTGGGTAATTTTATAACCTGGCTCTGACTACCTTCCAGCATTTCCAATTCTTTGCTTCAGTGACTGCCCACACTTCCTCTGATGAGTGCAACTTTTCTTTGTATCAATACAAAAACTGAGAGGAGGTGAATTTGCCACACAACCCGCTGCCACGTGTTTCACAGTGGCGGGAGTCGGGCTGTAATTGGCTCGTGGCAGGGTCATCTGTTCCTGCCATTGTTAATGATGCTTCCTGTTGCCCTCACCGCCGTGAAACCCATGGTGCGGGTGCTTCATCGGCGAGAGCTAAAGATCCAGTTTGAAAGGATGGAAAGTTCCAGCCCACGTTTTCCACATGGTGGAGACTCTTGAAGAAAAATAGAAACATGCACCGCCTGAGAATGGGTGGAGGCAGAGTCAGTCATGGCTTTCGAAAGAGAATTGGATAATTATTTGAAGAGCGAGGATTTGCTCGGGGGCAAAGGCGGGTGTGTGATGCTGCGTGAGATGCTCTCATAGAGAGTTGGCACAGACATGCGGTGGTGTATGGCCTCCTTCCTTGATTTACTTCTCCTGTGATTCAAGACTCATAGGAAACTAGCAAACAAGACAATTCAGTCCATCGTATGTCTATGGCTGGACAATGATTATTGAGCCGAATCTTACTTTCCAGCTCGTGGCTTGTAGCCCTGTAGGTCAAAGCACCTGTAAACATTTCATTAAATATGATGAGGGTTTCTTTTTGTTTTATAAATTTAGAGGCCCCAATTCATTTTTTCCAATTAAGGGGCAATTTTAGCATGGCCAATCCACCTACCCTGCACATCTTTGGGTTGTGGGGGTGAAACCCATGCAAACATGGCGAGAATGTGAAAACTCCACACGGCCAGTGACCCAGAGCCAGGATCGAACCTGGCACCTCGAGGCAGCAATGCTAACCACTGCACCACCGTGCTACCCTATGATGAAGGTTTCTGCCCCTCCCACCCTTTCAAGCAGCAGTTTTCAGGCTCTCAATACCCTCCAGCTGAAAGGATTTTTCCTCAAATCCTCAGCAATTACTGTAAATCTATGTTTCTCATTCCCTGCTGACGTTTGGCTTGTACAAATTATCTTCCCTGTATTACACTACAGGTTACAGCTACAAAAACAGGCCCAGGCTTCTCCCTATCAACATATTCTTTGATTCCTTGCTTGATCCTATACTTACCTAGCTTCCCCTTGCATGCATCTAAACTATCAAACAACATTTTTGGGTCCATCTCCTCAGTTTTTGTTTTGTTTTCCCTGGCTGCCTGCAAAACATTAGAACATAGAACATAGAACAGTACAGCACAGAACAGGCCCTTCGGCCCTCGATGTTGTGCCGAGCAATGATCACCCTACTAGTTTTAAAAGACTGAGCTCCCTGGCTGCATTCTCTCTCTTTCTTTGCTGCTCACTTGCGCAAAGGGAGGTGAAAGCACAAATGCCCGAAGCACAGCAGCAGATCTGAGATCAGCTCCATTCAAAGATCCTCTGAGGGGTTGCTGGAGGAGGGGGTCTGTGTCAGAAGGTGCCCCATGGCCACAGAACAAGAAACATCAAAAATCTTTGGCCTTCGACTGTACAGCGCATTTCAGGTCTATAACTGGCAGTCCTTGTCACCGACATTCTTTATATTGTCTGCTTGACTAATCCGTCGAAGTTCACAGTGCTATGTGAGCTGAAATGTGCCGCAGTAGTTGGCACTGCTACTTCACAGCTCCAGGGACCCGGGTTCGATTCCGACCTGAGGTGACTGTGTGGAGTTTGCACATTCCTCTGTGTCTGCGTAGGTTTCCTCCGGGGCTCCAGTTTCCTCATACACTCCAAAGATGTGCAGGGTAGGTGGAGTGGCCATGCTAAATTGCCCTTAGTGTCCAAAGATGTGCAGGTTAGATGGGGTAGGGTGCAGTAGTGCATCTGGATACAGCCTCGATTGGTCTAGTAGCCTCCTTCTGTACTGTAGGGATTCTATGATTCTATGTCCTTTAGATCATCATCTTGCATGTTACTTTGAGGGCTTCTTTCTGAATAAGCCTTTTCCTAATGTGGACTATATTTATTGTCAGTAACACCAAGTCACAGAAAAGTAAAGTTGAATTTTCATCATCAGAATCTATGCAGTACAATGTGGCATACGTTTAAGAAGCTGTCTCATTCTACTTTGCCTTTGATATGTGCACCATTTGAATCTCACTTTTATATTGACAAACGTGTTTTTGAACAGATCCTTGAACCTTTCAAAAAATATATTTCAAGTTATGTGACCATTGCTTGCTAGGCCGTAGCAGGTGTTCCTGAGTTATATGTAGGACATACCAGGTAAAGACAGTATATTTTCTCACCTAAAGGCCAATTAATAAACCAGGTGAGCTTTTACTACAATTGATGATCACTTGTCATGGTCAACATGACTGAAACTAGCTTTATATTGCAAATTTTATTAATTGAATTTAAATTTCCCTGGCTGCCATAGTGGGATTTTGGTTCCATGTCTCCAGAGTATTAGCCTAGGCCTCTGGATTACCACTACACCAACATTGTCCCCCTGCATGGATAGGCTTGAAGGGCCACCTCATATTGCATTTCACTGTCATCGATCTGCTGAATTACAGACTTGCCCGAGGAGAGGCATGAAGCTGAAGCTTCAGTGTTGCCAGGAACGTCACTCAGTAAATCCTTAAAGGGGACCAGGGAAACGTTTGGCGAGGTGGAGGTGTGGTAACAATGCCCAGAAGAAAGCTATTGGTCATGAGGTGAACTGAAGGAAGGTCAATGGCACGATTGGACAGGAAGATGGGCAGCAGCAGAGATATGAAGAATGACCCTGTAGCCCCCATTCGTATTCAAACAAATATTTTTTTATCAAACTTGCCTTTCTGGCCTGTGCTAGCATGTGACCCTCTAAAGACCATCCCTTATGCCACACATTGATCTGGTTTTCCTGAATACAGCTGGCATGGAATGTCTCAGGGTAAACCAAAATTGCAGAAGCAACATAGAATTTCATAGAATTTACAGTGCAGAAGGAGGCCATTCGGTCCATCGAGTCTGCACCGGCTCTTGGAAAGAGCACCCTACCCAAGGTCAACACCGCCACCCTATCCCCATAACCCAGTAACCCCACACAACATTAAGGGAAATTTTGGACACTAAGGGCAATTTATCATGGCCAATCCACCTAACCTGCACATCTTTGGACTGTGGGAGGAAACCGGAGCACCCGGAGGAAACCCACGCACACACGGGGAGGATGTGCAGACTCCGCACAGACAGTGACCCAAGCCGGAATCGAACCTGGGACCCTGGAGCTGTGAAGCAGTTGTGCTATCCACAATGCTACCGTGCTGCCCCATCAGACAGATGTTCAAATCCTTAGCACATGCCTCCTGTCTGCTATATTAAAGTCTGAGGTACATGGTTAACCTTGAAAAGCATGGCTGAGAGCAGTGAATTTCTTTGCCTTAATCATTTTTTTATCAGTAAAATGTTAGCTCCTCAGGATGAAAATGTAACCGATATTGAACAGGGGCCAGTCTGAAAACAGAACCGGTGACATAGCAACCTTCTTTTAGTTCTCTGTCAGCTCTTCAAACTGTTAAGTGGCCACAATAGATAAGATAATTTACTTGCTCACTTCCTTATCACTTCGATTAGTCCTCACCTTGTCCTCTGTTGGTATTGGCATCTTGATGTTTGGTGACATGTTATCTTGCACACTGGTTTAATTGCCTTCAGCTGTATTGTGATAAATTATTTTCTTTCTTGGGTGGATTTCTATTTTCTAATGCATGTCTGTTTTCAGGCTCCGTTTTCGTCATTGACTTACAAGTATGCACAAAACTTGGGGTGGGATTTTCCAAACCCCCCCCCTTGCGGTGTGTTTTCCAGCAATGGAGTCGGCTTATAATTGGACACCAATGGGATCATCCAGTCTTGCCGATTGTGCAGCTTTGCATTGCTTGCACGCGTTCCACCGTCGCAGAACCCGCCTCAGCGGTGGTTTGCCTTTGGCGGGACTAGCAAATCCTGCCAGTAGTAAGGGCCCGAAGATTCCGTTTGATTTCCATTGTACCAATTGGGACAATGGGAAGGCTGAGGGAAGGGATCTTTTTAAAAAAAAGAAATTTAGCGTTCCCAACTCTTTTTTTCCAATTAAATGGCAATTTAGCATGGCCAAATGACCTACCTGCGCATCTTTTTGGGTTGTGGGGGTGAGACCCATGCAGACACGGGAAGAATGTCGAAGGGAAGGGAACTGCCACAAAACCCAAACCCATTCTGCCGCCACATCGGTGACAGTTCAATCCTGACGCAGGGATCCCCTTCAAAATTACAGCTGCATCGTGGGAGAAGCTTCACCTCCAAGTGACATCCAGCGAACCCTTCTCGGCTCTGGTATTTTAGTGGTTTGTGAGACCGAGAATTGTGGGTTCAAGTCCAACTCGAATCCCAGCTTGATATCGCCGCTGCAATTCCAGTGAGGGATGGAAGGATTACTCCCAGAGGTGATGTCTGTTGGATGGGATGCTAAATTGAGGCCTTGCATGTCCTCTTAAGGCTCATGCCCCTAAGGATATTCTGGCCATGGAGGCTGTACAATGAAGGTTCACTAGACTAATCCCTGGATATGGTGGTATTGTCCTATGAGACGAGATTGAAGAGAATGGGCTTTTATTCTAAAGGGTTTAGACAAATGTGAGGTGATCTTATCGAAGTGCACAAGGGCTCGAAAGGGTAAATGCAGGAAGGATGTTTCTTCTGGGTGGGGGCCTAGAACCAGAGGACACACTCTCAGAATAAGACTTGCTTTGATGAATGGTCATCTGGACTTGAAACATTAGCTCTTTTCTCGCCCTACAGATGCTGCCAGACCTGATGAGATTTTCCAGAATTTTCTCTTTGTCTCAGAATAAGGGGCAGGTCATTTAGGCCTGAGATCAGGAGGAATTTATTCACTCAGAGGGTGGTGAGTCTTTGGAAATCTCTACTGTAGAGAGCTGTGGAAGCTTAGTCATTGAGCATGTTCAAGGTTGAAATCAATAGATTCAAGGGATAGTGCGGGGAAGATGGATTGGAGTAGAAGATCAACCATGATCTTGGTGAATGGTGGAGCAGGCTTGAGGCATTGAGTAGCCTACTCCTGTTTCTATATTTGTGTGCTCCTGTGTCCCTATCTCAGTAATCTCCTCCAGCAATCCATTCCCTCTGAGATTCCAATCTCATAAACATCCTGATCATCACTACACCATTGGCGGTTGTGCTGTCGGCTGCTAAGGCCTTTAGCTCTGGAATTCCCTCTCTAATCTCTCTGTCCTCCTTTAAGATGCTCCTTAAAACCAACCTCTTTTGGTTCTCTGCCCTCCTGTGAAGAGCTTTGGGACATTTTTCTCCCTTAAAGGTGCTAGTTAAATGCAGATTGTTGTTGCCGCATGTATCACTGGGAGAGAAATGTGGAGCTCTCCCCGGTACCCAGATGAACAGCCAAAATTCACTGCTTATGTTTCCCTACATTACAACAGAATTTCCACCTCAAACATGCTCATTAGCTGGAAAGGACTCTGGGAGGTCCTGAAGTCCAGAATGGTACTATATAAATGTAATTCGTTCCATTTTACCTTCCGCCATCTTCCTCATAATCATAAATAGTGAGGCATATAGATAGATAGACACATAGATAAATAGACGGAGGGACTGGCGGCAATAGATCGGTAGATAGATTGACAGATAGATTGATAGATAGTAATAATAACTAATAATAGTCATGGAGAAAGATTAAAATAAAAACAAAGTATAAATCAGTAATAGGATTGCACAATCATGATCATTTCAGTATACAAATAATTACAAAACATTGCAAAGTGCAAGTCTCCTTAATTTACAGAACAGAAATGGCTCCTGAATTCTGCATTTTGTATTAAAGTCCATTGATCATGGGATGGATTCTCCAGTCCCCTGGCCAAGTGCTTCTTGGTGGTGCCCTGTTCGCAGGTGGCAGGATTCCATATTCCCGCCGCTTGTCAATGGGATTTCTATTTGAAGACAGCCCACCCCACCTGCGAAACCTATGGGCAGGAGTGCGCTGCTGGCGGGAGCAGAGATTCCCACAGCCAGATAATTCCAGCCCTTATTTGTGGAATGGTGTCTTATCATCTTAATTCCCTTGCACATTTTACCTTTGAGTGGTTGCGGCAAAAGATAGTGGCAATGGGAGGTGGGGATTGAAGACTTTTCCACTGAAATCCAGATAGAGCTTTTTCGACCTTCCTAGTTGGGAACGCGCATTGAGGTGTTTGATTGTGTAAGAGTAGTTTCAGTACGTGTTTTTTAAAATACATTTACGGGATGTGGGTGTCGCTGGTTAGGCCAGCATTTATTGCCCATCCTGAGTTGTCCTTCAGTAGGCGGTGATGAGTTACCTTTGTGAACCGCTGCAGCCCCTGAGGTGTAGATACACCCATTGTGCTGTTAGGGAAAGAGTTCCAAGATATTGACCCAGCAACAGTGAAGGAACGGCATTATATTTCCAAGTCAGGGTGGTGAATGACTTGGAGGCGAATCTGTGACCGAGGATCAGTTTCAGAGCCCATTTCTAAACACTTTCAAGCTTGTTCACAGAACTTTCAGATAAGTCCAGCATTCTGTGACAGTTGACACCTAGAGCCACTGATGTTTTTCTTTTGAAAACCTGAAGTACAGAACCTTGCTCCTCTTCACCTTCTCCCCATCAGATTAAAACCGACTGTGGAGGAACATAGCAGTGTTTGGTATCGGCAAACTGCATTCTCAACAACTTGCAGCATCTGAGGTTAAAGTTGGCATTAAGTGATCATAAATACTCTTGCGTGTTCCAAGCAGACCATCTCCCAACCTTCCACAAGATTTCATGCCAGATCAGCATCCAACTCATTCCCTCACCAGCCTGACTGAGAATCTTGATCTTATTGGGCAGCACGGTAGCATGGTGGTTAGCATAAATGCTTCACAGCTCCAGGGTCCCAGGTTCGATTCACGGCTGGGTCACTGTCTGTGTGGAGTCTGCACGTCCTCCCCGTGTGTGCGTGGGTTTCCTCCGGGTGCTCCGGTTTCCTCCCACAGTCCAAAGATGTGCGGGTTAGGTGGATTGGCCAGGCTAAATTGCCCTTAGTGTCCAAAAAAAAAAATAATAAGGTTAATCGGGGTTGTTGGGTTACTGGTATAGGGTGGATACGTGGGCTTGAGTGGGGTGATCATTGCTTGGCACAACATCGAGGGCCGAAGGGCCTGTTCTGTGCTGTACTGTTCTAAATTCTAAATTCTTATTGTGCCGATGCAGCATCCCCATTTCACACAATGTGCTATGGATTCGATAATGTCCCTTCGGCAATCACTTTGCACTGGGAGAAAACTTCAGCTTGTCCATCCCATCAGTTAGCAGCATGCAAAACGCATTGGAAACCTTGTGAAAGCAGAGAGGAGGTGGTGACTATGCAAATAGAATAGTTAGGAAAGAATAGTTAGGACGGCATGGTGTCACTGCTCCTACACAGTTCCAAGGACCCGGGTTCAATTCTGGCCTTGGGTGACTGTGTGCAGTTTGCACTTTCTCCTCTTGTCTGCGTGGATTTCACCCGGATGCTACAGTTTCCTCCCGCAGTCCAAAGATGTGCTGGTTGGGTGGATTGGCCCGGTTAAATTGCCCCTTAATGTCCAAAGATGCAAAGGTTGGGTGGGGTATGGGAATAGGGCAGGGGAGTAGGCCTAGGTAGTGCTCTTTCAGAGGGTCGGTGCAGACTCGATGGGCCAAATAGCCTCCTTCTGCACTGTAGGGATTCCATGGAAAGCATTTCCCTCCAAATGCAAGGCAAAACACTGTAAATGGAAAAATGCAATTTAGAATTGTTCTTGTGCTGATCCTAAGTAGTCTATCTAAATGGTCCTACTACCCTGTCTTTTCCTAATAGCCCTGAAAAATGTTTTTCCTTTTCAATTTTTTGTCCAATTCCCTTTCAAAGTTCTTGCATCTGCTTCCACCATTCTTTCAGACAGTGCACTCCTACAAACCCTCCTCTGCCTTCGATTTCTTTTTGCCCCTTACCTTAAACATGCGTCCTCTGCTTTCTGACTCTCCTGCCAATTGGAAAAACTTTCTCCCCATTTTTACATAGAATTTACAGTGCAGAAGGAGGCCATTCGGCCCATCGAGTCTGCACCGGCTCCTGGAAAGAGCACCCCACCCAAGGTTAACACCTCCACCCTATCCCCATAACCCAGTAACCCCACCTAACACTGAGGGCAATTTTGGATACTAAGGGCAATTTATCATGGCCAATCCACCTAACCTGCACATCTTTGGACTGTGGGAGGAAACCGGAGCACCCGGAGGAAACCCACGCACACACGGGGAGGATGTGCAGACTCCGCACAGACAATGACCCAAGCCGGAATCGAACCTGGGACCCTGGAGCTGTGAACCGATTGTGCTATCCACAATGCTATCGTGCTGCCCCGTTCTATCTACATCTTTCTGATACAGAGAAATATACCTCTGGCGAACTGATCGAGCTGTAAGTAGCGAATCTAGAAGAAAGCAAAACAAAACACTCGGGATTTGCCACAGAAACCCAGAGCAGAATAATAGTCTACTGTACGAAAAGATAAGGATATTTGAAAACATGAACATTATTTTAATGGGTGAATTCAACTGTAATAAATTACATGCCTGGCGGAGCAAAAATTATTAAATGCTTTAATAAAGTTACTTTATGGTCCAGTGCTTCGGGGAGACCATGAGAGACAATGATTCGTTCGATTTAGTTCTGGTGAGTCTGTCAGGATACAGAGCACTGAATGACAGGGACATTAATATGATTATGTCTTGAAATGATCTGATGTTCAATACTTTTGGGAGCCTGCACCCAGTTATACAATTCTGAAAAAACAAGAGATTAACTGGGTATCGGTGAAGAGTTAAAGGAGACTGGCTGGAGGAAATTGTTTAATAACAATTCAATGGAGGATAAATCAAGTGCGCTCAGTGGCAAACTGAGCAGTGTTCAGGATAAATGCAAGCCGTAGATTATCCTGATATCTCCTTATATGTGGCTTGATGTCAAATCTGGTTTGATAGCACCCTTTGTGAAGTGCCTTGCAGCATTTCATTATGTTAACAAGCGTTATATAATTGCAAGCTATTGTGGTTGCCGTTGTTAGGCTGTCAAGTGGAAACAGGCAAATAAAGGCACCAAATCGATGAACATAAAATGACGGGGAGAGAATGATTGGGGGGAGAAGAGAGAGCACGCCCGTCAGCGAGAACCCAGGAAATTTCAGAAACGTACAGGGGAGCTTCGGAATGATCTCAGCAACAGGAAGCCATTCCGTCAAACAGATAGTGTCAGGCCCAATTCAAATTGCTGAACCTGCAGACAAAAAAAAGGGAAGCCAGGAGGGGTGACCTGGGCAAAATCTTCTGCTCTCGACAGCAGGGGAAAACGTGATGGGCAGGGGAGCAAGATTTGGCGGGAGACCAAAATTCACTTTCATAGAATTTACAGTGCAGAAGGAGGCCATTTGGCCAATTGAGTCTGCACTGGCCCTTGGAAAGAGCACCCCACAGAAGCCTATCCCATCCCCGTAACCCAGTAACCCCACCTCACCTTTTTTTGGACACTAAGGGCAATTTAGCCTGGCCAATCCACCTCAGCTGCACATCTTTGGACTGTGGGAGGAAACCAGAGCACCCAGAGGAAACCCACGCAGACTCAGGGAGAACGTGCAGACTCCGCACAGACAGTGACCAAGCTGGGAATTGAACCAGGGACCCTGGAGCTTTGAAGCAACTGTGCTATCCTCTGTGCGACCGTGCTGTCCTGACCTTGGGAATGAGCTTGGAATCTTATTCTCCTGACGGCTGTGGTGACTTCAAATCAAGTAGAGCATCTCATGGGGCTACATCGGGAACATCTCATGAATGCTCATTAAAAGGCCAACACACCGAAAACATGCTCCTCCTCCAAATGAAGCAGCTCACCAGGAGGAGTTTGGAACATTCTCTTTCGCAATCAGGTATCAGTGGCGTGCACCTGACGAGGTAGACTTCTTCCTGAATTTTTGGGTCAGTGGGCGTCCCTTCTCATTCCTTCCACGCTGGCACAGAGTGATATCACACACACACACACACTATGCCAAGGCAGGGCATAATTAAGGGTGAGTCCCTGGCAGAGCTCGGGTGGTGAGTGGGAGTGGTGTTGTTAAGGAAGATAATTGAAGATTGAATGACGCATAGATTCCCTACTGTGCAGAAGACATTCCATTCGGCCCATCAAGTCTGCACCGAATCTCTGAAAGAGCACCTCTGAAAGGGGCTTGCTCCCCTACCCTATCCTCGTAACTCCATTACCCCACCTAACCAGTACATCATTGGACACTAAGGGGCAATTTAGCATTGCCAATCCACCTAACCTGCACATGTTCGGACTGTGGGAGGAAACCGGAGCACCCGGAGGAAACCCACACAGACACGGGGAGTAAGTGCAAACCCCATACAGACAGTCACCCAGGGCTGGATGACGGTTCGTTTTAAGTACGGTGCTCAGATGTTGGAGCAGGGTAAGCAGGAACAAGGATCAACGTGGCCCTCGCAGTTGCACAAATAATGAACTGAACAGCATAAGATCTCTCCAGCAGACATCACTTTCTCCGGAACGGGAGATTTCGCCCGAGGACTTTACAACTATGAACAGGTTTGATAAGGTAGAGAAGATGTTTCACTTGTAGGACCAAAACTGAGAGTCATTACTATGAGATAATCCAACAGGGAAATAAAGAAATACTTCTTTATTCATAGAGCACTTACAATATTGCGCTTAATACGATAAGGAATTGAAGGGGATGGCATAAATGCATTTAAGGCAAATTTTAAGTATATGAGAGAGTAAAGAATAGAAGAATATGTTGGTGAAAGGGGCGAAAATGCAGTCCCTGATTTTCCCTCTTGGGCGGAAGGTCAGGCAGCATGGTGGCACAGTGGTTAGCACTGCTGCCTCACGGTACAAGGGACCTGGGTTCAGTTACAGCCTTGGGTGACTGTGTGGAGTTTGCACTTTCTCCCCATGTCTGCGTGGATTTCCTTCGGGTGCTCTGGTTTCCTCCCACAGTCAAAAGATGTGCAGGTTAGGTGGATTGGCCATGATAAATTGTCCCTTACTGTCCAATAATGGGGTTACCAGGATAGGGCAGGGGAGTAGGCCTAGGTGGGATGCTCTTGCGATGGTTGAGTGCAGACTCGATGGGCCAAATGGCATGCCTTCTGCACTGTAGGAATTCTATAAGCGCATGTTTTCCAAACCAATGCTGCCTCTGGACCGCCACACACTCAATGAGAGAATCAGCAGCCACGTGCATTGATCCATGGGGCACAAGATATTAACCGGGGTGGGGGTGGAGGGGTGGAGATAGCAATGCATCGCACTGCAGAGACGTGAGCACAAAATCAGGGCTGGAAGTTTAGTGCAATACTGAGTGAGTGCTGCACTGTCATGGGTGTCACTTTACCTAAGCCAGCACCTGGAGGCATTATGGCACAGAGTTTTTTGTTGTTTTTATTTAATCAACCTCTGGATTCCCCTTTGCCCCAATGAAATTTGCTGTATTCCCATTGTTATGGGAGCGGCGGTTTCAGAACTCCAAAATGTATCATGGAGTTCAACCAACCTCTCCCTTTAATGTATTGTTGCTTTTGAAGCACACGGCTTGTTCCCCAGGTGTGGCATTACAATTATGGACACATGGGTTTTTAAACACAAAACAATGTTTATTCCATGAATTCAACTTAACCTTTTAACACCCCTTACTTCAAAGATAACCTTGAAAATAATACAACACTAAATAATCCCTCAAAATGTTCCTTCAAACCTCCAAAAGACTTAACACCTTTAAACAGAAACACATCAGGTTAAAGATATTACTATATGAGTTTAAATCACCCAAATGATTCAGAAATAATCTTTCCTGTCAGAGATCACAGCCGATCCAGCTCACTGCAAACGCAGACACACCCAAGCTCTTTTCCTCAAAACCCAGCTTTCTCCTTTCAAGCAGCTCACAGTAAACCAGCCAGGCACTTTTCAGCTGCTCTCTCTCAAACTGAAACCTAAACACTGCAAAATGGCTGAGCTAAAAAGCCCAGCTCCACCCACACTCTGACATCACTTCAGTAATATGAGCTGCCCCATTTCTTAAAGGTACATTGCTTAAACATCCATTTCTTAAAGATACTCTCACATGACACCATCGGTTCTTGTTCTATTACAACAGCTACCTCCTGTTTTCCGGAAATTGATAGTCAATCAGTGCAGCCTGTCCTCAAAGGCACGGAAACAAACAAGCCGAATACAGGCTGAGATTGCAACGCCAAGCTTGCTATAATCGGCCAAATTTATGAAACGACCACAGTAGCAGCCAAGGACAACAATTCCATCCGTGCCTAAAGTGGAAAACTGAATCTCTAGGTTCAGTATTCCAGATTTAATTGATGCTGAATTTCCCCTGAGAAAGAGAGGGCAAGGGAGCTGTTGTTTCAATTCCGAATTACCAGTTCTTTGTTTTATCTTGTGTGATGAGAAAGAATAAAGATTGCAATTGTGCGCTGTGGAATCAAGTGAATTATACTTTGAATCATAAATCCCTACAATGCAGAAGGAGACCATTCAAACCATCAAGTCTGCACCGAAAGAGCACCCTACTTAGGCCCACTTACCCACCCTATCCTCGTAACCTCATAACGCCACCTAACCTGTGCATTTTTGGACACTAAGCGACAGTTTAACATGGCCAATACACCAAATCTGTCCATCTATTGACTGTGGGAGGAAACCGGAGCACCCGGAGGAAACCCACGCAGACATGGAGAGAATGCACAGTTACCTGAGGTGGAATCAAACCCGGTTTCTTGGTGCTGTGAGGCAGCAGTGCTACCCACTGTGCCACCGTGCTGCCTCATCTCTGCAGATTTAACCATCAAAACTTATTTCAGTATTGGGTAACTATAATTTGAACTCAACTACACTCACTTCTAAATAGGAGCCTAATGATTGTCAAAGTTATGGATGGTCAACAGACAATTAACTTCAAAAGTCTCCTCGACAGAAGCAAACTCTCAGAAAGAACGAAGAAAGTTTGGTACTTCCACAGTGCCCTTCATTACCTCAGGATGTCCAAAAGTGGTGAACAACCAATTAGTTACTTCTGAAGTGAAACAGTGTTATAACACAGGAAATCTGATAACCAATTTACACACAGCAAACTCCCACCAACAGTGGTGTGATTGTTGAGCAGTTAATCTGTTTTTATGAAACAAAAGCAGGAAATGCTGGAAATACTCAGCAGGTCAGGACTTGAGGTGTGAGAAAGATAGTTAATGTTTCAAGGCAATGGCTTTCCATCAAAACTGCTCTGATGAAAGGCCATCAGAATTAAACTTTGGGTGATATTGGAGATGACAGAAGTCTTTCCCAACAACACCCCTTTTACAGGAGGGCCTGCCGAATTTAGTGAGCCATAGGCACTTCAGTGGCCAGTAGTGGGTCTTCCCCATGTGGTATTATCATAAATGTAAGAATGCTAGTGTTAATGAAATGCCTAAGAAGAATAGACACTAGAGGGAGCTATAGTTACATGTATATAATATATTGATGCTGAGCCTTGTGGGGGAGCGAAGTGAAGGAGTTAGCTAGAGACAGACTGAAGGTAAAATAGTGTGAGTAGGAGCAGATCATAGCTGATAATAGTACAGAGATTAGTTGTAGATGAGTGTAGGTTATATGTTAATAATCGACTATTATTTAGGAGTACATGTCTAATCCAATTAACAGTGTTAATAAATTTATAGCTGTGTTCAAGTTAAAGCTATTTTCATAGAATTTACAGTGCAGAAGGAAGCCATTCGGCCCATCGAGTCTGCACCGGCCCTTGGAAAGAGCACCCTACTCAAGGTCAACACCTCCACCCTATCCCCATAACCCAGTAACCCCACCCAACACTAAGGGCAATTTTGGGCATTAAGGGCAATTTATCATGGCCAATCCACCTAACCAGCTCATCTTTGGACTGTGGGAGGAAACCGGAGCACCCGGAGGAAACCCACGCACACAGGGGAAGGATGTGCAGACTCCGCACAGACAGTGATCCAAGCCGGAATCGAACCTGGGACCCTGGAGCTGTGAAGCAATTGCACTATCCACAATGCTACCGTGCTGCCCCTGCCTTTGCGAACACTACGCCAACTATCCTGAATTTAGCAACACAAAGAACAGCACACCCAGCATCAAGAATCTCAGATGTCCGATCGAACGAGAGCTGCTGGCCACTCAGAGGCTCACTGCTCTCAGCACCAAGGAGGTGTAGTGGCTCTGGCACTAATGCACCCAGAGGCCTGGCACTGAATCCCAGGCTGAACAGGTAAATAATAACGGGAAGGGGTGAAGAGGTGCATAGGAAGGGGATCACAAGAGGTGCATGTTGGCAGCAAGAGTGGGGTGACAATCTGCAGGCTCTCGCTTCCTGGTGCTGGGTCCCTTGATCAGGCACTGAGTGCCTGACAATGAAGGACCTGCTCCTTCCAGGAGCCTGAAAACCAAAGTGTTCTATTTGGACATCCATTGCGGTGAAAGGCTCACCCGCTGCTGCTTTAATACCTATGGTAGGAAGTGGGCATCAATTGACTCATAGAGTCGGGAAGGCCAACCACGAGCCTTCTTTCCCTGGACTTAATTTTGATGGATGTGAGGAGATGGTGGTGTACTCTACCCATTTTGACCCAGCAACAGTGAAAGAATTAAGAAACATTTCCGAGTCAGGATGGTGAGTGGCTTGGAGGTGGACTTCCAGGGTAGTATTGTTCCTATGTGTCTACTGCCCTTGTCCTTCTAGATGGTAGTGGTCGGGGATTTGGAAGGCAGTATCTGAGGAGATTTGGTGAGCTCATAGATGATAGAATTTACAGTGCAGAAGGAGGCCATTCGGCCCATCGAGTCTGCACCGGCTCTTGGAAAGAGCACCCTACCCAAGGTCAACACCTCCACCCCATCCCCATAACCCAGTAACCCCACCCAACACTAAGGGCAATTTTGGACACTAAGGGAAATTTATCATGGCCAATCCACCTAACCTGCACATCTTTGAACTGTGGGAGGAAACCGGAGCACCCGGAGGAAACCCACGCACACACGGGGAGGATGTGCAGACTCTGCACAGACAGTGACCCACACCGGAATCGAACCTGGGACCCTGGAGCTGTGAAGCGATTGTGCTATCCACAATGCTACCGTGCTGCCCGTACAGTTCTTGCAGTGCATCTAGTTGGTAGTACACACGGCTGCTAATTTGCATTGGTGGTGGAGGGAATGAATGTTTGTGGAACGGGTGTCAATCAAGTGGGTTGCTTTGCCCTGGATGGTGTTGAGACCATAACGCCATAAGACATAGGAGCAGAATTA
This sequence comes from Scyliorhinus canicula, assembly GCF_902713615.1. Taxonomy (NCBI): domain Eukaryota; kingdom Metazoa; phylum Chordata; class Chondrichthyes; order Carcharhiniformes; family Scyliorhinidae; genus Scyliorhinus; species Scyliorhinus canicula. Next base: position 191,989,936 of record NC_052151.1, read on the forward strand.
GGCCACTCGGCCCACGGTGTCTGCTCCGCCATTCAATCATGGCTCATATTTTTCTCATCCCCATTCTCCTGCCTTCTTCCCATAACTCCATATCTCCTTATTGATCAAGAACCTATCTAGCTCTGTCTTAAAGGCACTCAGTGATTTGGCCTCCACAGCCTTCTGTGGCAGAGTTCCACAGATTCACCACCCCCTGGCTGAAGATATTCCTCCTCATCTCTGTTGTAAAGGATCATTCCTTTGGTTTGAGATTGTGTCCTCTGCTTCTAGTTTTTCCTTCAAGTGGAAACATCCTCTCCACATCCACTCCATCGAGGCCACGCAGTATCCTGTAAGTTTCAATAAGATCCTCCCTCATCCTTCTAAACTCCAACGAGTACATACCTAGAGTCCTCAACACTTCCGCATACGACAAGCTCTTCATTCCAGGGATCATTCTTGTGAACCTCCTCTGGACCCTTCCCAAAGAGAGCACATCCTTCCTTAGATACAGGCCCAAAACTACCCTCAATGGGGCCTGACCAGAGTCTTATTATAGCCTCAGAAGTACATTCCTGGTCTTATATTCTAGCCCTTCTTGAGTGTTGTTGGAGCTGTACAAACCCTGGCAAGTGGAGATTATTCCATCACTCCTCTGCCTGTGCCTTGTAGATGGTGGTCAGGCTTTGGGGAGTCAGGAGGTGGGTTATTCGCCGCAGGATTCCTGTCCTCTGTCTTCCACAGATGCTGCCTGACATGCTGAGTGTCTCTGTTTCTGGTTTCTGTTTTGAATTCAGATTTCCAGCAGCCAGTTTTCTTTTCCGTTTTAGCGACATTGATTGAAGGACAAATACTGGCCTCAAAATACTGAACTCCACTGCTCTTTCTCAGCAGTGTCCGATGGGATCTTTTAAGTTCTGGGGATGGGAGGGAGGGAGCAGATGGAATCTCAAAATGTAGCACCTCCAACAGTGCCGCACACATACTGCACTGGAGTATTAACATGGATTATGTCTTCAAGTCTCTGGAGCACTATTTAAACCTACAGCTCTCTGACTCATAAGTGGGAGTGCTACCCACAAGCTACCGCTGATACTGAATAGCAGAGGTCCAATAAAATACAATAAAATTCAGACTTGCAGAGATCGTAAAATCCTTTGGATGTTTCTATTCTTGTTTTTGTTGATTGAATGAATCCAGATTTTATCTTCATACATGCAGTCCTTCTGTTTATTTCTTAAAATGGCAATCATTGCTTTTTCATCTCATAAGGATAGAGGTATCATCCAATGGGCATTTCCTGAGGGGCACTAATTAGTTTGTCCAGTTTTATTCGAACAAAGGATAGATCCCTTGGCAATCTCATTACATATCTCGCCCAGGGGCATTATAATCTTGAACGCATTTCTCCTGTACGAACTTATTTGTTCTTTTAGCAAAAAATATGAAGACTTTCGTTCCATTTGCACTCAGCAGTAGGCAGCTAGGATAAAAACTATGGCAACTTTAGCTTGGTCACGCAGAAGAAGGCGGTGTGGTCAGATTGGCTGTGTGTTTTACATGAAGCCCGACTTTACTTTCAATGGGTTAATTCAACTTAACCCATTCAATGGGTGCTGGCCGATAAAACACTCGTGCAAATATTGTGCCAAATTTTGATTTGGTTTCAGTGACCGACCTCAACGACGTGAAAATACGCCCAACTTTCCTGCAACACTTAATTGCCTAGGCACTGACGCGATACTAGTTTAAACACATAGTCTACAACAATGTGAGTAGACTGGCGTATTCCTGTCACTGGAATCCCTTCTCCTCCTGCTCCATTCACATTATTAGGCAGAACAGGCAGTCACCAGGAAGGTCACCCGATCTGCCTAATATTTCTCAGTGTGTTCGAAGGGGAGTGGAGACGAAACGATCCACAGAATTTTGGATACATTAAGATTGACAGTGACTAGTTAATTGTGGTGCAGTTTTCAGTAAGGTATAATAAAACAAAGTCACAAACTCCAACGATCTCAGTTGTCAGCTGTCTTTAACTCTATATTTTTTAAGTTAAATCTACGTCAGTGCATCATTGCCAGAAACACATGTTAAGCTGGTCTTCTTCTCAATGTGCAATGGAGGTTTTTTTCTTTCATAGAACATACAGGGCAGAAGGAGGCCATTCGGCCCATTGACCCACCCAAGCCCACACCTCCACCCTATCCCCATAACCCAATAACCCCTCCTAATCTTTTTGGACACTAAGGGTAATTTATCATGGCCAATCCACCTACCTGCACGTCTTTGGACTGTGGGAGGAAACCGGAGCACCCAGAGGAAATCCGCGCAGAGACGGGGAAAATGTGCAGACTCCGCCCAGAGAGTGACCCAGCGGAGAACCGAATCTGGAACCCTGGTGCTGTGAGGCCACAGTGCTAGCCACGTGATACCATGCTGCCCACAAAAGGTTTCAGGAAATATGAACAGAATGTTACTTTCTGAAGTCTAACTCCGGTGGTGTAAGTCAGGGTGTTTTTCACTGGGACGTGGGGGGGAGGGGGGGGGGGTGCAAGACAGTGCGGGGGGCGGAGGGAAGAGGGAGGGGGGTGACCAAGTGCTGTCCAACTGACTGATTATCCATCCAATGCATCCATGACGAACATGGTGAATTTTGGGTGGTAAGCCGCCAGCCCCGCCCTGACCTCATGGGGTCAAAGGCCCAGGTGCTACATTTAAAGGGCGCCAGAACAGTCACATTGCCTCGCACCTCCGAGCTTGTCTTCCAGCTCCAGCCTCCACTCCACCCTTCCAATCAATCCCGCACCACCCCCCACCTTTTCCATTCTTCACCTCCCTCCCATATCCAGTCTTGGAACAGCTTGTTCTGCCAACATCCTATGTGAGTCAACCTGTGCGTAATCCCCAAAAGGTGGAAGCAACGTCTACTGACCTCAAAGTCGACGAAGTGAAGCTCTCCATTTGCAGTTGCAGAAGTGAACGTTCTAATTTCTCGCTGGTGGTCAGTTTAATTTGGAGGGGGAATTTAATTCTGGTGAGCAGGCCTTTTACTGAGTGTGCGCGACAGGAGGCTGAACCCGCCTTTAGTCCCAAAGACAGAATTGATGACGTTCATCCCGGCTTTGGGAAATTGATTTTTAACCTCAACCCGGCAGTTCTGTAGTTCCCAGTAGCACCAGCTGGAGCTGTGGCCACTGCTGGGACTTACAGACAGTCCCACTGTGCTGAGAATCAGAGGTTCATCTAGGCCTGAGGAGTCTTGGCGAGTGTGGTGGTGGGCCTGGCTCAAAAGGCCAGGGAGTAGGGTTAAAGTGGGGATGATCTTGGTGGGGAGAGGGTTGGGGGCAGGAGCGGGAGATGCCTCTGATGGACCCAGGACCCACAGGAAGGCCCCTCCCTTTGCTGGATACCAATCTGTGGAGCTGAAGCTGTCACTCCTACCCCGCTCGTCTTCAAACCTGCTGGCGGAGGAGCAGAAAATCCAGCCTGAGATGTTCCCATCAAAGATAACCATTGCATGCTTCAACATAGTAAGAAGTCTTACAACACCAGGTTAAAGTCCAACAGGTTTGTTAACAATCACTAGCTTTCGGAGAACAGCTCCTTCCTCAGGTGAATGAATCTGAGGAAGGTGCAGTGCTCCGAAAGCTAGTGTTTCGAAACAAACCTGTTGGACTTTAACCTGGTGTTGTAAGACTTCTTACTGTGCTCACCTCAGTCCAATGCCGGCAATGAAAATAATAATCTCCACATCATGGCTACCATCGACATCACAAACTCCTGGCTTAAAGTGGTCAGGATGTCCAAGAAGATCGCGCATATAGACACTGACATTAAGGGCGAGATTCTCCCAAAACGGGAGAAATCGTAAAGCTGCCGTAAAACCCGGGCTGGTTTTACGGCAGCGCGCCCCTTCCCGACCGGGGACCGATTCTGGTCCCCGGTCGGGGCTAGCAGCCCGACGCCGTAGGCTCCGGCAAGACGGGCTTAACGAAAATCGTTAAGCCCGCTTGCTGGAGTTAGCGCCGGCTGACGCGTCATATGACGTCAGCCGCGCATGCGCAGTTTGGAATACTCCAACCCGCGCATGCGCGGGTGACGTCATCGCGTTTTTGCGCGAAACCCGCGCATGCGCGGGCCGGGTTGCCCCTCAGCCGCCCCGCGAATGGATACTGCGGGGTGGCGGAAGGACAAGTAGTGCGCGGGCATCGGGCCCGCTGCCCGCGATCGGTGCCCACCGATTGCGAGCCCATGGCACCCTTGGCACGGCCGTGGTACTGCCGTGCCAATCGGTGCCATGGTTATAAAAAGCGAGTTTGTGACGCCGTTTTTACGAACGGCAAGACCAGGTGTGTTTGCCGTTCGTAAAAACGGCGGAAAGGGCTGGGACTTCGACCCATCTAACAGCTGAGAATCGCTGCCGGCCGTAAAAAAACGGCGGCAGCGATTCGGGTCGGGACTTCGGCGGGGGGGGGGGGGGGGGGGGGGGGAGAATAGCGGGAGGACGGCAAAAATGTCGGGAAGGCCCTCCCGCTATTCTCCCACCCGTCGTGGGGGTCGGAGAATTTCGCCCTAAGTTTCTACAAAGATGCAAGAAAGCAAATAAGATCCCGAAGGGCTACAGATCACAAATCCACTCAAGTAGACCTACAACCCAGACTACATTGAGAGACTCTGCCGTCACACCTCTCTCACACTCAACCACCTCATACACCAGCTACATTCACCTGAGGAAGGAGCTGTGCTCCGAAAACTACTGATTTGAAACAAACCTGTTGGACTTTAACCTGGTGTTGTAAGACTTCTTATTGTGATCACCCCAGTCCAACGCCGACATCTCCACATCATGCTTCAACATGACTGGAGTTATTTTTCAATATTCTCCCGAGTGACATTGCAGTCCAATCAAAAATAATTTGTGTGGGATATAAAATCTATTGACCAATTACACAACCTATCTACATTTCACATGCTTATTAATTAATTCATAAACACCCATCTCTGAGAGTCACTGCATGAATTAATTAAATGTAACTCTGACTACTATTTTAATGAAAATAATTATATCTGTCAGCGTAGAGATGAGCTAGTTAAAGCGTAAGTTAAGATTCAAACTATTAGTGGACCATTCTCATGCTGTGATCTGAACATACCCATAGCTGGCAGATTACCCTACATCGTACAGGGAATACATCGTACACAGTGAGCTTAACTTTTACCTAAACACTGAATCATTGGATGCATACCTAAAACTCAGGAAAGAAAGCACAAGGCCATTGGCGAAGAGTAAGGATTTGGGATTAAATAAATAGAAAGAGGCACGATGGACTGGATTCTCCACTCGTGGTATTCACCGTTGCGCCGGCAGGCACCCACGCCTGTGGGTTTCCCGGTGGCGTGGCGTGGCCACAATGGGAAATCCCATTGGCAGGTGGTGGGAATGGACAATCCCGCTGCTGGCGAGGCGCCACGGGAAATCTCAGCTGGTGGACTGGTGAATCCCACCCAATGAGCTCAATTTCTCCCTTCTGAGTTGTAAGAAATCTCTGAGGTGCTAATATTAAGCGAACCTTTAGGGTGTAAAACCAATGAGATCAAGTTGAATTCAGGTTTTATGCCCTGCTCAGTAAGAACAAGCAAAATTGGGTGATCACATCAATTTGAAGGAGAATTCTAACTATATATCTCATCTTGCATCACCATGGGTCTTTTTTTTCTATCAGGGATTATGATAGTTATCCCTTCTTCTATCGGGCCAGAGAACTTTCGAATTCTTCAAAGTCTAACCCGTCAGGTCAACTATATAAGCGGATTTTAAAACTCAAGGAAAGCAGACGGTGAGAATTAGCAGACGATGAAAACAGAGGTTTGCCATGCTTTCTGCTGCATCCCATTGACAGCCCATTGACTTTCAGGAGGGGATTGACAAATGGGATTTAAATGAGGGTCAAGTTGAAATAGCCTGGGCCTCATTAACCACCTCAGGGGAGATGGTGGTGTAGTGGTAATGTCAATGGGCTCGTAATGCTGAGGCTAATGCTCTGGGAGGGTTCAAACCCCACTGCGGCAGTGGGCAGAATTTAAATTCAATTACTAACCTAGATTTTAAAAGTCATTCGTAAAAACCCCAACGTCCCTCAGGGAAGAAAAGCTGCCATTCTTACCCAGTCTGGCCTACATGCAACTCTTGAAACAGTGAAGCAAGCCATTCGATTGAAGGGCACTTAAGGATGAGAAACAAATGCGATGCCCGCATCCCCTAAAAGAATCAATTTAAAACTAAAACTGAGTTAAAATCAGAGCTAACAGATAGAAAATTGTCCACAAAAAGCTGCTGCTCATCATAAAACGTCCAATTGTCTGGAAGTGAATGAACAGCATCAATATCTTGCCTTCCATTTATCTCATACTCAGGAAATTGGTTGTGTTAACCTCAAACCTGGTTACAGGTCTATCCTGATATTATGCCAGAGATACAGAATGGCCAGCCGGCAAAGGTACTCGGAGATGGTCGAGTTAACCACCCAGCTGCAGCACACCCGGGACAGTTAGTGGTCCTCTCAGAACTCTCCGCCTTCTGGCAACACACCATTTCACGGAGGTATTGGCGGACAGGTAGAAATTACTGTTGCGATGTCAGTAGTGCATTTTGTGTAATTTTAGGGTGATCTTTTACGGGGGAACATCATTTACGATCTGTCCACCAGCGTGGGTGTTCAATTTTCGGACTAATGGGCTGCTCCCAAGTTTTGAAAATGTTCACAAACTTTCCCACGTTCGTGCTCACGTTCTGAAAAACTGGATTTTCACACCATGAAGGAAAGACAAAGCCAAGAATGATGAGAAAAGAATTCCTTCTTTTATGCAACTGCTTAACCAATTTACCCGTTAGAGTATTCACCAGATGAAGGCAGCATGATGGCGCCGTGGTTAGCATAGCTGCCTCACAGTGCCGAGGACCCAGGTTCAATCCTGGCTCTGGGTCATTGTCTGTGTGGAGTTTGCATATTCTCCCCATGTTTGAGTGGGTTTTGCCCCCACAATGCATTGATGTGCAGGGTAGGTGAATTGACCACGCTAAATTGCCCCTTAATTGGAAAAAAAATGAATTGGGTACACTAAATTTATTTTAAAAAAGGATATCCCCAGATACAACACCCTGGAGATCGCAAGTTATGGCTCATTGTATCTCCTTGTTTTTCCTACCAATTTTCTACTTCTCTTTATTAAATTTCCTTTGTCAATTGTCTCCCCATTCGACCTGTAGTCCGAGTACGAGTTTGTGGGGTATTCCACGATATATCTTCCCCAAATGCAAAACCAATAGACGGCAGATCCTGGAAAGCTGAATTAAAAACAGAAAATGCTGAAAATGCTCAGCAGGTTAGGGAGCAGCTGTGGCGAGAAAGGCAGAGTTAGAGGGCGGGATTTACCTCCCAACCCGCCATGTGATTCATGGCGGCAGATGCAGCCCGCCATTGGCTGGCAGCAGGATCTTCTAGTCTTGCCGTTGTCCCCGGGGCTTCACATTGAATGCACCCCTGACCGCCATGAAATCCACGGCTGGGGTCGAGCCATGAGCGGGACCGGAGTATCCCATCAACATGAAGGGCCGGAACGTTCCGGCCAGTGCTTCAGGTCTGTGACCTCACACCAGCAGAGGCTCTGATGGAAGGTCACAGAACTGAATCACAGGACGCTGCTTGAAAGGGTGGTGGAGGCAGAGACCCTCACAACATTTACAAAGAATTTAGATGTACACTTGTGATCCCAAGGCATACAAGGTTATGGGTCAAGTGCTGGAAAATGGGATCAGAATGGTTAGGTGGTTGCTTTTGACCGGCAAGGACATGATGGGCCGAAGGGCCTTTTTTGTGCTATATGATCCTTTGATTCCATGACAGGATTGTCATGGAGTCTCCTTAAGTAAATAGCAGACAGGACGTAGGTACATAACCCGTACCCGCCTTTTTACTGCTAGGGGAAAGGGAGCAGGGCAAGAAGTGTACACTTGCAAATTACAAATCAACTAAGTAATTTAAACTCAGTGCACAGCACAGGCAGACTTATTTTTGCTGCAGAAATGGCCTCAACTGTAATATGTATTTCATGGCTTCATGGTAGAGCCATACATGCTCTTAAAGGGCAGGGAGGGAATTTAGAACTGGCAAGCTGCCAAGTCATTTGAAGTCCCTTCCCTTTAAAAAAATGAATGAAAAGCAGCCTGCTTATGTCTGGGAGAATACAAAATTGGTTCTCGCAGTTTCAATAGATGTGTGTTGGCACAACAGTGATATCATTATAGCATTATTACTGATTGACTATTTTCTGCAACTTATCATTATCAGTCGGAGGAAATAAGTGCACAGTTTGATTGACAGCTGAAAGAGGTCATTGAAGAATTAAATGTCTTTAATGTGAGATTATGAATACCATTTTTTAACTAAATGATTAAGCACTTGATGGGATTTAAATGTATTGAATAGGTTTTAATGCATAGGTATTTTTTAGTATACTGAACTCTGTCATAGATATTTGGAACTTCATTTTATCCCAACTCAGCATGGCTCCAGAATTCTGCCAATGCTGGATATTGGATCAGTTAACATGATGGATATTAAGGTAAAGGGCCATGGGTAGGGGGGCATGGCTTGACATTAACGAGGCTGTGGTGACATAAGAGCTTGAAGCGGCCATAGGGGTGAGTGGATAGAGGGCATGAGTTGACATGGAGGGTATGAGGAGTCATTGCTTAGTGCAGGGCGAGGGATGGGAATGAATGGAAACAGATTTCAGCATGTTGGCAGTTTGGAGGAGGTTACTGTAATTCTGAGGCATGGGGCTAAGGGAATATTTGAAAACAAGGATGAGAATTTTAGAATATAGGTTTGGCTGAGTCAGCAGCCAACCTTTAACTGTTATTATTTCATGGGATATGGTCATTGTTGGAAAGGCCAGCACTGTTGCTCTTTCCTAATGCACTTCAGACGATAGTGTTGAGCCACCTTCTTGAACCATTGTAGTCCAACTGGTGCATGTATGCCCAGTGTTGTTGGGAAGGGAGTTCCAGTATTTTATTTCAGTGCCCGTGAAGGAATAAAAATACATTTCTAAGTCAGGATGGTAGATGGCTTGGAGGGGGACGTGTGGTTGGTGATGTTCCCATGCATCTGGAGCCCTTGACCTCGGTGGTTGAGGTTGCAGGTTGTGAAGGTGTTGTTACATACACTGTGCATTGAGGTGGAGGGAGTTGTGGTGCTGGGGACAGGCTGACAAGACCCATCGGCTCGGGACAGAAACTGCTCTGTGAGGGCCCTGGCTGGAATCAATACTGGCCATCTGCAAGAACATTCAAAACAACACATAAACTCATTATTGCTATATGGACTTTCTGATCACGTTTACATAAAAGAACAAGACCAAGCCGTGACTATGTAACTAACTTCCAGACATAGGTGATCAACTTTGTAGCAGGACAAACAAAGAGGCCATCAGACTCTATAATGGGCTAATAGCTGATTAGACAAGAGTGTTTCAGAGGACAATGGATTTTGATTGAATCACACTGGCTGAACAGGCGTTTATTCCCATTAAGTCTGGATGGGACAATAGAACTCAGGCCAGATGTGGGCGTATACCTATGATTCATTGCTAGCAGAACTGGTAAAGTAGTGTGCCTTGAACACATTTCTGGTACAAGATGTTTAGAATCTTGCCTGTCCAGGGAATTATGGGACTAACTCTTCGTTCTGCCATTCACGGGGGGGAACATGCAGACTCCGCATTGACAGTGACCCAAGCCATGAATCGAACCTGGGACCCCTGGAGCTGTGAAGCAACTATGTTACCCACTGTGCTACCGTGCTGCCCGCACGGGAACTTCTTATGATTCATGTACCAGGGCAACAGGATCCCTCTGCACTGGAGAATTCTGCAGTCTTTTCAGCTCTCTTTTGTCCTCTAGTGTAAGTTGTTGAATTTATTAAAAATTTGGCATCTTTTGTTTGACCTGGTGAGTGTGAGGTGAAAAACCTTGGCAATTGTCTCTATTTTGAGCAAGTTCATCACTACTCTGCATAGATCAGCAATGGTCCAATTGAATGGGAGGGTAGATTCAAGAGATTGGCCTCTGGTATTCCTATGTTTCTTTGGAAGATGGTAGCATTGTCACAGAGTGCTACTTCCCTCATGACTTCTCCCTCCGCAACCCCACGCCCCTCTCCCCCCCCCCCCCCCCCCCCCCCACCACCACCCCTCTCCATGGCTGCAAAGAGTTCATGCCCTCCATGGAGCAGGAAAAGCAACCAAGTGGACATCCTGGCCTTTCCTTGCTTGCTCATCATGACCCCTCCACATGTTTCTCCATCTTAAAGCAGCCCGACCAATTATCACCCCATCAGTCTACTCTCAATCATAAGTAAAGCTGCTTGATAGAAGAGCTATCAAGCAGCACTTGCTTAGCGATGACCTGCTCACAGATGCTCAGTTTGAGTTCCGCCAGGGTCACAGCGCCTGATTTCATTACAGCCTTGGTCCAAACATGGACAAAAGAGCTGAACTCCAGGGGTGAGGTGGAGAGTGATGTTGGATGAGTGTCTAACCAGCATTGTAGCCCATCCTGCAACTTACACAACAGACTGCTCAGCTTAAAATGACTCCCAGGCACTCAGCTTTGGGACACTTTATATAAATGGCTCTTAGAGCACTCAACAGCCACCTCATCCCCTATCAACGCAGAAACAGCCCAGTACTTCAAGAAAGTACTACTGGAGTTTCATCCGGTGACACACAACTGTACTCCTACGGCACCAGCTCTAGTGAAGTGTAACAAGCAAGGAGTCCACTGGCAGACATTGTCCCATTAAACCAAACCAATCTGTGACGAACATACGACTGCACAGATGGTTACTGACTGCTAGATGGTATAATGGACAAGGCTGAATCTCTGGCCGTCTTGTGAGGGACATTCATCAATAGTTAAGCTACAGAGAAGCTTCTTCCTCAGTTATTAAGCAGGATAGAAATTATTGTGATTAATGAGTGTCTGGAGAACAATTGCATTCTTGGCATAATGACTGTGGCGTTGTGTGGGCTGACTAAATTCTATCATTTGTCATCTCCATATCAACCAATTACAAGAAAGGAACCTCTGTCCAATGATGGAGCTACGACGCTAACTTTCTGTATTGAAGGTACTGCACTTCCAAATAAATATGACATGAACATATACAGACCGATTTGTAAGCGATTTTTAAAACATACCTTTGAATCCAAATTGAGATTATTATAAAACTGACTGTTGTAGTGAATACCAATGCTCATTTGACAACAAAGCTTTGAAAGGATTCAATCTTGGAAGTCAACCTCAAAACCTTAGTGCGATCAAATCTGTGGCGTCATGAGGTAATGGTTTCTTCTCTTTGTGCTTGATTCCACCAGATCCTTATACTCTTTTCCCCTGTGTACGACGCAGTTTAGCTAGAAAACTATTTTCATTTAGTTTTCCAATTAAGGGCAATTTTAGCGTGGTCAATCAACCAACTCTGCACATCTTTGGGTTGTAGAGGTGAGATCCACGAAAACAAAGGGGGAATGTGGATACTCCACACCGACAGTGACCTGCGGCCGGGAATAAACCCGGGTCCTCAGTGCTGTGAGGCAGCAGTGCTAACCACTGTGCCACCATGCCATCCCTCAAAACTATTTTCATGTGTTCAACATGACTCTAGTTTAAAGGGGGTAGGACAAGGCATTCTAAACAATGTCTCGCTCCACTCAAGGTGACTACCTGCCTGATGCTTGTTCCAACACAACCTTTATCTGCGTGCTCATTCCTCTACTGTACTCCCTGTACACCCATGACTGTGTGGCCAGATTTAATTCCAATTCGATCGATAAGTTTGCGGATGACACGACTGTGATGGGCCGCATCTCACACAATGATGAATCAGACTGCAGGAGGGAGATAGATCACTTGGTCGCATGGTGTACCGAAAACAACCTCTCTCTCAATGTTGGAAAGACCAAGGAACTGATCATCGGTTTCAGGAAGCGCAGCATGACTCACACTTCCGTCTGCATCAATGGCTCTGAAGTGGAGATGGTCGATAGCTTTCAGTTCCTGGGGGTCACCATCACCATCAGTCTGTCCTGGTCCACTCACGTTGATGCAATAGTCAAGAATTCCCAACAACATCTCTACTTCCTGCGGAAGCTAAAGAAATTTGGCACATCTGCATCGACTCTCACAAACTTCTACAGATATGCGATAGGGAGCATCCTATCTGGCTGAATCACAGCTTGGTATGGCAACTGCTTGGTCCAAGATTGTAAGAAACTGCAGTGTGGTGAACTCAGCCCAACGTTTCACACAAACTTGCCACCCCCACATTGATCCTGTATCCACCTCTCGCTGCCTCAGGAAGGCACACAGCATTATCAGAGACCCCTCACACCCAGGCTTTGCCTTCTTCCAGACCCTTCCATCAGGCAGAAGGTATAGAAGTCTGAAGATCCGCACATCCAGACATAGGAACAACTTCTTCCCCACAGCTACAAGACTCCTCAACAACTCCCCCTCGGACTGATCTCTGCCCTGTAAGAACACTATTCACGACGCCCTATGCTGTTTTTGCTCATGTATTTGCTTTGTTTGGCCCTTTGTTCCGCACTGTAACCAATTAATGTTTTGTCGATGTACCATTCGCCAATGTTCCCTGGTGATTATTCTTGTGTCTACTATGTACGTACTGTGTATGTTCCTCGGCCGCAAAAAAATACTTTTCACTGTACTCAGTGTACTGCTCACTCAGTTACCCACTTTGTACACAGCCATGCCTGGCCCTGTTAGCCTTGTCACTGATTACAGCCAGTCTAAACAGGAAGAGCAAGTTTGCTCGTTTCTGAAAGAGGAAAATTAACTTAGCATTGTAGTCAGGGTGACCCATCTTGCCTTGGGTTTCTGCTTTTACCTCAGATTTTCAGCACTTTTTCTCTAATAAATGTCCAGTATGTTGATGTTCACGATATGCTTAAATATTCATAACCCAGCGCAGCGTCCACCTCCCAAAAAACTGAGAAATTAAACAATACCTCAGGAAGCTGTGGTCATCCTGCGGAGATCAGCTTCAGACTGATAATGTTGGCCTGTGATTTTCACGTCAGATTGAACCAGGCCTGAGGCTGACCACAGGGAGAATAGACACCTTAATTTATTTCTTATCTGGGATTCAGAAGGCAGCAACATTGTATAGAGAGGAAATATTACGCCCCCCCCCCCCTCCATTCCCACTCAACCACAGTGGAGGTAGCACTATCTAAAATTCTGATCATCCAGAAGTCCCAGTAATCTACCCTTTATCGGCACTAAATCTGGGCCCTGTTGGCAGCCTGAGAGGTGCTCAATTTTAATGGTTATAAAGTGGTTTCATAGCAGTTTTGATCATGGAGTCAGAAGTAGGACAGCATGGTAGCGCAGTGGTTAGCACAGTTGCTTCCCAACTCCAGGGTCCCAGGTTCAAGTCCCGACTGGGTCACTGTCTGTGCGGAGTCTGCACGTTCTTCCCGTGTCTGCGTGGGTTTCCTCCGGGTGCTCCGGTTTCCTCCCACAGTCCAAATGTGCGCGGGTTAGGTTGATTGGCCATCCAAAATTGCCCGTTAGTGACCAAAAAGGTTAAGTGGGGGTTACTGGGATAGGGTAGATATGTGGGCTTCAGTAGAGTGCTCTTTGTAAGGGTGATTCTATGACATGGTTTGAGATACTGCTAGACAACTTTCCATACTGATAGTTAATATAATTTCCTCCTCCTCTCTACCCCAACCTGCCTAAATTTGATCCAGGAAAATTTACTTTTGAGTTACAAAAAGGAAGTAAATTGAATTGATGTAACACCTTTCAACATTTTACAACCAATTATGAAGGGCTTCTGAAGCATAGTTACTGTTGCAAATGCAGGCTATGCAGTAGACAATTTTGCACACAGCAGGCTTCCATAAAGAATAACATGTTAATGACCAGACCAACTGCCCTTGTAATTCAGGAAACAGTATTGACCATGACACTGGGGAGATCTCAACTGCGCTTCTTTGAAATACAGTAGTGCCACGGGAATTTGTTACATCCAGCAGGGCCTTGGTTTAACATCCCATCCCAAAGGTAGCACCTGCAACAATGCTGCGCTCCTTCAGTACTGCACTGGGAGTGTCAGCTTAGATTTTGGTGCTCAAGGTGGGGAAATTAAAGCCACAGCCACTCTGAGTGATGGGGCAAGAGTGCTACCCACTGAGCCCTGTCACATTGAAATAATGAGTGGTAATTGATATAATTGACCAATTATGTCACTGCTAAAATGACACATCTCTCTCTCTCAAACAACCTCCGAGTGGTTGAAGAGAACATTGGTGATGTAAAAATTAAATTAGCAATTTGTATTGATTTCAGTGTAATCTCGAAATGACATTTCATGGAAAGCATAGCTGGTGGAAACTGATCGAATATTTCTGATGCTCTTTAAAGTTCATGGAATCGTAGAATAATAGAACAGGGGAAGAGGCTTTGTCCCATTGAGACCAACTGGCTGCTTAGAAGAGAAATGCAAGTCCCAATTCCCCCACTCTTCTCCTATATCTGTGTGGTTTCTTTTTGTAATGAACTCCAATTGGCTTTATTGGTTGGCCAATTGGAGTATGAGCTCCCTCAATGATAGCTCACTGAGGGGGCCCATATAATCACCTGTGTAGGCTTTGTGAGCCAGTCTTAAGTTGACTGGACTGCTAGCAGCACTGTTTGTAGCTGCTCCTGTAATATCGTTATTGTAAATAAATATTGGTGTGGTGACGGAACTCCTGCCTCCCGTGGATTACTACACTTTTCCTTCAAGCATTTATCTAATTCCATTTTGGATTGCTATTATTGAATCTGTATCCACTGCTCTATCAAGAAGTGCATTCCGAGGCCTAACTATTTGTTGCATAAAACATTTTGTCTGCTCACTTTTGGTTCTTTAGCCAATCACCTCTTGTTATTGGCCTTTCAGATTTCCTTCCCTATAGGACATTAGTGAACCAGATGGGCTTTTACAGAAATTGGCAATGATTTCATGGTCACCTTTTAGACTTTCAATTCCAGATTTCTATTGAATTCAAATTTCACCATCTGCCATGGCGGGATTTGAACCCGGGTCCCCAAAGCATGGTTCTGGTTGTCTGAATTATTAGCCACTGCCTCTCCTTTAAGTAGTCTCTTATAGAAAGAAAGTGAGTGGAAGAGAATTCTAGAGCTTAGGGCCTCGGCTGCTAAAGGCATGGCCACCAACTCAGAAGGAAATTCCACATTCCCCTGCCCTTCATCGGCTCCTGATCCAGAAACATCTTGATTTTAAAATTCTCACCCATGTCACCAAATCTCTCCTTGGCCTGGCCTGTGTTATAACCACCACAAGGACCACGGAAGAAACTATTTTTAATCCTCCCCTGTGGAATCGTGGAAGTAAAAGCTCCCAGGTAGGGAGGGGTTGGAGGCCAAACACCTGGGGCTCATAATGAGTAGAATAAAAGCAGGCCCAACTCAGGGCCTGGTGAGACCTATCCTCCCAGAGAGATCTGTACTGGGAGTGAAATGCTGTATCAAGCGTGAAATTAAATACGTAAATAAATTTATCTTCGTTAATGACAGCTTTCTTATGCGTTATTACACCCTGTAATCTCACAAAGTCACAATTTCCCAAAATATCTGTGCTCTTCTAATTTGGACATCTTGTACATTCCCAATCAAAATAGATCCTCCATCCCAGCTTGATTCCCGATTCCCGGCTTGGGCCCCTGTCTGTGCGGAGTCTGCACGTTCTCCCTATGTCTGCGTGGGTTTCCGGGTGCTCCAGTTTCCCCCCACAAGTCCTGAAAGACGTGCTTGTTAGGTAATTTGGACATTCTGAATTCTCCCTCTGTGACCCGAACAGGTGCCGGAATGTGACGACTATGGGATTTTCACAGTAACTTCATTGCCGTGTTAATGTAAGCCTACTTGTGACAGTAAAGATTATTATTATTGTCAGTCCCGATGAGAAAAACAAAGTGAATCCCACTGATGGGAGTCGACGGGATTTCACTTGGAATCTTGAGCATCTTAGAAAAAAAGTGAGTGAGCGTAGTTAATGCCATCAATCTGGCAAGGCGGGAACTCTTAAGAGCCGGGAGCCAGTTTCAAACAGATCGGAGCGTAATCTATCAAAGGCATCCTGACCAGCGCTGCAGCTGAATGGCACTAGGCCACATCCTGGAGGTCTCAGGGATCTCCCCAGCAACAGTCAGCTGACAGATCCCCCTCCCCCCCACTTCAATGTCCGCTCTCCACCACCCGCCCCCCCCCTTCCCCCACACTTCCCTCTGGACTAGGGTCCTGCCCTGGCACTTCCCCCGGCACATGTCAGCAGTGTCTGTAACACTTTAAGGCTATGGAATGTTTAGCAAAAGAGGCAAAAGTCATAAAATAGGTTTGGAACCGTTCCAAGCTTTGCTTTGCTCTGATGTCAATGTAGAATTGTGGAGGATCTTTACCTACACAAAAAACTGTTGTGTCTGGAAACTTAAAGGTAACAGACTGACATGACTGAGCATGTTTTTAAGAAATTCTAATTTCATTTACCGAGGTGGTCTAACTTATTGAAATGGGTCGGCAGAAACTGATGCTGAAGCCTGAGATCAATTGCCTTGTTCTGAAATGTAGAGAAGCTAGAAGTTATGTTTTCTTTTATCAATGCTTCATTTCATAAACTCGGTCTTTAAATTTTCCAAGTAAAAGTTTGTAAGAAGTTGGCAATTTAAGGGGATTTTTCTATTTAATTTTCTTGTGGTTTTAAAATGTGTTTGACCCAGGAATGAAACCGCTGTTGTATCTGCTGAATAAAGATCTTGAAGACACCTGTAACAGCCATGAGGATGGAGGACATTGAACCAAATGGAAAATGTCAAGATGGTCTCCAATTAAATAGTATGAATAAAGAATTAAATGCCCCATTGGAGAATATACAGTGGATTTTGATTGGACAGTACGACTTTGTCAATGAATGGTCCTGTCACCAAGGGATGGAATCATAGAATCTCGACAGTGCAGAAGCAGGCCATTCGGCCCTCAGAATCTGCTCCAACCCTCTGAAGGAGCACACTACCTACACCCATTCCAAACCACACCCTATACTTACACCCATTCCAACCCCCACCTCGGGGCAATTTAGCAAAGCCAATTCATCTAAGCTGCACATCTTTGGACTGTGGGAGGATACCAGAGCACCCGGAGGAAACCCACGCAGACACGGGAAGAACTCCACGCAGAAAGTCAACCGAGGTCGGAATCAAACCAAGGTCCCTGGCGCTGGTTAGGTGGATTGGCCATGATAAATTGCCCTTAGTGTCCAAAATTTCCCTTAGTGTTGGGTGGGGTTACTGGGTTATGGGGATAAGGTGGAGGTGTTGACCTTGGGTAGGGTGCTCTTTTCAAGAGCCGGTGCAGACTCGATGGGCTGAACGGCCTCCTTCTGCACTGCAAATTCTATGATATCTATGATATCTTATCAGTTAGGAATGAAATGGGAGATTATATCCTGGCAAGTTTTCACATTCAACACCCTTCAATTTGAATGGACAAATGTTTGCAGAATGCAGAGCTTCCTGTCAACTTCTGGGAATGCCAAATTGCAAAAGTTTCTGTTGTGATTCTTCGAAGTGTATTTTTTTTACTGAAAATTAGAATCTTCCTTTTCTTTGCAAACTAGAGATGACACACAGCCGATTGCCAAGGCTGAGGTAGGTGAATGTTGAAAAGAAGCAAAGTTCCTTCTGTATCAATTCAGTGTGAGGGAAACGGGAAGTAACATCGCAAGTGTGTTACAAAATCTTCCTTACAAGTTGAACACATTTTATATTTGACATATCTGAGAGACGGAACCGGCTGGCGCTCTCAGTGATTGAAAAAAGGAGGCTGTGGAACGCCCGTACTAGGTCCTTAACATTACGGCCAGCATTTCCCAGCCCCTCCCACCCAACGGATGGTACGGTCCTGCCAAAGTAAACAGCAATTAAAATGGCCGCCGGGGACGGTAAAATCCAGGCCTATGGAGGGGTTTGATTAATGAAAATCGCTTATTGTCACGAGTAGGCTTCAATGAAGTTACTGTGAAAAGCCCCTAGTCGCCACATTCCGGCGCCTGTTCGGGGAGGCTGGTAAGGGTTACGATTAAGTAAGATATTTCCACTTGTGAGGGAGACCAAAACTAGGGATCACAAATATAAGATCCAGTTGGGAATTCAGGAGAAGCTTCTTTCTCAGTGAGTGGTGAGAATGTGGAGTTTTCCACCACAGGGGTTGGGGGAGGTGAATAGTGTAGACACATTTAAGGGGAATCTGGGTAAAGGCAGCAAAGCAAATTTCAGAGGACAGCTCAATAATGGAGCATTTAACTGCCGTTCAAAAAGTCTCTTGTTCAACTCTAGCTGTTGCCCTTTGCGCCAACTTGGTTCAGCTGACAATGTTTTTAGGGCCCAGATGGATCTACTGCTGGAGTATCCTAATTTTATTCTGAGGGTCCACAGGGGTCCTTGGGCATCACACATCATTGTGTCAGGACAGTAGAACGTGGTAATTTGTGGGCTGCAAGACTGCCCTGAGCAAACACATCCACATAGTGTGTCTTCATTTCAAAACTAGGCCGGAGTTCTCCGGCCATTGCGCCCCATTTTTCCAGCCAGCAGCGCCCCCCCCCCCCCCGCCCATGGGTCTGTGGGCAGCGTGGGTTGGCTTCCATGGGAAATCACATTGACAAGGGCCGGAAATATAGAATCCCACCGTCGGCGAATGCCGCGCCACCGAGAAACACGCAGCTGGGGGCCCAGGGAATCCACCCCATGGTCATACCCCAAAAGGAAAAACAGGTTCAGGAAAGGGGAGGATGTGACTGAGAGGGAGCAGGGTAACAGGGATTTTGGAGAAGTTAATAAGGAGGCACCGGTCCTCTCCCAAGAGGTATAATATGCTGGTTATCTGTGAGGACAAGAAGAAAGACTGCACGGAGGTCAGTCACAATGCAGGCTAGGGCACTGTGGCTCCAAAGACAGTTCCAGGGTTAATGTGGAGGTGGGGGAGCAAAGCAGAAATTTGGTCGTATAAGGGAACCTTATCATTAGGGAGATAGATCATATCCACTACAGCGAAGAATGAGAGTCAAAAAGGATATGTTGATGACCAGCTGGTGGGATAGGGGATGCCTCACAGTGACTGGGAAGGATCTTGGAAAGGGAAGGGGTAAATCCTGGTCCATGTGGGAATAAATTACATAGCAGAAGGTCCTCCTGAAAGAGTTCTGCTCTAAATTGAAAAACAGGACGTCGGGGGTGATAATGGATAATGGCGTGAACCATGTGCAAATTGGTATCAGGAGCAGACAGATCGGTGCATTAACATGTGGTTAAAGGGTTTGTGAGAGAAAGAGGGAATCTTTCTCCTGGGACACTGACTGTACCGATGGGATGTACTCCACCCAAACCAGGAGGGGGCCTTTGTCCTAGTGGGAAGGTAAATAGGGAAGTGGTAAAGGCGTTAAACTAGTACGAGGTGGGGAGGGATCTACAAGAAATCTAAGCAGCCATAAGAAAGGGAATAAATAAAGTTATAGAATACAGTCTAAAAACATGGTTAAATGTGAAGTGAGAGAAATTCCCATTAAAACTGAGTTAACATGGCTGTACAGCAATACAGACAGTAACACAGTGGAGCTGGAGGCAATCATGTGTTGGGAAGAACCAGACAACGTGGGGATTACTGAGGCCTGTCATGGTGGCACAGTGGTTAACACTGCTGCTTCACATCGCTAGGAACCGGGTTCGATTTTGGCCTTCGGTGGTGACTGTGTGGAGTTTGCATATTTTCTCCGTGTCTGCATGAGTTTCCTTCGGGTGCTCCGTCATCCTCTTAGTGTCAAAAGATGTGCAGGTTAGGTGGATTGGCCATGGTCAAGTCAATGTGTGGGGCCAAGGGGATAGGCTGAGGTGGGCCTAGGTACAGTGCTCTTTCGGAGCATCAGTGCAGATCCAATGGCCATCCTTCTGCACTGTAGGGATTGTATGGATTCTATGAAAAATCAGGCTATAAATTAAATATTGCCGGCATAACATATTTAGAAAAGATAGAAAGGGAAAACAGGGAGGCAGAGTAGCTATACTTATTTGACATCCTGTAATGGCAATAGGAAAAAGGAACACGCTATCTGCCAATCAAAATCAGAGTTCATAGCGGGCAGCACTGTGGCGCAATGGGTTAGCCCTGCTGCCTCATGGCGCAGAGGTCCGAGGTTCGATCCCAGCTCTGGGTCACTGACCGTGTGCTGTTTGCACATACTCCCTGTTTGTGTGGGTTTTGCCCCCACAACACAAAGGTGTGCAGGCTAGCTCGATTGGCTATGCTAACATTGCCCCTTAATTGGAAAAAAATGAATTGGGGACTCTCAATTTGTATTTTAAAAAATCAGAGTCCATATGGATGGAAATAAAAGATAATAAAGGTGCCATCACATGAATAGATGCAGTCTAAATAAAATGGGAAATTATATTGGCAAACATCGATGTGGAACAACAATACAAACCATTTAAAATGGTGTTTAGCAGAGTGCAGCCAAAATATACTCCGCTGAAGTAAACAACTGATGGATGAATAAATACTTAATGGAATGATTGAGGGTTGGGAAAGAGGGATTCATTAAATGCACAGACAGCAGACACCCGGTGCAAGATCGGAGGGAATATGAAGTGATTAGGAGAAAAGTCAAAACTCCAATCAACCTTCCTCACATTTTCCTCATCTAAATCTATCATGGTGACCAAATTGACCCTGGTTCCTTTTCATACCATTTGTCCCCATTCTGTGTGGTTGTGAAACTTGTCTGCTTTTACTGAGGGCCAGTGACACACACCCAAGTTGCAACTGCTATGTCAGCTTGCTGCTGCGATAATTAACATATACCCAAACAACCACTTTCCATTGATTGATAGATAACAGCCACTGCCGGGCAGTTTCTTTCAAATAAGACTTTTAACTAGCTTGCAATTTTGAAGTTCTAAGTTCGAGTCTGACCAGAAATCTAAATTATAGTTTGAGAAAAATATATCCCACCTATGCCCACATTGGCTCTCATTCCTCATCGCACTCAGTCTTTATCATCTCCATTCTGTGCTTCCATTTAGCCTTCCCTTTTCCAAATCATAGAATTTACAGTGCAGAAGGAGGCCATTCGGCCCATAGTCTGCACCGGCCCTTGGAAAGAACACCCCACTTAAGCCCACACCTCCACCCTATCTCCGGAATCCAGTAACCCACTTAACCTTTTTTTGGACACAAAGGGTAATTTAGCATGGCCAATCCACCTAATCTGCACATCATTGGAATGTGGGAGGAAACCGGAGCACCCGAAGGAAACCAAAGCAGACATGTCTTTTCTGACATGTGATCCCTCACAATTCTGGCATCACCCTTGAAAATCTCCTCTTCGCCCTCTCCAGTGCCTCTATATCCTTTTAATAATATGCCGAGAGGACAGCATGGTAGAGCAGTGGTTAGCACTGCCGCCTCACGGCATCGAGGTCCCAGGTTCGATCCCAGCTCTGGGTCACTGTCCGTGTGGAGTTTGCACATTGTCCCCGTGTTAGTTTTGGTTTTGCCCCCAACAACCCAAAGATGTGTGGGGTAGGTGGAATGGCCACGCTAAATTGCCCCTTAATTGGAAAAAATGAATTGGCTATTCTAAAGTTTTTTTTTAAATTAAAAAATAATTAGGTGACAAGAACTGAATGCAATACTGAAGTGTAATCTAACCAAGTTCCGAAGCAGGTTTAGCATAGCTGCCCTGCATTTTACTTCTATCCCTCTAGGAATAAAACCTTATCCTTAGTTTATCTTTTTTATGGCCTTGCTCACCTGCAATGCAATCTTCAGTTCTAGTCGTCCCATCTGCTGACAACAGCCCAACCCCTCTTGCAAGACACGAATATTCACTGACCCAACAATAAAAATATGGAGGAGTTATAATTGCATGCAGCTTGCATTATGCTTGGGAACGTTAATTCTCAATAAGGCTCGCATTGCTGCAAGAAAAAACGCATTGAGGCAGCAACTTTCACAACCTTGCAATATCCCAAATGATAGACAACCAATGAATTGTACAGCAGTGGTTTCAACTCCTCAGTGGGTTTTCTTGAAAACACTGGAGACAGCAATAATTTATCCCCAGCCAAGTAAGTTCCTAATAAAAATCTACCCCATTAACGGGGAGATTATCAGTTAACTCCACAATTACAGGATTATTAATTAAACCACCTTTTAAATTAACTCTCTGCGAAGGAATGACTAAACAATTTCCACCAATACCCCATCTCAATGCATTTTTATTTTATGAACTTTATGGAGGGAAATTGCCATCATCTATCAACATTAGTGACTGGGCTGCTCTTGGGCCTATAAGATTAACAATTGGCTTCCCTGTCTCAACAGATAAGCATGAGGACATTTCACCTTTAAACAGAAAACTTCCATAATTTACTGCAATCTGATCCACTTTAGGAGTGAGTATTGTGAAGCTACTGGTTTGTCATCAGCTTTTTCCAATGGGTAGTATTGCCCAGAGAAGCTCTGTGCAATCTTGCATTGTTAACAAGATAGATTGCTAAAATGGCTGATCAAATAAAATGCAACAGTTTATTAAATACATTTCCAACATTCACCCTTTAAATATCCCTTTTGATAACAAAGATAATGAGGGGGGAGGGCAGGATTTCTGGCCCCCATTTTCGGTGGATGGGAAAGCTGGAGGGGCAAGAGAATCCAACAGTAGTCCCAAAATGGTATTCAAACCAGTTGGATTTTTTGTTGCGATGGCCCCCGCCTCCTGCCAATGGCATAATCTGGTTCCCACCATGAAAGGTCGGGAACCCCATTCCCATACATTCCCGTACAAACTCCACATGGGCAATCATCCAAATCCGGATTTGAGCCTGGATCCCCAGCGCTGAAAGGCAGCAATGCTAACCACTGTGCTGCCCTGTATTCTTTCTTCATGTGCACTCACCTACTGTCTATGTACCTGAATTATAGCTAGGGGTTGATTTTATGGTCACGCCCACTATAGAAATCATCGCAGGGAGGATGGATAGTTTGGTGGAAAATTAAAGGTCCATTGACCTCGGTCAGGAACTTCCGGTTTTTGGCCAGTTGTGACTGGAAAATCCTGCCCCTCCTTCCCAGTGCTCAATTTCTCCCTTATATCTTTATTCATCCAAAGACGTCCATTGATATTTCATTTGGTCTTTCTATTCAGTGGAATATAATTTTCCTGCACTTTGTCGAACAGTTTTAAACATTTCCCATTGTTATTCTACATTCTTGTTTGCCAATATAGGTGCCCATTTTTATTTTTGAATATCCTGTTCTCAGCACCTCAAGATCAACATTCCTGCAATCTATTAACCTGTATTTCATCTTATTTATGTCATTTTACATCATCATTTTAAAGTATAATATATTATGGTCACTATTGCCTCGATGTTTGCTTACTTCTCTTGGCTGCTTTGGTTCATTCCCCATCATTAGACCCAAAAACAAATCTTCACTTCTGGGCTTTTTACATATTAGTTCCAAAAGGAAGGCTGTGCACATTGTTGCGATCTCCAAAGAAACCAACAAATAGGGATATATGAGCCAACCATTTCATAACAGTTTGTGTTCACCATTGCAGGTACCCCAAGTCTCATGGCTTCAGATCAAATATGAGCAAGGAAATTCCTGCTGATTACCAAGTAATGTCCACCCTTAGCTGGTGAATCAGTGCTCCTCTATGTTGAACGCCTCTTGGAGGAAGCCATGTGGGTGGCAAGGGCACAGAATGTGCCCCAGTTGGGCGACTTCAATGTTCATCACCAGAAGTGGCTCGATAATACCACCACAGACCGAGCTGGCTGGGTCCATAACGGTTAGACTGGGTCTGCTACAGGTGGTGAGGGAACTAACAAGAGGGAAATACATTCAAGACCTTATCCTCACCAGAGTACCTGCTGCAGATGCATCTAGAACATAGAACAGTACAGCACAGAACAGGCCCTTCGGCCCTCGATGTTGTGTCGAGCAATGATCACCCTACTCAAACCCACGTATCCACCCTATACCCATAACCCAACAACCCCCCCCTTAACCTTACTTTTTAGGACACTAAGGGCAATTTAGCATGGCCAATCCACCTAACCCGCACATCTTTGGACTGTGGGAGGAAACCGGAGCACCCGGAGGAAACCCACGCACACACGGGGAGGACGTGCAGACTCCACACAGACAGTGACCCAGCCGGGAATCGAACCTGGGACCCTGGAGCTGTGAAGCATTTATGCTAACCACCATGCTACCGTGATGCCCTTTTTTTCTCTAAAAGAGGAGGTCACCAATTACTGCAAGTTGTGTTATTCGCTAGAACCAATCCACCCAACCCAGAATCAGAGCTGCTGACCAACACAAGCAGCTCCATTATCTGTACACACCTCCTCCTGTCAGACTTTGGACCCAAAACAATTGCCAATTACAATCACACCGAGCTTGTAAGCTCCACTGTACGAGTTTATTATGGGCATCGAGTTAAAACTTTCATGGAATCTATCCATGACAGTATCGATAGGAGTGACCTATTCCTTCTGGAGACAAAGTCCCGTCTTCACATTGAGGATACCCTCCATCGTGTTGTGTGGCATTACCACCGTGCTAAATGGAATAGACTTTGAGCATATCTAGCAACTCCCAAATGGAAATCCATATCTAGCAACTCCCAAATGGAAATCCACGAGGTGCTGTGGGCCATCAGCAGTATCAGAATTATACTCACCCACATTCTGTAACCTCATGTTCTGGCATACCCATCATCAACCATTACGACCAAGCCAGAGGATCTACTCTGATTCAATGATGACTGGATGAGGGAATGCCAGGAGCGGCATCAGGCAGACCTAAAAATGTGGTGTCAACCTGGTGAAGCTACAACACAGGACTACTTTGTGCCAAACAGCAGAAGCAGAAAGTAATAGGCAGAGCTAAACAATCCCACAACCAGCAGATTAGATCTAAGCTCTGCAGTCCTGCCACGTCCAGCAGTGAATGATGGACAATTAAACAATCACTGGAGGAGGAAGTTCCACAAATGTCCCCATTCTGAATGATGGAGAAGCCCAGCACATAAGTGAAAAAGGTTGAAGTATTCGCAATAATCTTCAGCCAGAAGCACCACATGGATGATCCATTTCAGTCTCTATCCGGCAATGTGGAAAATTTCCCAAGTAAGTCTTGTACACAAAAATCAGGACAAATCCAACCTGGCCAATTACCACCCTATCAGTCTGTTCTCAAAAGTGATGCAATGGGTCATCAAAGGTGCCATCAAACGGCACTTACTCAGCAATAACCTGTTCAATAGCGCTCATTTTGGGTTCTGCCAAGGTCATTCAGCTCCTGACTTCATTACAGTCTGGTTCAAACATGGACAAAAGAGCTAAACTCCAGAGGTGAGGTGAAAGTGACTGCCCTTGACATCAAAGCAGCATTTGACCGTGTATGCCATCAAGGAGCCCAGGCAAAACTGGAGTCAATGGGGATCAGGGGGAAAAATCTGCACTGGAGTCATACCTTGCACAAAGGAAGATATTTGTGGTGGTTGGAGTTCAGTTATCTCAGTCCCGGACATCACTGCAGGAGTTCCTCAGGGTAGTGTCCTAAGCCCAACCATCTTCAACTGCTTCCTCAATGAACTTCTTTCTAACACGAGGTCAGAAGAGGAGATGTTTGCTGAAGATTTCAGAATGTTCAGCATCAGTTGCGACTCCTCAGACACTGAAGCAATCCATATGCAAATGCAGCAAGACCAGACCAATATCCAGGCTTGGGCTGACAAGTGACAAGTAACATTTGCGCCACACAAGCGCCAAGATATTACCATCTCCAATAAGAAAGAATCAATCCATCGCTCCTTGACATTGGCTTAAGTAGGGTGCTCTTTGCAAAGGCTGATGCAGACTCGGGTGGGCCGAATGGCCTCCTTCTACACTGTAAATTCTATGATTCAATAGCATTGAATCCCCCATTATCAACATCCTGGGGGTTACCATTGATCAAAAACCGATCTGGACTAGCCATATTAATACTGTGGCTAAGGAGCAGGTCAGAGGCTGGGAATCCTATGGCGAGTAACTCACCTCCTGACCCTCCAAAGCCTGGCAACCATCTACAAGGCAGAAGTCAAGAGTGTGATGGAATACTCTCTATTTGCCTGGATGAATGCAACTCCAACAACACTCAAGAAGCTCAACAAAATCCAGGACAATGCAGCCTGCTTGATTGCTCCCCCTTCCACAAATATTCAAACTCTCCACCACCAATGAACAGTAGCACTGCAGGAACTCACCAAGGCTCCTTAGGCAACATCTTCCAAGCCTATGGCCACTACTATCACCTGTAAGTTCCCCTCCACGTCACTCACCACCCTGACTTGGAAATATATCGCCACTCCTTCACTATCTCTGGGTCAAAATCCTGGAACTCCTTCCCTATCAGCACTATGGACGTACCTACACCGCATGGACAACAGCGGTTCAAGAACTCAGCTCACCACCATCTTCTCAAGGGCAATTAGAGATGGGCAATAAATGTTGGCCTGGCCAGTGCCGCCCATATCCCATAAATTTATTTTTTGAAAAGAACCAGGGCAGACACTGGCAGGTCAGAAAATGGAGTTCGGGGGTCTGAGGAAGGGGCGCCAGTTCCATCAATAGTCAGAAGTGAAGAGAAGCGGAAGGCATTTCTCAAAGGGAAAGAAGAACTATCTGGCCAGGCTGTGATATAATCGCTTAACTCTATGTATAGAGGGATTGCTCGCCTCCTGGCTCACCATCAGGCATGGGTGATGCACAAAAGGAAAAAAGCTGCAGGGTAACCTTCGAAGTTGTTCCACAAAACAATATATTATAGTGTGACAAAATTAAACGGAGAGGTAGAAACAAGAGTGATGAGTTTCATTATTGGGATGGTGTGATAGAGATTGGACAGCCCCGGAATCCAGCGGTACACAGTGATGGAACGCCAGAATGGAGGAGGCTCACCCTTATATTTCTGATTTGGGCACTAATGATTTCATCTGGTGCCAAAGCGCATGGGTACCTGGTTGGGGAGGACAACGATGAAAAGGCTGAAAGTAGATCAACGTCAACCTGCAGTGATATTTTGGAGTCAGAAAGGGGAAGCTGACCCTCCGACTTCATTAACAGACATTGGACTGAGCGATCTGGGGCATTTGGGGATGGACGTGGGTGGTAGGAAGGCTGACGAAATGGAGGTGTCGGGGTGTGCCTGTCGTCTTCCCACAGGACCGCAATTTTGCCAGTGCTGCGACAGTTCAGCTGCCATGAGTTCCTTGAACACTTAAGCTGTCAGTTAAGGATGTTTTCCTCCCTCTGCTGACATTTTACCAGAGGCTGGGGGCAAGGTTCATTCTGTCATGTGGGGAGACCTCTAAGTTATTCCTGGCAGCCACTCAGAGAGTTTTGGGAGAGGGTGTCCATTTTTGGGTAATCCTTAGCCCACAAGGCGGGCCCCCAAGTGATAATAATCATCTCTGCATCATTAGCAATAGATTCCCTCCCACACCACACCCCTTGCCTCGGCTTGTTTGACTTGCCCCTAGACCCCCGGACCTCACTTCCCTGGTAATGTCTATCAGTGGCTTCTCTTTCACAAGTGCAGGCCCAACAATGGCCACCCTGGCCAGCGCATCCAGCAAGGCCCTACCGCCCACCCCAGACATTGCGGTTCCCGCCATCTCCGGAAAATCCCAGGGAACAGTTCTCAAGGTTTTTGGGGAACCATTGGTTAGGCTGTTCAAGACCCAGAAGTACTTGTCAAGTCAGGTGAGAGCTGGCTCTGTGGGCAGCATTCTTATCCCTGAATGAAAATAAACTGTCTATTTACGTTGCACTCCGGAAACACCCGGAATGCTGCACTGTTGGAGATGCTGCCTTTGTTGAGATATCGAACTGGTGCCCTGTCTGCCCTCTTGAGTGGATATTAAAGATCTCGTGGGACTATTCTCCCCATATCTGCATGTCCCTCTGTGTACCCAAAAAGGTGCCGGAATGTGGCGACTGGGGGCTTTTCACAGTAACTTCATTGCAGTGTTAATGTTAGCCTACTTGTGACAATAATCAAGATTATTATTATAAGAGTAGGGAATTCTTCCTGATGTTCTGCTCAATAATTATCCCTGAACGAACATCGTTAAAATTCTCTCTGTTTTGGAATCTTTCTGTGCGCCAACAGGGTTTCCAACATTACAACAATAACTGTACTTGAAAAGTACTTAATTGGCTGCAAAACACTTTCGGACAATCCAAGGATGTGAAAGGTGCTATTTAACGATTAATCTTTCTATTCTTCTGCGCTATTTGAAAGTAAGCTGCAACGATCTTGCCCAAATTGATCTATACGTTGCAAGGTTTGTTGGTTGGTTTCCAAGGTTACGGGCTCACGGGAGGTACCAGAGCTTGCATTGCTAATTTACGCTTTGCGATTGAGTCAATCATGTGCATGGCAACCAGTTATTGTTAAATCCAAGAGTCAATTATTCAAATATGATAGTCTTGGCAGCTGGTCAAAGGATATTTTAGTGTGGGGAACTGTTTGCTATGCAGACGGAGCTATCACAGGAGAGTTGTAATGATTGAAGTTTAATTGAGACATTTGGACTCACCACAGAAAGATATGATTGGTTAGCTAGCTCCTGCAGTTAGAAGAGATTGCACGAAAAACAACTGCCTGTCTGAAAAAAGAAATGATTGAGCAACTAGGGAGAAACTGTTTCTTGTTGATCACCAGAAGCTGCAAAGTTAAGGCAATCTGCAATAGAACCAGAGAGTGGAACTGATTCTCAAATGTACTGAATTATTACAATCTAGGATGCACGGGGCAGCACAATGGTTAGCACTGTTGCTTCACGGCTCCACGGTCCCAGGTACGATTCCCATCTTGGGTCACTGTCTGTGTGGAAGCTGCACGTTCTCCCCGTCTCTACACGGGTTTTCTCCGGGTGCTCTAGTTTCCTCCCACAAGTCCCCAAAGACGTGCTGTTAGGTAATTTAGACATTCTGAATTCTCCCTCAGTGTACCCGAACAGGCGCTGGAAGGTGGCGACTCGGGGATTTTCACAGTAATTTCATTGCAGTGTTAATGTAAAGCTACTTGTGACAATAAAGATTATTTTTTAAAAAAGAAAGGGTGGTGGAAGCATGTTCAAATAGTAACTTTCAAAAGGCTATTGGATAAATGTTTGAATGGTGAAATATCTACAGGGTTATGGGGTTAGGGGATTGGAACTTATTGGGATATCTCTTTCAATGAACCAGCACATGCAGGGTGGGCTGAAGGGTCTCCTTCTGTGCTTCGTCCTTTTGTGATCCAAAAAAGGTTTACTGTGCAGCATTTTTCCATTTTCCTTTTGAGGAAGAACATAACAGAATTTCCACCACACGTATTATCATATTTCTCTTAGATATTCAATTATCCGACAAATGGGTTGAATGGTTTGAAGCTAAAACAAGGTCTGATGTGTTGCTGCTCCGCTTCGGAAGGCGAGCGAATAATCTCATGGAGGCACAAGACAATTTCCAGTTGTGAAAGCAATTAACAGAAAGGTCATACTGTCTGTTATCCTCAGTGCATTACCAAAAGCTTACCGAGATTTCAGGACTAGTGATAACTGAGCGGATTGCGATTCCCCTGTGAGATCCATCAAAATATTAAAGCTGAAAATCCAAAGGATGGCAAGCGGCCAAACGCATAACAGGCGATGGGACGGAGAACTGGTGTCGGGGCAAAAGAAGGCCCAAAGCCATTCTCCAAACCCCTGCTGGCGACCTGAAGGAAGTCATGGAAATAAATGCAGATGGGTCTCAATTACACATTTGCATCTATTTTGTGGGTCCTGTGCCCTCTGCTCCCCTGTCCCGTAATTCTCTGATCCCCGTGGCCGGATGTCACGTGGGCAAGGTTCACCTGTGGCCTTCACAACCATGACCCTGATGTGGTGGACCTTGCAGTGGGCCAAAGGGGCAAGGTCCACCTTGCCAGGGCAATGATGGCTGTCTACCCCCCCCCCCCCACCCCCCACCCACACACACACATACACCACACAGCAGCCTGCAACCCATGGATTGCCTGGGTGCCTTTCGAGGGGTGACCCGACCCGCTCTACCCCAGGGACTCCAGTAATAGGGATAACCCCCCACAGGGATCCTTGGAATAGGGAGATCCCCCCCACAGGGACCCATGTAATAGGGATACCCCACACAAGGACCGTTGTGTGATGGGGAGACCTCTACACAATCCCTGACTAAGTGAACCCCCTCCCCCCACTAATCCATCCCCCCCACCCCCCGAAAAGAGACCCTTGCCTAGAAACTGGAGAGCAGTCCAGACAGAGGCTGCGGGATGCATTATAGCTGTAATACTTACCTTTCAGCTCCACATGTACATTCCTTCGAAGGAGAGCAGCTGTGCCTGCCTCTTGTTACCACAGATCCACTAGCTGCAATCCATTCATGGCTTTCAAGTAGTGAGTTGTGATTAACAGCTCATAAAAAACATCTTCAGCTTTGATCCATTCATTTCCCTTCACACTTTATTGGCCCAAGTGGTTTAATGCCAATGTGTGTGAACATCGACCACATCAAAGAGATGAAAGTGCACTAAGTGCATTCCAATCACTCAGTCATGTGATTTCACTGCACGTACATCAGATTCCCTCCCACAGTCCAAAGATGTTTATATCTGTACTTCTAAATTTATAGTGGTAGACTTAGAGGGGAACAAAAGCATTTCCGTATGTGATCCAATGTAAGAGAATCAGTGTTGAAACAGTCATAAGTATTTAAGTTTTTTAAAACATTTTTTCAAATAAAGAAGTGATTTGATTTAAATATAAAGTTCTTGGTCTATCAATTGACTGGACCAAGGCTCCTAGTCAACAATCTAAACCCTTTATCATTGCAAACACATCTATCTAATCCTCTCAGTTCTCAGGGGAACAACCATGGGACTGTTTAGCACAGGGCTAAAGAGCTGGCTTTGAAAGCAGACCAAGGCAGGCCAGCAGCACGGTTTGATTCTCGTACCAGCCTCCCCGAACAGGCGCCAGAATGTGACGACTAGGGGCCTTTCACAGTAACTTCATTGAAGCCTACTCGTGACAATAAGCGATTTTCATTTCATTTTCATATTTTCTCCAGTCTATCCATCCGTGGAATAATTCGAGTAAATCTTTGCCATATCTTCACATGAAGTGTGGTACCCAGACTTTGAGACTCCTGATGTGCTTCATAATGGTTTAACTTAATTCTCTGGCTTTTTTACTCTATTGGCCTCTTCTGCCCTCCCGTCGTTGAGCAAGTGCACATCAGGGGGTTAAAACATGGAGTGTGAGGGCCTCAAATTCACAATTTATGTCACTGTGGAGGTTGAGATTTCCCTTCCCATGGTATTTTCCCTGAGGCACGTGGAAAGATGTGGGATCGCGCCAAGGTAAGTCGGTTTGTTAACCTTGTGGGAAGTCTGCTCTGGTGTCGGAAACGTTTAAGTTTAAAAGGACTTGTCAATTCCCCCTCATATCCCCATACCCGCTCCATGCCCCATCGTATCACCCATGCCCTTCACCCCCCTATCTATTCCATGTCCCTTCATATTTAATTGATACCCCGCATGCCCCATCCACCTCCATGTTCCTTCCATACCCTTCCCATTGCCACACATCTCTTTTAAATATCCTATATGCCCCCTTTTCCAGTATCTGCTATGTCGAGATACAATGAGCCATACAATGGCTTTTGCAAGTCTTTGAAATACTACTGAAGCTGAAAAAAAGCAAACAAACTTTGTAAATGCCTTTTGAAAAAATACTGCTACTCCTACAACCTCATAAAAAGTACCAATCAAACACAGCCATTCATCATATTAATGAAAAAAGTTTAAGTCTGCTTAACATCTCCTCATGACGTCCAAATAAACAAACAGGCATTGAAAATCAATTCAAAGAAATTAAAACTTATTACCTACAAGGCTGACTGCATTAGTCATTCCTAAAATTCAGCCAAGCATTCATAATGCGATCATCTGGGTACTCTATTAACAGAAACAGGCTGAACAGAAAGCCAGACATTCGTTTTCACAGCATACCTTAGTGCAGCAAATATCAGAAGTTCAGAAGGATTAGTGTACATGCCTGCTGCTCCTCCCATTCAATTAGGTTGGGGAGAATTAGGCAGCATGGCGGCACAGTGGTTGGCACTGCTGTCTCACAGCTCCAGGGACCCCTGTTCAATTCCAACCTTGTTCAATTCCAACTGTCTGTGTGGAGTTTGCACATCTTCCCTTGTCTGTGTGGGTTTTCTCCGGGTACGTCGGTTTCCTTCCACTGTCCAAAGATGTGCAGGTTAGGTGGATTGACCATTCTAAAATTGTCCCTCAGTGTCCAACGGTTAAGTGGGGTTATGGGGTTGCAGGGATAGGATGGGAGAGTGGGTTCAGGTAGAGTGCTCTTTCGGAGGGTCAGTGTCGACTTGACAGGTGGAATGGTCGGACAATTTGATGTAGAATGACCATTTCGGTGAGGCAACAGAGGTCCGGGGGACACCAATTTAGAGCCAACACCCTCGGGCGACACAGCAATGGGATGCAAAACTGGGTAAAAGGATTTCAATGGCACACTTTAAAATATGTTGAGAAAAGAAAATTTGCTGAAAGGGATGGCGCAGTGCAATAATAAAGCATTCGGACAGCAATACTGATTTTCATTCAGAACTGGATCCTTTGTGCACTCGTCTAGACCTCTCAGCTTCTTCTTGCATTAATGGCTTAATTCAAGCTGTGAAGCGTTGACATTTTGTTTGTGTCTGTGGGTGTATGGTGTGTGTCTGGCTTTTATTTGTCTGTGGGTGTGTGAATCTGTGGATGTCTGTGCGTCTGTTTGTGGGTGTGTGTGTGTGTCTGCTGTGGATGTCTGTGTGTCCATGTGTGTGCATGTGTTTGTGTCTGTGTGGGTGTCTGCATGTGTGTGTTGCGTGTGGGTGTCTGTGTGTCCGTGTGTATGCATATGTATTGCTCTGTGCCTTCAACCAATGTAGGAGTGCAGTCAGTTTTCAGATCAGCTTAGATAACAAGTCCGAGCTGAATTCAATAAAAAGGGAAAAAAAACAAGCAGCTCTGTTGATCGGCTCTGGGGCTTAGAATTTCGGTCCCCGTTCTGACATGGCTGACAGGCAGCACCTTTGAGCAGAGCTTTAGTTCCTTTTGGTTTCACAGTGCTATGTTCAGTCACCGCTCATTAACTGTGCCAAGGCTCTGATTCGCCTCATTTACTACATTCAGGAAAGCAGCTTCAGGATAAATAGTCACAACGGTATCCAAATGAGTTCCCTGGCATGCTTATCCAATGGCAAGGCAGAATGTGTGCAGGATGTGATGGGATGGACGTTCCTCTGCCTTATGCCTGTTGTTTAGATGCAAAAACCTACAAGTTCAGCAGTGAGCCCAC
This sequence comes from Scyliorhinus canicula, assembly GCF_902713615.1. NCBI lineage: Eukaryota > Metazoa > Chordata > Chondrichthyes > Carcharhiniformes > Scyliorhinidae > Scyliorhinus > Scyliorhinus canicula. The sequence continues at coordinate 192,023,559 of NC_052151.1, forward strand.
ACAAGACAGGCTTTGGTCTCATTGGCAGATTCAGGGTGACACTGTGGCTTCACAGCGCCAGGGAGCCAGGTGCGATTCCCGGCTTACGACATTGTCTGGGCAGAGTTGGCATGTCCTCCCTGTGTATGCCTGGGTTTCCTCCGGATGCTCCGATTTCCTCCCACAAGTCCCAAAAGACGCGCTGTTCGGCGAATTGGACATTCTAAATTCTCCCTCTGTGTACCCGAACAGGTGCCGTAGAGGATTTTCACAGTAGCTTCATTGCAGTGTTAATCTAAGCCTCCTTGTGACGCTAATAAACATATTGTTTTAACTTTTAGCGTCTCGGTAGGCAGAACACCCAAAAAGGCATTGTGCCCTTTAACTGGGTAAATTAGGACCCCGCAAGATGTTCGCTAAAGATGAACTGGGCAGATGTCAAGGCTCTTCAGTGTCTTGACCCCCTGTGTCCCCCAAAACCAGCTCAGTTCAGAAGATATTTCTTTTGATAAAAAGACGTATCCTCAGATATCTCTACAGGAGTCCCCCCCATCCTTTCCCAGTCCCTCTGTCATGATATGCAGACATGCACAGGTACAAACAGGCAGCTAATGAATACAGAGAACAGGACATAGCCAATCAGCAGGCAGAACACTTGGGGATGGATTCCCACAATAAAAGGCACGAGGCACTCACACTCTGCCTCTTTCCACTGGTGACATCTACAATGTGAGTCAGGGTGTACATATCATATAACTCCTGCAGCACATGGCTAAGAGCTAATCCGGTTCAATCAGACAGATTAATCAGACTAGGTTAGCAGAGAGTCGAACTCACAGAGGATTGAGCTAACTGTGTGCCAGGTTCAATAAATCATATTGAACTAACTTCAAGGTATGGAGTATCTCTCAGGTAAAGTTGCATCCAGTTGCAGCCCGTGTTATCTTACTGTGCTTAACACGACACCCACCACCCCAGGGCTGACCTAAGGGTCACTGCTATCATTGAGGGATTAAGGGCCATGAGGGTGGACAATCAATATTGACCTTGCTGATAACACTCATATCCCATCAATGAATTGTCTTTCCTTGCATAAGTGTTTCTAGGCAACCTAGCAGCGTGTAATAAGTATATTGATGAAGCCAGCGGACCAATTTCCATAGAGCCTGAGGCCCTTCAGTTTACGCCCAGCCCAATCCACAAATTAAAAAAACCATATTTTTACTGAGGTTATCATTTGCTTTGCTTTAAGGAAGAACAGACAATTTCAGACACCTGCTGACTTCTTGCAGTTTGCTACAAACTGGTGCGTATAATCTCATTTTAATGAATTAACTGCGTCCCGAATCCATTCATCACTCTATGCAAAGGTCACATTGCTACGGCTGTCATAATATACACCCAAGCATATGATGGTGCACAGACAGGCATTGATTGACTCACATGATGACCAATGAACACACAGAACACAGCAGCCAATCACCAGACAGGACACGGCCACTATAAAGCCAGAGGGCACTAGTGTTCCCGCTCTCTTGGGATCTCTGAGACAGTCAGAGCCTGTGAGCAACAACTGGAACATCCACCATGTGGTAGTAAGATAGTCAGTCTGGTCAGGTTAGCCTCAGGTCTCCAGTCAACTCAGCATAGTGTCAACCCACAGTTAAAGTATGTATAATAGTTAAGAGTTCAATAAAATAGAGTTGCATTTCTCCAAGTGTTGGAAGCCTGTCTCTCTCACTGCTACAGTAAACGCAGTCCTCTCAGACCCAGCTTACCCAACACATCAGGGTACCAGTGCATGATGTTAGAGTTTGATGGACCTCCTTGAGATAGTCTGCCTTTGACCAGCGATCAGCCATCCGGTAACATGGACACCATCCGCCCTCCTCGGCAGCTCCGCATCGCCGGCAACCTTGGTGCAAACTGGAAGATTTTCAAGCAGAAGTTTCAGCTGTATCTTGAAGCCACCGACCTCAAAGCCGCATCGGATGCCAGGAAGATCGCTCTCTTCCTCTCTATAGCCGGGGACCACGCTATCCACATTTTAAACTCCCTCACCTTTGCTGAAGGTGAGGACAAGACAAAGTTCAAAACAGTCCTGCTGAAGTTCGACAGCCACTGTGACATCGAAGTCAATGAGAGTTTTGAACGCTATGTGTTCCAGCAGAGGCTTCAGGGTAAGGGTGAACCTTTTCAGTCTTTCTTAACCCATCTCCGTATCCTCGTGCATTCCTGCAACTACGGCTCCACTTCTGACTCTATGATCCGCGACCAGATCGTTTTCTGGGTCCACTCCGATCACCTTCGCCAGCAGCTCCTTAAAGTTAAGCAGCTCACCCTTACCATCGCCATTGAGAACTGCGTCCTGCATGAGCATGCTAACAACCGGGACTCCCATATCAAGGCGGCAGAGACGGCACAGCAAGGCCCCCACGATGCGGAGCAGGTGCAGGCCGTAAAACAGCTCCAGGGCCTGAGTCTGGATGAGGGCGACCATTTCGCGTGCTTTTCCTGGGCTCCTGCGCATGCGCGCAACGACCGAGGCGACGGCGAGGCCGACGACCGAACTGCGCAGGTGCGCACATCATTCCACCACACCGCGCATGCGTGGTGGTGCACGGAGCATCCTGACGTCGGCGCCATGATGTGCAACAACTGTGGCTCCGCCCCACTTAAAGCGGCAATGTCCCGCGAAATCTCGACGCTGTCTCCAGTGTGGCAAGCTTGGCCACTACACAGCCCTGTGCAGATCTGCTCAACTGCCCAACACACAGCGATCCCAGCCATAGCGCAGGAACGTCCGGTCAGTACAGCAACCTGTTGCAGACTCCGACTCCGACATGGTTCCAGATCCCGACACCGAGGATCTCACATTCCCATTCCGGGTGGGCATCATCATCAAACACACGAGGCTTTCCGCAAAAAAGCTTAAACAACTCCCAGTGATGAGCATTGATCCGGAGAACGAGTGGTGTGCCACCCTTATGGTCAACAAGGCTCGCATATGCTTCAGGCTGTACACCGGCGCTTCAGCGAACCTCATTTCGAAGTCTGACCTGGATTCCAACCACGTCAAGCCGAGCATTCTTCCACCAGCCTGCCAGCTTCTCGACTACAATGGCTATGCCATTGCTGCCAGTGGCTCATGCCAGCTTGTGGTATCCCATCGTTCTTCAAAAGCCACCCTGCGTTTTGAAATTGTCGGGTCCAACAAAGCTTCTTTGCTCGGTGCTCAGGCCTGCAAAATCCTGAATCTTGTGCAGTGGGTTCACACCATGTCGCCCGCTGAGACATCGGCCTCGCCAGATGCAAAATTCCAAACCCAATTAGATGACATCATAGCACAATACCACAGCATCTTCGGAGATATGGGCACACTCCCCAACGGATACAAGATACTTCTGAAACCGAATGCCACACCTGTGATTCATGCACCGCATCGGGTGCCGGCACCCCTTAAGGGCCGCCTCAAACAGCAGCTACAAGACCTCCAGGACCAGGGCGTCATTTCTAAGGTCACGGAACCCACGGACTGGGTTAGCTCCATGGTTTGTGTCAAAACAACCATCAGGGGAACTTTGCATTTGTATCGACCCCAAAGATTTGAACCATAACATCATGAGGGAACACTACCCTATCCCTAAGTGAGATGAGCTCACCAGCGAAAAGGCGCACGCCAAGTTTTTCACAAAGCTGGATGCCTCCAAGGGGTTTTGGCAAATACAGCTGGACGCATCCAGTCAGAAGCTCTGCATATTTAACACCCCTTTTGGTCGTTGCTGTTACAACCGGATGCCCTTTGGCGTCATCTCCGCCTCGGAGGTGTTCCACCTAATAATGGAGCGAATGATGGAGGGCATCGAGGGGGTGCGTGTGTACGTCGATGATATCATTGTCTGGTCCACAACTCCTCAGGAGCACATCGATCGCCTCAAACAAGTGTTCCATAGGATCCACGAGCATGGCCTCCGACTCAACAGAGCCAAATGCTCGTTCGGTCAAGCAGAAATAAAGTTCCTTGGCGACCATATTTCGCAGTTCGCTGTGCAGCCAGATGCAGACAAGGTGTCGGCGATCAACGCTATGAAGACACCGGAGTACAAGAAGGTGGTCCTCCGCTTCCTAGGGATGGTCAACTTCCTTGGGAAGTTTATCCCCAACCTTGCATCACACACCACAGCTCTCCGCAATCTTGTTAAAAACACCACCGACTTCCAGTGGCTCCCCGCTCATGAGCGAGAGTGGCGTGAGCTCAAGGCGAAACTCACCAAGGCCCCGGTGTTGGCGTTTTTCGACCCTGCTAAGGAGACGAAGATCCCCACCGACGCGAGCCAGGGTGACACTGGGGCAGTGGTCCTCCAGCAGGACGAATCCTCCTCCTGGGCCCCAGTCGCATATGCATCTAGAGCCATGAGACCTACTGAGCAGCGATATGCTCAAATCGAAAAAGAATGCCTGGGCCTCCTCACGGGGATTGATAAATTCCATGATTATGTGTATGGACTCCCCAAAGTCACGGTCGAGATGGACCACAGGCCATTGGTTCACATCATACAGAAGGACCTCAATGATATGACGCCACGCCTACAACGTATTCTCCTCAAACTCCAACGCTACGATTTTGGCCTGGTCTACTCCGCGGGCAATGAGCTCATTGTGGCCGACGCACTCTCTCGCTCCAGCACCACGCCGTGCGAGCAGTCGGACTTTGTCTGTCAGATCGACGTTCATGGTAAGTTCTGTGCATCCAACTTTCCGGCCACTGATGAAAGGGTCATGCAGATTCGTCAGGAAACGGCCAGGGATCCTTTACACCAGCGGGACATGCGCCATCTCACGGATGGTTGGCAAAAGGGCCAGTGCCCACAGTTCTATAATATAAATGACGATCTGGTAGTAGTCGATGGCATACTAATGAAACTGGACAGGATAGTAATCCCACAGAGTATGCGAGAGCTCGTCCTCGGCCAACTCCACGAGGGTCACCTGGGGGTCAAAATGTGTCACCGTTACCAACTGCGGGTAAGAAAGGGCTGGGTGGGACAAACCTATCATTCCTGTTATGGGGCAAGGGCCAGGGGGGTGGCGATCCTGATTGGCAAGAGGACAATGTTTAGGGCGACAAAGACGGTTACGGACCCAGGGGGACGGTATGTCATGGTCAGCGGGGCCCTGGATGGGGCGCCGGTAGTTCTAGTTAACGTGTACGCGCCCAACTGGGACGACACGAGCTTCATCCAAAAGACCATGGCAGAAATCCCGGACATAGCGACGCACCGACTAATCATGGGGGGGGACTTCAACTGTGTACAGGACCCAACGACGGACAGATCAAACCCCAGAACGGGGAAAACCTCAAACATGGCAAGGGAACTCAGCCACTATATGGAGCAGATGGGAGCAGTAGACCCCTGGAGATTCGCCCACCCGGGGGAGAAAGAATTCTCTTTCTTCTCCCCAGTACACAACGTGTACACCAGAATTGACTTCTTTGTGGTGGGGAAAACGGTGCTTCCAGAGATAGACAAGGTGGAATACTCCGCAATTGTGATATCAGACCACGCTCCACACTACATGGATGTGCGGCTAGAGACGGGAAGGGCCCAGCGCCCCAAATGGAGGTTGGACGGTGCCTTACTAGCTGACAAGGCCTTCAGCGAAAGGATAGCGCAGGCCATAGCGGAGTACACTGAGATCAACCAAAACGGGGAGGTCTCACCCTCCACGTTCTGGGAAGCGCTTAAGGCCGTACTAAGAGGGGAAATCATAGCCTACAAAGCGCAAAGAGATAGGGAGGAAAGGGTGGCTAGGCAGAAGCTGGTCGACTCCATACTGGAGGTAGACCATAAATACTCCGAGGCCCCGACTGTAGAACTCCTGGCGGAGAGAAAAGAATTACAAAGGAACTTTGACCTGCTCTCCACCAGGAAAGCAGTACACCAACTCCGCCAGGCACGCGGGGCCCTATACGAACACGGAGACAAAGCCAGCCGCCTGTTGGCCCACCAGCTGAGAAAGCAGGCAGCCAGCAGAGAAATTGCGCAAATCAGAGATACCAGAGGCACGTTGGAAACAGAACCAGAGAAGATTAACAAAACCTTCAAGGCCTTCTACCAAGAGCTGTACACCTCAGAGCCCCCAACGGGGAAGGCTGGGATGAACCGGTTTCTTGACGGACTGAACATACCAGTTGTGGGAGAGGGCAGAAAACGGGATCTGGAAGCACCACTAGCACTGGGAGAGATCATGGACAGCATTAGCTCCATGCAGGCGGGGAAGGCGCCGGGACCGGACGGATTCCCGGCGGACTTCTACAAAAAATTTGCGACAGCGCTGGCCCCGCACATGCGGGAGATGTTCACAGACTCGCTAGCTAGGGGCACGTTGCCACCCACGTTAGCACAGGCCTCAATCTCGCTGATACCTAAGAAAGACAAAGACCCAACGGAATGTGGGTCATACAGACCCATATCTCTGCTGAATGCAGACGCCAAAATACTGGCCAAAATCCTAGCCAAGAGGCTAGAAGACTGTGTACCTGAGGTGGTCACAGAGGACCAGACGGGCTTTGTCAAAGGTAGACAGCTGACCGCGAACATCAGGCGCCTGCTGAACGTGATAATGACCCCCTCCGGGGAGAGAACACAAGAGGTGATCGTCTCCCTGGACGCAGAAAAGGCCTTCGACAGAGTCGAATGGATATACCTCATAGAGGTACTGGAGCGGTTCGGGCTTGGAACAGGGTTCACAGCTTGGGTAAAGCTCCTGTACAACGCTCCCATGGCGAGTGTACAGACCAACAATACCAACTCCCAATACTTCCAGCTGCACAGGGGCACCAGACAAGGATGCCCACTGTCCCCGCTGCTGTTCGCACTAGCAATCGAACCGCTAGCAATCGCGCTCAGGGCAGCAAAAAATTGGAGGGGGATCCGAAGGGGAGGTAGAGAGCACAGAGTCTCACTCTATGCGGATGATCTGCTCCTCTATATCTCGGACCCACAAAGCAGCATGGACGGAATCATCGCGCTCCTGAAAGAGTTTGGAGCCTTCTCGGGCTACAAACTCAACATGAGCAAAAGTGAGATCTTCCCATTACACCCGCAAGGGGGGGGGGGCAGCACTAAAGGGGCTGCCGTTCAAACAAGCCCGACATAAATTCCGCTACCTGGGGATCCAAATAGCCCATGACTGGAAAGGGATCCACAAATGGAACCTCACCAGCCTGACGGAGGAAGTTAAAAAGGACCTGCAAAGATGGAACACACTCCCGCTCTCCCTCGCGGGGAGAGTTCAGACGATCAAAATGAACGTACTGCCCAGGTTCCTCTTCCTGTTTAGATCCATTCCGATCTACATCCCCAAGGCCTTTTTCAAAGCGCTGGACAAACTCATCATGGCGTTCGTATGGGGGGGTAAAAATGCTAGGATCCCAAAGAAGGTCTTACAAAAAACAAAAACCAGGGGAGGGTTAGCCCTCCCGAATCTACAATTCTACCACTGGGCAGCAACAGCCGAGCGAGTAAGGGGATGGATCCAGGAGCCAGAAGCTGAGTGGGTGCGTGCGGAGGAGGCCTCCTGCATGGGAACCTCCCTCCGGGCCCTCGCCACGGCAGCACTCCCATCCCCACCCAAAAAACACTCCAGCAGCCCAGTGGTGACAGCCACCCTCCAATCCTGGAACCAACTGCGGCAGCAACTTGGCCTGACCAAAATGTCGAACAGGGCTCCCATCTGCAACAACCATAGGTTCAAACCAGCACTGACCGACGCCACCTTCAAAAGGTGGAGGCAGGACGGGGGGACACTGACAGTCAGGGACCTATACACGGACGACAGGATCGCAACACTGGACGAACTGACAGAGAAATTTCAGCTAGCTGGGGGGAACAAGCTACGGTACCTGCAGCTCAAAAACTTCCTACGAAAGGAGACAAGGACGTACCCACAACCGCCACGACAGACACTACTGGAAGACCTACTGGACGCAAGTATCCTAGAGAAAGGGAACTGTAGTGACATGTATGACCGACTGGTAGATAGGGACGACACCGTACTGGACGCAACAAGGAGGAAATGGGAGGACGACCTGGGGATGGAGATCGGGTGGGGACTCTGGAGCGAAGCACTGCATAGGGTCAACTCCACCTCCACGTGCGCAAGGCTCAGCCTGACGCAACTAAAAGTGGTACATAGAGCCCACTTAACAAGAACCCGTATGAGTAGGTTCTTCCCGGAGGTGGAAGACAGATGTGAACGGTGCCAAAGAGGCCCGGCCAACCACGCCCACATGTTCTGGTCTTGCCCCAGACTCGTGGAGTACTGGACAGCCTTCTTCGAGGTAATGTCCAAAGTGGTGGGAGTGAGGGTGGAGCCATGCCCGATAGTGGCGGTCTTCGGGGTTTCAGAACAGCCAGATCTATTCCTGGGGAGGAGGGCGGATGCCCTTGCCTTTGCCTCCCTGATCGCCCGCCGTAGAATCCTGTTTGGCTGGCGGTCAGCAGCACCGCCCAGAGCTGCGGACTGGCTGTCCGACCTCTCGGAATCTCTCCAAATGGAGAAAATCAAATTTGCCATCCGAGGGTCGGACGACGGCTTCCACAGAACGTGGGAGCCATTCATGCAACTGTTCCGGGACCTATTTGTGGCCAATGTACAAGAGGAAGAATAGTCGGGGGAAGGTAGCGGGAGGGGGGGGGGGGGCTACAGGTTCGTTACGGGGGTTCGATGGCTAGCTAAGGCCCAAAACCAAGCTAAATAAACATGTTGGGGGGGGGGGGGGGGGCGCAGTTACTACTACGAAGATGCTTATCTGTAAATATGTATGTTAATTTTTGCGTGTTTGTTTTTGTTTGTTTTTTTTTCTCCTAACAATTTGTAATTTGTTCAATATAAAATACGAAAACTGAATAAAAACATTTATAAAAAAAAAAAAAATGTGTCACCGTCGAGCCCGAGAGGCAGTATATTGGCCTAGCATCAGTCAGGACATCGCCAACACTGTCCTCAATTGCCCTACGTGCCAACGGTTCCAGCCGGCTCAGCCAAAAGAGACTTTGCAGCCGCATGAACTGGTGTCCTCCCCATGGACCAAGGTTGGCATTGATCTCTTTCATGCAAAGGGCCGAGACTATGTCCTCCTCGTGGACTATTTTTCTAACTACGCCGAGGTGGTCAGACTGAATGACCTCACATCAGCAAGTCATCAAGGCATGCAAAGAGACCTTAGCCCGTCATGGCATTCCACTTACAGTCAAGACTGATAATGGCCCGTGCTTCTTCAGTCAGGAGTGGACGGATTTTGCCCTGCAGTACAATTTTACACACGTCACTTCGAGCCCCCACTACCCCCAGTTGAATGGGAAAGTTGAAAATGGGATCCACATTGTAAAAAAACTGTTGTGCAAAACTGCTGACTCGGGTTCAGATTTTAACCAAGCGCTGCTAGCCTACAGGGCAACTCCTTTGTCCGCTGGCCTGTCCCCAGCACAGCTGCTAATGAACTGCACACTACGAGCGAGGGTGCCTCTATCCTTATCCCGGACCTTGACAATTTTCCGGTCCTGCAAAGAATGCAACAGTCTCGGGCCCAATGCAAGTTGGCGAATGACGCCCATGCCACAGATTGCCCTGCTCTGGTCCCTGCTGACCGTGTTCGTGTTCAGCTACCTGACGGTGGCTGGTCTGCCACAGCTGTGGTGGTCAAGCAAGTGGCTCCGAGATTATTTCTCGTTCGCATGCATGATGGCTCCTTTCTTCGGCGTAATAGGCGGGCACTGCGGCTGCTTCCACGCTCGCCACCTGAACGTGATGTCCCGCCTCGCCTGCTGATTCCTCAGGACGCGCCCTTCCATGAGGTCACCGATCTGCTGCTTCTTTTGCCACCCTCTACATTGGATGCAGCTCCGCCCATTCCAGTGCAGGCGGCTCCTGACCCACCCTTGAGGCGGTCAACCAGAATTCGTCGCCCGCCAGAGACTGAATTTATAGACTGAATGTTGCATTACCTTGTGATCCGTTTACACATCTGTACATATTGTTTCTTCCTAATTTGTTGTATGCCCTCTATCTGCACTAGACACCTTCCCATGTAAATACGTTCACGTACTATAGTCAGGCTCCTACACACGTACATACACTCACATACTTTGTATATAGTCAGGCTCCTACTCATGTATTTACGCTCACATACTTTGTACATAGTCAGGCTCCGACACACACTCACTATTTATTGACCTACACACATTTTTTTTAAAAGGGGGGAAATGTCATAATATACACACAGAGAACATAGAACATAGAACGATACAGCGCAGTACAGGCCCTTCGGCCCACGATGTTGCACCGACATGGGAAGTCAAAAACTAAAGGCCATCTAACCTACACTATGCCCTTATCATCCATATGCTTATCCAATAAACTTTTAAATGCCCTCAATGTTGGCGAGTTCACTACTGTTGCAGGTAGGGCATTCCACGGCCTCACCACTCTTTGCGTAAAAAACCTACCTCTGACGTCTGTCCTATATCTATTACCCCTCAATTTAAGGCTATGTCCCCTCGTGCTAGCCACCTCCATCCGCGGGAGAAGGCTCTCACAGTCCACCCTATCTAACCCTCTGATCATTTTGTATGCCTCTATTAAGTCACCTCTTAACCTTCTCTCTAACGAGAACAACCTCAAGTCCATCAGCCTTTCCTCATAAGATTTTCCCTCCATACCAGGCAACATCCTGGTAAATCTCCTCTGCACCCGTTCCAAAGCTTCCACGTCCTTCCTATATTGAGGTGACCAGAACTGTACGCAATACTCCAAATGCGGCCGTACCAGAGTTTTGTACAGCTGCAACATGACCTCATGGCTCCGGAACTCAATCCCTCTACCAATAAAGGCCAACACACCATAGGCCTTCTTCGCAACCCTATCAACCTTGGTGGCAACTTTCAGGGATCTATGTACGTGGACACCGAGATCCCTCTGCTCAACCACACTGCCAAGAATTTTACCATTAGCCAAATATTCCGCATTCCTGTTTTTCTTTCCAAAGTGAATCACCTCACACTTCTCTACATTAAACTCCATTTGCCACCTCTCAGCCCAGCTCTGCAGCTTATCTATGTCCCTCTGTAACCTGCAACATCCTTCCACACTGTCTACAACTCCACCGACTTTAGTGTCGTCTGCAAATTTACTCACCCAACATTCTGTGCCCTCCTCTAGGTCATTTATAAAAATGACAAACAGCAACGGCCCCAGAACAGATCCTTGTGGTACGCCACTCGTAACTGAACTCCATTCTGAACATTTGCCATCAACCACCACCCCCTGTCTTCTTTCAACTAGCCAATTTCTGATCCACATCTCTAAATCACCCTCAATCACCAGCCTCCGTATTTTCTGCAATAGCCGACCGTGGGGAACCTTATCAAACGCTTTACTGAAATCCATATACACCACATCAACTGCTCTACCCTCGTCTACCTGTTCAGTCACCTTCTCAAAGAACTCAATAAGGTTTGTGAGGCATGACCTACCGTTCACAAAACCATGCTGACTATCCCTAATCATATTATTCCTATCGAGATGATTATAAATCGTATCTCTTATAATCCTCTCCAAGACTTTACCCACAACAGACGTGAGGCTCACCGGCCTATAGTTACCGGGGTTATCTCTACTCCCCTTCTTGAACAAAGGGACCACATTTGCTACCCTCCAGTCCTCTGGCACTATTCCTGTAGCCAATGATGACATAAAAATCAAAGCCAAAGGCTCAGCAATCTCTTCCCTGGCTTCCCAGAGAATCCTAGGATAAATCCCATCAGGCCCGGGGACTTATCTATTTTCACCTTGTCCAGAATTGCCAACACTTCTTCCCTACGCACCTCAATGCCATCTATTCTAATAGCCTGGGTCTCAGCATTCTCCTCCACAACATTATCTTTTTCCTGAGTGAATACTGACGAAAAGTATTCATTTAGTATCTCGCTTATCTCCTCAGCCTCCACACACAAGCATATGATGGTGCACAGACAGGCATTGATTGACACACAGGATGACCAATGAACACACAGAACACAGCAGCCAATCACCGGACAGGACACGGCCACTATAAAGCCAGAGGGCACTAGTTTTCCCGCTCTCTTGGGATGCAGCCTCTGAGACAGTCAGAGCTCGTGAGCAACAACTAGAACATACACCATGTGGTAGTAAGATAGTCTGGTCAGGTTAGCCTCAGGTCTCCAGTCAACTCAGCATAGTGTCAACCCACAGTTAAAGTATGGATGATAGTTAAGAGTTCAATAAAATCGAGTTGCATTTCTTCAAGTGTTGGAAGCCTGTCTCTCTCACCGCTACAGTAAACACAGTCCTCGCAGACCCAGCTTACCCAACACATCAATGGCTTCAGTATATTTGACACCCAAAATGGAGGAAGATTCAGGCAGCATTGGAACACGGCCACGGCCCTTCGTTAGCAGCAGTGTCATTGTTGGCAAATGGCGGGGAAAGCTAGAACATCACAAAAATGTGTGCTTACTGTTGAAATGCTGAGTAAACACATGTTGCCAATGGTGCAATAGGACAGGCATGGAAAGGAAGTGAAGCAGGAAGGAACTTTAAGCTGTCCTCCAACATCCACAAGTGGTAATTCAGCCCTCTGCTTCAGCACGCAGCATCTATCAGTAACAAAGTGAAGCTAACTTGCTGTGAGCATTGATGGTTGAAGAAATATTAATGTCTTCATCCATGACATACCACAGCGCAGCTGGAAAGTTGCAGCTATTAATCCATGCTGGCTTTGTCCACTTGCTCAAGGTGTCCATTTAGCAATTCGTCTTTACAATGAAGCACTCTTACAAAAACACATCATTTATGCTCCTGCTGTTGTGAACAATGCCAAGTGAACTTTGCCAAGCGGAACATCTTCTGCTTGGCATTCAGAATTTGTGGAGTCTCACTTGGGAGCCCTCTGCTAACAATCCTGACTGGAGCATCAGCTGACAACACAAGATGGTAAGGCAGGAAAATAAAGATTAACGTTGGGAGCATCACCTACCAGGGGGGTAATTGCTTTAACACTGTTCAGGATGTCTAGCTGAGGGGAAGTACTTTGAAATGATCTTTCCTGCACCAACTTCTATTCCTTTAACTCCACAAGAACCAGTAGGCCAAACCTTATGATCCAAACTCTTATTCCCTATGGCTGTCTCCTCTGTCTAAGATCCTTCTCTTCCACCCACACAATAGTGTTAGATGAGCCATGCATATGCATTCTCTGTACATGCATTACATACATGCATTCGATGCACACTGAGGGGGGAGGTGATGCGCATGTCCATTCTCACATTCATGCACCTGTGTCACACTCACACAAACACACACCCCTGCACGCACATGTGCATACAGATGCACAGAGTAGGATTAGAGAAATGCAATGTAACAGTGCCAACATTGAGGTCAGTTTTACAATCCCCTGTTCACAGAGCAGAATTTCATAGGGCCGTGTGTGCAGGTCAGCGGCTAGTCAGACCTATTTGCGGTCTGTCACAACCTTCCAACTTTCAAGGTAATGGGAAAAAACAGACCCAAATCAAAACTCTGCCCAAATCATCATTAGCTGGTCCTGTCGCTGCCTCTGAAGGTGAAGTTGTCAAATCCTACTTCGTTAAAACACTTTTGGTGTTGCTAAATATATTTTATTTCTAGACACCATTCTGCTTTGCATTGAGGTTTGAAAAATTAATGACTCAAAGATAAACATTATTGATTGATCCTCAGTCTTGACAAGAGAAAGCATCTTCCCCTTGCTGTACTGTGACTTGGAATTCTGGTGTTGCCCTGTCTGTAAAATTATTCCTCAAGGATGCCCAGATAGAGGAACATTGCAATAGTAGGAGAACAGGCAAAGTGGTACTTAGTAACTACAAGTTCAGATTTGAAGCCAACGTGGGCGATTTTCTTTCGATGCACAGGATACTGGCCATTGCTGGCAAGATCAACAATAATTGTCTTACCCACGTTGATGTTACAGGTAGCACAGCGGTTAGCACAGTTGCTTCACAGCTCCATGGTCCCAGGTTCGATTCCCGGCTTGAGTCACTGTCGGTGCGGAGTCTGCACGTTCTCCCCGTATCTGCGTGGGTTTACTCCGGGTGCTCCGGTTTCCTCCCACAGTCCAAAGATATGCAGGGTAGATGGATTGGCCATGCTAAATTGCCCTTAGTGCCAAAAAGATTAGGTGGGTTTATTGGGTTACGGGGATAGCGTGGAGGTGTGGGCAGAGGTAGGGCGCTCTTTCCAAGGGCAGGTAAAAACCCGATGGGCCAAATGGCCTCCTTCTGCACTATAAATTCTGTGTTTCCGTGATTCTGTTGATCAGAGCGACTGGCTTGCTTGACCCACTTCAGAAGGTAGTTCAGGTTCAAACAAGAACAATAATCTTTATTGTCACAAGTCGGCTCACATTAAGACTGCAATGAAGTTACTGTGAAAATTCCCCAGTCGCCACACTCCGACGCTTGTTTGGGCATAGAGTGGGAGAATTCAGAATGTCCAATTCACCGAACAAGCACGTCTTTCGGGACTTGTGGGAGGAAACTGTCGCACCCGGAGGAAACCCACGCAGACACGGGGAGAACATGCAGACTCCGCACAGACAGTGACCCAAGACGGGTCACTGTGCTGCCGTGCCGCCGCAAGCAAGTGTGGACAGGAATCACAAATCATCCGAACTTTGTTATGAGGGTAAGCTCTTGCCTGAAATAACATTATCAAAGCTGGTTTTTTTCTGTCTCAATTGGACAGTTTCACGACAATATTCACTGATATTATTTTGGCTATCATTCGATTGTGGGAGTGCGAACGAAACATATTCTGAGTGAGATGAAGAGGAGGTCTAGAGATGCACATTAAGCAATTTTAGAAGTATTTGCTTGGGGTCATCAGGCAATCTATTAAAAATTCTTAGCTGCAACATTCCAACCCATGTGACACCCAAACATGATATTACATGATACCGTGCTGCCCCGTGTTGGGGCAGCACGGTAGCATGGTGGTTAGCATAAATGCTTCACAGCTCCAGGGTCCCAGGTTCGATTCCCGGCTGGGTCACTGTCTGTGCGGAGTCTGCACGTCCTCCCCGTGTGCGCGTGGGTTTCCTCCGGGTGCTCCGGTTTCCTCCCACAGTCCAAAGATGTGTGTTAGGTGGATTGGCCATGCTAAATTGCCCTTAGTGTCCTAAAAAGTAAGGTTAAGGGGGGGGGGGGGTTATTGGGTTACGGGTATAGGGTGGATACGTGGGTTTGAGTAGGGTGATCATGGCCCGGCACAACATCGAGGGCCGAAGGGCCTGTTCTGTGCTGTACTGTGCTATGTTCTAAAGAAAACATTCATTGAAGATAGCAAAATTCACAGTCCTTGTGCCACAGGCTTTCATTAATCTCCTCAGAATTCTGATCTTCATTCCTGGTGCTTGTCTCATACCATTCATTCATCTTTATTTAATGTGTTTATTTGAAATAAAAAACTGAGGGCACAGAATTCTGGAAATGCATTCAGCAGAACATTTTTAGTCAACATTTATCAAGTCTAACAAAAAGAAAGTTCTGTCCCGGATTGGGTTTTAGTGAATGAAACTGGGCAGGTGAAAGGGATAGCAGGAGGAGAGCATTTTGGTAGCAGCGATCTTAATTCAGTCCGATTTAGGTCAGCTATGGAAAAGGATACAATTCGACCACGAGGAAATGTTTAAATTGGGAAAAGGCCTATTTTTCAAGCTGAAGAATGATTTAGCCAAAGTGGACTGGACACAGCTGCTTACTTGAAGGCAAATCAGTGTCAGAGCAGTGGGAAGACAAAGAAGTTTCAGGACAAATATATTCCAACAAGAACAGAGGGTTATACTCACAAATCTAAATTTCCCTGGATGTCAAAGAACATGCAGAGTAGGATGAGAAACTAGGGCTGGGATTCTCCGACCTCCCCGCCGGGTTGGAGAATCGCCTGGTAGGGGCGTGAATCACGCCCCGGCGCTCCGATGCTGGTTGCCGAATTCCCCGATGCCAGTTTTTGGACGGGGATGGGGATTGCGAGACGCCGGTCGGGGGCCTTTGGCAGTGGCCCCCCCCCCCGGCGATTCTCCGGGCCCTGATGGGCCGAGCAGCCTCCCGTTTCGGCCAGTCCTGCCGGTGTTGATTAGACAGGGTCCATGCCGGCGGGAACTGGCTTTGAGGGCAGCCTGCAGAGTCCTCGGGGGGTGCGGGGGGGATTTGGCCCCCCGGGGGGGGGGGGGGGGGGGGGAGCTACCACAGTGGCTTGGCCCACGATCGGGGCCCACCGATCTGCAGGCGGGCCTGTGCCGTTGGGGGCACTCTTTCCCTCCGCGCCGGCCTGTGTAAGGCTCCACGATGGCCGGCGCGGATAAGAAACCCCCTGCGCATGCGCAGGAAACATGACAGCGGTTCTACGCATGCGCCAGAACACGCTAGCGCTCCTGTGCATGCACCAACTCGGGCCGGCCGGCGGAGGCCCTTCGCGCCGGTTGGCGCAGCCGCCAACCACTCCAGCGCTGGCCTAGCCCCCGGAAGTGCGGAGGATTCCGCACCTTCCTGGCGGCCCGAAGTCGGAGTGGTGCCGAATGGAGAGCTGCTTCCAGTGAGTTCCAGGAGTCTCAATGCTGACTCCCTTGTTTTCCATATATCAACAACGTAGACTTGTCTAAAGGAACAACGATCAAGAAGTTTGCTGATGATATGAAAACTGATGATGTGATTTATATTGAGGATCAAACCTGTTGACGACTAATCGGCTCTTCAGATGGGGAGAAGAGTGGCAAATGGAATTAAATCTGGAGAATTGTGAGTTAATGCATGGTGGGGGGGTAACAAGGCAAAGGAATACGCAATAAATGGAGAGATATACAGGAACAGAGGGATCTCGGAGCATGGGCAGGGTTCTCCGCTCTCCAAATTGCGTGTTTCTTGTCATTAAGAGGCAGCATGCCGTTCGCTGGTGGCCACATTTGCTGCTCCCACCATTGAGAGTGGGATTTACCATTGAAGCCAACCCACGCCGCTGGGAAAGCCACCGCCATGGGTAAGTTGCGGGTGGGACCAGAGAATACCGCCACTCGCGAACGTGCGAAGAATTTCACCCCATGTACCTACAGATCCTTTAAGGTAGCAGTACAGGGAGATAAGATGGTCAAGAAGGTAGAGGGGACACTTGTCGTTATTGGTTAAAGTCTAGTACAGAGCAGAGAGAATAGACTAGAAACGATACAAAACACCAGATAGGCTGCAGTTGGAGTAGAATCATAGAATTTACAGTGCAGAAGGAGACCATTTGGCCCATCGAGTCTTCACCGGCTCTTGCAAAGAACACCCTACCCAAGCCCACACCTCCTCCCCATCCCCCATAACGCAGTAGCCCCACCCAATACTGAGGGCAATTTAGCACGGCCAATCCACCTAACCTGCACATCTTCGGACTGTGGGAGGAAACTGGAGCACCCGGAGGAAACCCACGCAGACAGGGGGAGAACGTGCAGACTCTGCACAGACAGTGACCCAAATCAGGAATCGAACCTGGCACCCTGGAGCTGTGAAACAATTGTGCTGACCATTATGCTATTGTACTGATCACCACATCACAGGAAGGAAGTGACTGCACCAGAGAGAGCACAAAACAGATCTATTGGGGATGTTGCTAGGAATGGAGAACATTAACTCTGAGTGAAAATTGCATAGGCTGGTGCTTTTTTTTTGAACTGAGGAGGCAGAGGGACGATTAAATTGAAGTGTAGAAAATGTTGAGGGGCCTAGATCAAATGGATAAGTAGGATCTATTTTCATTCACAGAGATATATAGCCAGGTTGCATAGATTTTAATAATTGGTGAAAGGATTTGAGATGATTGGGATAGTAATTCCTCATGCTAAATCGCTGGCTTTGAAAGCAGACCAAGGCAGGCCAGCAGCACGGTTCAATTCCCATACCAGCCTCCCCGAACAGGCGCCGGAATGAGGCGACTAGGGCCTTTTCACAGTAACTTCATTTGAAGCCTACTCGTGACAATAAGCGAATTTCATTTTCATTTCATTTCATGCAGAGGATGGTGGATATCAGATACTCGCTGGCAGCAAGGGTGTTACGCTTTAAAAAATGCTTGAAAATTTTTTTAGCATGAAATGTGGCAGGCAAACCCCTCATTGCCCTCGAACTGAATGGCTTGTGAGGTCATTTCAGAGGGCAGTAAAGAGCCAATCACATCACTGATGGTCTGGAGTCACATGTCAGCCAGTCCAGGCAATGGTGGCAGATTTCCTTAGTGAATCAGATAGATTAAAAAAAAAACAACCAATGGTAGTTTCATGGTCACTCTTACCAAGATTAGATTTCAACTGCCACAGTGGAATTTGAACCCATGTCCCCCAGGAGAACAGGCCAGAGTTTCCGGTTTGCTAGTCGAGTGACATTGCCATTACGCAACTATCTCCCTCAGGGTTGCACTCGACATGCCACAAACTACAGGATGACGGACCAACAGCTGGAATGCAGGAGTAGCCGGGACAGCTCTTTCTCAGCTGGAATAGACACAATGGGCCGAATGGCCTCCCTTTGTGTCAAAATTGTTTCTGCTTTCATTTACAAAAGTATACAAACATTAAAGACCATACAGAGGCTCACCATCCTTTGTGGACACATCAGAAAATCATGTTTATCTCATAAGGAGAAAGCAAGTGGAGCTGCGAACAGATGGTTCTTCGGACATGTTGGCCTGGAGCATAAAATTAATGGAGCCGCGAAAAACTGATTAACAAGAACAACTGTTCATATAAGCATAAAAAGGAACTTTAAACATAGATAAAGAGTTAAAACATTTGATGGGATGTAATAATTGATGCATGGGGCAGCTGTTTTAGAACAGACTATTGCTTTGTGTTGCTATGGCACATAAACTATTGCAACCATTGACAGAGTATTCTTATTAAGTTGCTCTTAAGAAAGAGAAATTGAACTTAATTAGCGTGGAGTAAAAAAAATTAGAACCTTGCTCAATAGAGTAAAGTAACAATTGTATACTGTAATACCCTGACTATGACATCCATAGAACATTACAGCGCAGTACAGGCCCTTCGGCCCTCGATGTTGCGCCGACCTGTGAAACCCCTCTAAAGTCCCTCTACACTATTCCCTGATCATCCATATGTCTATCCAATGACCATTTGAATACGTTTAGTGTTGGCGAGTCCATTACTGTTGCAGGCAGGGCATTCCACGTCCTTACTACTCTCTGAGTAAAGAACCTACCTCCGACATCTGTCCTATATCTATCTCCCCTCAATTTAAAGCTATGTCCCCTCGTGCTGGACATCACCATCCGAGGAAAAAGGCTCTCACTGTTCACACTATCTAATCCTCTGATCATCTTGTATGCCTCAATTACGTCACCTCTTAACCTTCTTCTCTCTAACGAAAACAGCCTCAAGTCCTTCAGCCTTTCCTCATAAGATCTTCCCTCCATACCAGGCAACATCCTTGTAAATCTCCTCTGTACCCTTTCCAATGCTTCCACATCCTTCCTATAATGTGGCGACCAGAACCGCACGCAATACTCCAAATGCGGCCGCACCATAGTTTTGTACAACTGCAACATGACCTCATGGCTCCGAAACTCAATTCCTCTACCAATAAAAGCTAATACACTGTATGCCTTCTTAACAACCCTCTCAACCTGGGTGGCAACTTTCAGGGATCTATGGACATGGACACCGAGATCTCTCTGCTCATCCACACTACCAAGAATCTTACCATTAGCCCAGTACTCTGCCTTCCTGTTATTCCTTCCAAAATGAATCACCTCACACTTTTCTGCATTAAACTCCATTTGCCACCTGTCAGCCCAGCTCTGCAGCTTATCTATGCCCCTCTGTAACTTGTAACATCCTTCTGCACTGTCCACAACTCCACGGACTTTAGTGTCATCTGCAAATTTACTCACCCATCCTTCTATGCCCTCCTCCAGGTCATTTATAAAAATGACAAACAGCAGCGGCCCCAAAACAGATCCTTGTGGTACACCACTAGTAACTGGACACCAGTCAGAACATTTCCCATCAATCACCACCCGTTGTCTTCTATCAACTAGCCAATTTCTGATCCAAACTGCTAAATCACCCTGAATCCCATGCCTCTGTATTTTCTGCAATAGCCTACCGTGGGGAACCTTATCAAA
This sequence comes from Scyliorhinus canicula, assembly GCF_902713615.1. Taxonomy (NCBI): domain Eukaryota; kingdom Metazoa; phylum Chordata; class Chondrichthyes; order Carcharhiniformes; family Scyliorhinidae; genus Scyliorhinus; species Scyliorhinus canicula. The sequence continues at coordinate 192,043,776 of NC_052151.1, forward strand.
CGCTTTACTGAAATCCATATACACCACATCAACTGCTTTACCCTCATCCACCTGTTTGGTCACCTTCTCGAAGAACTCAATGAGGTTTGTGAGGCACGACCTACCCTTCACAAAACCATGTTGACTATCTCTAATCAAATTATTCCTTTCCAGATGATTATACATCCTATCTCTTATAAACCTTTCCAAGACTTTTCCCACAACAAAAGTAAGGCTCACTGGTCTATAGTTATCGGGGTTATCTCTACTCCCCTTCTTGAACAAGGGGACATTTGCTATCCTCCAGTCTTCTGGCACTATTCCTGTAGACAAAGATGACTTAAAGATCAAAGCCAACTGAAGAGATCACAGTAAAATGATGAGCATACCTACAGCATGCAGGTTTAAAGAGTGATAGCGTTAGCTCACTGGTACAAGTCTGTTTTTAAATTTAAAGTGCCTAATTCTTTTTTTCCAATTAAGGGGCAATTTAGCGTGGCCAATCCACCTACCCTTCATACCTTTGGATTGTAGGGGTGAGACCCACGGCAACACGCGGAGAATGTGCAAACTCCACACGGACAGTGACCCTGGTTCGTGATCGAACCCGGGTCCTCAGTGCCGTGAGGCAACAGTGCTACTGGTTAAAGACTTACATGAGTTCATGTACTATCCGGACACTTGGGCCAGGTTTACCTTAGTGAGTCCGCTACGCTACCACTGGCCGCCAAATTTCCCATTCACTTCAGCGGAACCGGAGAATTCTGCTGCCATGAAAGGATGGAGAATCCCACCTCTAATCTCGGCAGATGTTCCAGTGCAACATTGAGGGAATGTGGCAATGTTGGCCGGAATTTTCCATTGTGATTCAGTTTTCCCGCCAGCAGCATAACCCCGACTGTGGGTTTCCCAGCAGTGTGGGGTGGCTTCAATGGGAAATCCCATTGACAAATGGTGGGATTGAAGAACCCCGTCACCAATGAACAGCGTGGCACCGAAAAACGTGCAGCTGTCCAGAGAACCCAGTCCATGATTTTTCAATTAAATCTTCAACTGGGTCCATTGCGAGATCCCCTCAGATAGACTGAAAAGATATGTTTCAGTGGCTTAAGTGCGGGCTGAACTGAAGAATTCACTGCATTTGATGACACCAAAATCGGCGCCGAACCCTCACCGATTCCGGTACCTGTGAGATGTTCGCAGCGGCGCCAGGTGTAATTCCTGACAACATGGCGCCAGCCGTGCGCGGACCCGACCCGCCATCCGGGACCTCACACGACACACCATGGCCACCCACTGGCCACAGCAGCAGTCTCTCCAGCCCACGTGGAAGCCCCCCCTGCCAGTGGCGCTGATCCTGGCCGAGTGTGGCGCTCCTGGACACAGCCGGAGCCGCCACTTCGGGTTCCTGACCATTCAGATCACACGTCACCGCGCAGTTGGGAACACGGCCCATCGGAGGAGGGGCATCGCAGGAGGGCCTACCCATGATGCGGCAACACCGTTGCAACGCCGCGCGCCGCGATGATGCCATTTCGGAGGGGGCGGAGTATGGCTGACTAGCCTGACATCGGCGCCTGCCCCTATTTAGGCATTGGAATGGATTCTCCGCCTGATCGCCGATTATGATATCGACACCGGCAACAGAGAATTCCGCGCATGATTCGCTTCAGAAAAGCTCAGTCAGGTTTATCTAAAATCCTGGTCAGAAACCGGAACTTTCTGGCCATTCACACCAGCGGGATTTCTTGTCCCACCGACGACGTATCCCTGCCGTAGGTTTTTCGGCAGTGAGGGGTGCATTGAACGGGAAACTCTGTTGGCAATGGTGAGACCATAATATCCCACCACCAGCCAATGGTAGACCATCTCCGCTGCCATGAAACACATGGTGGATTGCACGGAAAATCTGGCCTGATGTTTCTGCCTCTACCAACGGCTGAAACAGAAAATCTTGTCATTTATCTCACAGTTGTCTGTGGCTATATGTATTTAAATATTGTGCAAATGATTTGGTGACGTAGACTCCATGGAATGCCTACAGTGCAGAATGAGCCCATTCAGCCCATCACCCTCTGAAAGAGCACCCTACCTAGTAACCCTGTCCTCTCCCCATAACCCCACCTAACCTGCACATCATTGGACACTAAGGGGCAATTTATCATGATCAATCCACCTAACATACACATCTTCGGACTGTGGGAGAAACCGGAGCACCCGGAGGAAACCCACGCAGACACGGAGAAAATGTGCAAACTCCACAGACATTTACCTAAGGCCAGAATCAAACCCGGGTCCTGGTGCTATGAGGCAGCCACCGTGCCGCCCATGCTTTGTGTCCATCTTCTTTCCTAGTACTGCCAGATCTTTACCAAGTGGGCTTCCTGTGTGCAAATTGGCTGCTGCTGCTTCTTACGTTACAACAGTAACTGCATTTCAAAAGTATTTAATTGATTTGAAGGTACTTTTGAGGCAATCTATGATTGTAAAAGTGCTAGGTAAATGTGATTCTTCTTTATTTTTCTTTTCCTCTTTTCGATTTGAGATGAATACCGTATTCATTGCCTGCACAAGTTGCAATTCACTCATGTAAAAATAAAACAAAAACCTACTCAAGTGAATTACCATCTGATAAGCAGATTGGCAGCATTCCAGAGCGAATTAAACATGTCAGGGTCTGCACTCCACAAATAGAACATGGTCAGATCCGACACAATTAGACTCACCGGTGGCATGTAATCAGGCTGTTATTTCACTGGTGAGAAACTGGTGCGTAACCCCGTCAATGTCGCCGTTGTGAATGAGTTACACAGCAAATTAAACCACGGCACCATGGAATTCCGACAGTGCAGAAAGAGGTCATTCATCCCATCATGTCTGCACTAACCCTCTGAAAGAGTACTCTACCTAGGCCCACTCCCCACCCTAACCACCCAAAAGCCTCATAACCTACATAAGCGGGAGCACCGGAGGAAACCGGGCAGCATGGTAGCACAGTGGTTAGCACAGTTGCTTCACAGCTCGAGGGTCCCAGGTTTGATTCCCGGCTTGGGTCACTGTCCGTGCGGAGTCTGCACGTCCTCCCCTTGTCTGTTTGGGTTTCCTCCGGGTGCTCCGGTTTCCTCCCACAGTCCAAAGATGTGCAGGTTAGGTGGATTGGCCATGATAAATTGCCCTTAGCCGAAGTGGGGTTACTGGTTTACAGGGATAGGGTGGAGGTGTGAGCTTAAGTGGGGTGCTCTTTCCGAGAGCCGGTGCAGACTCGATGGGCCGAATGGTCTCCTTCGGCACTGTAAATTCTATGATTCTATGAACCCGCACAGACAAGGGGAGAACGTGCAGACTGCACACAGTCACCAAGGCCCGAATTGAACCCAGGTTCCGAGCGCTGTGAGACAGCAGAGCTAACCACTGTGCTACAGTGCCTTCTCCCTCATGCATTTATCTTATTTACCCTTAAATGCCCCTGTGTTATTTGCCCCAACCACTCCCCGTTCGAAGGTGTTCCATATTCTCACCAGGTAAAGAATTATCACCTGAGTTTCCAATTGAATTGATAAGTGACTTTCTTCCTCCTCCTCCTCCACGTACCACACCCAACAAGGGTATTGGTGACCATGGAGCACCATTGGACTAGTCCATGATTACACTTGGTAAAGTATCCTGTGGTTTATTGCCGCCGTCTGTAGAATGGCTGATCAGTAAACTCTCCCACTGTACCGCCTGCCATCAGGTGAATTAGAAAGATTAGTGACTATCTTAGTCCAGTAATTCCCTTTTGAAAGTCAATATTGAATCTGCTTCCACACCACATCTACTGGTGCACCCTTATCTATTCTACTAGTTGTGATGAGTGTAACTCCAACAAAACTCAAGCTTGACGCCATCCTGGACACTGCAGACAGCTGATCGGCACCCCATTCACAAACATTCACTCTCTCCACCAATAATGCACAGTGGATGCAGTGTGTACCATCTATACGATGCACTAACTCACCAAAGCTCCTTCAACAGCACCTTCGAAACCCACGACTTCTATCACCTAGAAGGTCAAGGGCAGCAGATGCATGGGGAAATACCACCACTCGCGTGTTCCTCTCCCAATCACATAACCTCCTGACTTGGAACTATGTCACTATTCCTTCACTGTCACTGGGTCAGAATCCTGGAAAGTCGCTGCTGAACAGCACTGTGGGTGCACCTATACCACAGGAACTGCAGCGATTCAAGAAGGCAGCACACCACCAGCTTTTCATTGGTAATTTGGCACAAAAAATAAATGCTGGACTGACCAGCGATGCTCCCATGTCTGGAAGGAGATTTTTTTAAAATCACTTGTGTTTAATAAACCTACCAATGCCTGCTCTGCTTGCTGGAAGATAAGAATATTAGCAATGGGAGCCGGTAGGCCACACAACCTCTCAAGCCTGCTCTGCCATTGTATAAGATCCTGGCTGATCCTTGACCTCAGCGACTGGCGTCGATTCTCTGGTCCGTGGAGAAACGCAGGAAGGCGTCGGACCCGACCGCGGGTCTGACGCCCCGTTCTCCGCCCCCCCGCGCCGAGCGCGATTTCGGTGCGGAGTCTCGGAGAATCCAGCCCATAGTGTATTTATGTAACATATTTAATTCAGTTACACATCCAAAGGTACTTTACAGCAGTATTTAGCAGGCCAAGTTTGACAAGTCAGGGAAGGAGATATCAGATTGGTCATTAACATCAAAGAAAATTACAGCACAGGAACAGGCCCTTCGGCCCTCCCAGCCTGCGCCGAGTTTCATATCTTTAAGGATGAGGGTGAGGTTTGAGAGGCAGAGAGGATTAGGGATATGATTCCAGAGCTTAGAGCCGAGGCAGCTGAACGTGTAGCTACCCATAGTGGAGAGATGGAAATCGGGAATTGGAGGGATTTCTGCCACAGTTCTGGCAAGAGAGGTTAAAGGGACATTCGTGAGATACTTGAGCATGATGTAGAGTGAACTTGACAGGACTGGATAACACGTTAATACCGCTCACCTACAACAGTGAGAACGGAGATCAAATACGTGCCCAATCTCCTTTTACACTTCTCAACATGGCTGTAAGATCTGCTTTGATTCTCTTTTCTTCACTCATTCATAAGTAATCATTTATCTTAATTCCTTTTGCTGTCTTCTATGAAAGCTCAGCTTCAGGCACCAGAGGCTCTTATCAGACTGAAACTGGTAACTTCTGTTGATGCACTGTATTCTCTGGTGATTCAAACTGTCCACTTTCACCTCTGAGAGCTGCGTTTTCGGGCCCCTTGTCGTAACGGCCTCTCATACTTTCCATGAGCCCCTTTTGTCTGCACTGATGCTGCATATGTGATCTCTCCAAGAATAGCTGACTTACTCTCTAATTCCCGTTTCAGCGGGATTGGTAAAACCAATTCTCTCTCGTTTCATTCTGCTCAGTTATTATGACTAATGCTATGTTTTATTGCCACCAAGCCCATCAGCTGTTCCATTCTCTGCACTCTTCCACTTCTGGAAGAGTGCAGAGAATGGTTTAGCAGGGGCTGGTTTAGCTCACCAGGCTAAATCGCTGGCTTTTACAGTAGACCAAGCAGGCCAGCAGCACGGTTCGATTCCCATACCAGCCTCCCCGGACAGGCGCCGGAATGTGGCGACTAGGGGCTTTTCACAGTAACTTCATTGAAGCCTACTCGTGACAATAAGCGATTTTCATTTCATTTTTTCATTCACTTGTAACTGCTCTGACCAAGAGACCTGCTGCTATGGAATGTCATGTTAATATATCTTGCACCATCCTCACACATCACAGTAACTGGGTTGCAACCAGACTGTGGTGCCCATTATTCAACTATTCAACTATTGGGGGTTTACCACAGGCCACCCAACAACCAGCGGGAGATAGAGGAGCAGGTACCTAGACAGATTTTGGAAAGGAGTAAAAGCAACAGGGTTGTTGTGATTGGAGACTTTAACTTCCCCAATATTGACTGGGACTCACTTAGTGCTAGGGGCTTGGATGGGGCAGAGTTTGTAAGGAGCATCCAGGAGGGCTTCTTAAAACAATATGTAGATAGTCCAACTAGGGAAAGGGCTGTACTGGACCTGGTATTGGGGAATGAGCCCGGCCAGGTGGTAGAAGTTTCAGTAGGGGAGCATTTTGGGGAACAGTGACCACAATTCAGTGAGTTTTTAATTGCTGATGGACAAGGATAAGAGTGGTCCTAGGGTGAATGTGCTAAATTGGGGGAAGGCTAATTATAAAAATATTAGGCGGGAACTGAAGAATATAGATTGGGGGCAGATGTTTGAGGGTAAATCAACATCTGACATGGGAGGCTTTCAAGTGTCAGTTGAAAGGAATTCAGGACCGGCATGTTCCTGTGCGAAAGAAGGATAAATACGGCAAATTTCGGGAACATTGGATAACGAGAGATAATGTAGGCCTCGTCAAAAAGAAAAAGGAGGCATTTGTCAGGGCTAGAAGGCTGGGAACAGACAAAGCCTGTGTGGAATATAAGGAAAGTAGGAAGTAACTTAAGCAAGGAGTCAAGAGGGCTAAAAGGGGTCACAAAAAGTCATTGGCAAATAGGGTGAAGGAAAATACCAAGGCTTTTTACACGTACATAAACAGCAAGAGGATAGCCAGGGAAAGGGTTGACCCACTGAAGGACAAGCGAGGGAATCTATGTGTGAAGCCAGAGGAAATGGACGAGGTGCTAAATTAATACTTTGCATCGGTATTGACCAAAGAGAAGGAAGTGGTGGATGTTGAGTCTAGAGACGGGTGTGTAGATAACCAGGGTCACATTGAGATCCAAAAAGATGAGGTGTTGGGCATCTTGAAAAATATTAAGGTACATAACTCCCAGGGCCTGATGGGATCTACTCCAGAATACTGAAGGAGGCGAGAGAGGAAATTGCTGAAGCCCTGACAGAAATCTTTCGATCCTCACGGTCTTCAGGTGATGTCGCGGAGGACTCGAAAATAGACAATGTTGTTCCTTTGTTTAAGAAGGGTAGCAAGGATAATCCAGGGAACTACAGGCCATTGAGCCTTACGTCATTGGTAGGGAAATTACTGGAGAGAATTCTTCGAGACAGGATCTACTCCCATTTTGAAGCAAATGGACGTACTAGCGATAGGCAGCACAGTTTTGTGAAGGGGATGTCGTGTCTCACTAACTTGATAGAGTTTTTCGAGGAGGTCACAAAGATGATTGATGCAGGTAGGGCAGTGGATGTTGTCCATATGGACTTCAGTAAGTCCTTTGACAAATGAAATGAAAATGAAACGAAAATCGCTTATTGTCACGAGTAGGCTTCAAATAAAGTTACTGTGAAAAGCCCCTAGTCACCACATTCTGGCGCCTGTCCAGGGAGGCTATTACAGGAATCAAACCGTGCTGCTGGCCTGCCTTAGTCTGCTTTCAAAGCCAGCGGTTTAGCCCTGTGCTAAACAGCCCGTGCCAAGGTCCCTCATGGCAGACTGGTACAAAAGGTGAAGTCACACGGGATCAGGGGTGAGCTGGCAAGGTGGATACAGAACTGGCTAGATCATAGAAGGCAGAGAGTAGCAATGGAAGGGTGATTTTCTGATTGGAGGGCTGTGACTAGTGATGGTCTGCAGGGATCAGTGCTGGGGCCTTTGCTGTTCGTTGTATATACAAATGATTTGGAGGAAAATGTAACTGGTCTGATGAGTCAGTTTGCAGCCAATTCAAAGATTAGTGGAATTGCGGATAGCAATGAGGACTGTCAGAGGATACAGCAGGATTTAGATCATTTGGAGACTTGGGCAGAGAGATGGCAGATGGAGTTTAATCCGGATAAATGTGAGGTAATGCATTTTGGAAGGTCTAATGGAGGTAGGGAATATACAGTGAATGGTAGAACCCGCAAGTATTGACAGTCAGAGAGATCTAGGTGTACAGGGCCACAGGTCACTGAAAGGGGTAACACAGGTGGAGAAGGTAGTCAAGAAGGCATACGTCATGTTTTCCTTCATTGGCCAGGGCATTGAGTATAAAAATTGGCAAGTCATGCTGCAGCTGTATAGTTAGGCCACACTTGGAGCATAGTGTCCAATTCTGGTCACCACACTACCAGAAGGATGTGGAGGCTTTAGAGAGGGTGCAGAAGAGTTTTACCAGGTGTTGCCTGATATGGAGGGCATTAGCTATGAGGAGAGGTTGGTTTGTTCTCACTGAAACGACGGAGGTTGAGGGGCGACCTGATAGAGGTCTACAAAATTATGAGGGGCATAGACAGAGTGGATAGTCAGAGGCTTTTTCCCAGGGTAGAGGGTTCAATTACTAGGGGCATAGGTTTAAGGTGTGAGGAGCAAGGTTTAGAGGAGATATATGAGGCAAGTTTTTTGTACAGAGGGTGGTGGGTGCCTGGAACTCGCTGCCGGAGGAGGTGGTGGTAGCAGGGATGATAGTGACGTTTAAGGGGCATCTTGACAAATACATGAATAGGATGGGACTAGAGGGATACGGACCCCGGAAGTGCAGAAGATTTTAGTTTAAACGGGCAGCATGGTCGGCGCAGGCTTGGAGGGCCGAAGGGCCCGTTCCTGTGCTGTACTTTTCATTGTTCTTTGTTCTCTTTCTGTGGCCTTTTTTTCCCTCGACAAGAGATCGCCAAAGTTTTTCAAATTCAATCAAATAGACAAATACTAACACTTCTTCTTCCTGGATGTCACCTTTCAGAGTTATTTTTGTTCATTCAATTTCAAACACCTCCTCATTTGGTTGTGGTCTGTATGTGGAATTTGAAGCACGCTTCCTCGCATTCACATTTCAAAGGCCTCTATTTTCGTCCACAGACCTAAAGGCCCATGTTTTCACCAAGTTAGAAGGGCTCCAGGCCTCAGCCAAAATGGCGGCGAATCTCCAATTCTGGAAGTCCCAGCCCAAAACCAGCTCACACCATTTTCGCTGTGAGGTGGGGTGGGAGGTGGTGGTGGGAAGTATTTAATACAGTCACGGTTCATGGAGGCAGCAGCAGATTTAAAAGCTGCCTTCACTTAGATATAATTTTTGTCATCCGTGCTTTTGAAATACAGCGTTTTAGACATTTGAAGAAAAGGTCTAAACCTGCCAGAGTGCAGTAGAGAGGTGAAGGTAACCTTTTAGAAAGGTTCAGGTACTCTTGGTTAACAGTGGATAAGAAGTGGTTAAGCACAGGAACATAGGACTCAGGAGCAGGAGTTGGCCAAGCAGCCCTTTAAGCACGGCCCACTTTTTAATGAAATCATGGCTGACCTGATTGCGGCCTCAGCTTCACTTTCCTGTCTGTCCCTCATAACACCTGACTCCCTCTCTATCAAAGATCTGCCTAACTGAGTCTTGAATAAATTCAATGAGGCAGCACCCTCTGGCTTTCTGAGAAGCGAATTCCCCAAGCTGGTGAATCTCTGAGAGAACATACTTCTCCTCATCTCTATCTTAAAAGTGATAACTTTTGTTCTCAAACAGCGTCCCCTCGTTCTAGTCTTTCCCACGAAATGAAACAGCCCCCCCCCGGTATCCACCTTATCAATGCCCTTGGGGTCTTATATGTTTCATTAAGATCACCTCTCATTCTTCTAAATGGGTATAGGCTCAACGAGTTGATCTTTTTTTCACAATATTAAGCCCTTCATCCCAAGGATGAATCAAGCAAACCTTCTTCGAACTGGCTCGAACACAACTATGGGCAGAATTCTCCGACCCCCCGCCGTGGCTGGAATTCTCCGCCAGCCGGGAATCGGCGGGAGCAGGAATCGCGCCGCGACGATCGGAGTGCCCCCCGCGGCGATACTCCGGCCCATGATGGGCCGAAGTCCCGCCGCTGACAGGCCAATCCCACCGACGTGGTTTCAACCACCTCTGGTGGCGGCGGGATTCGCGGCGCGAGCGGGCCCCTGAGGTCCTGGGGGTCGCGGGGTGATCGGACCCCGGGGGGGGTGCCCCCACGGTGGCCTAGCCCGCGATCGGGGCCCACTGATCGGCGGGCGGGACAGTGCCGTGGGGGCACTCTTTTTCTTCCACCGCCGCCACGGCCTCCAGCATGGCGGAGGCGGAAGAGAATCCCCCCCTACCGCGCATGCGCCGGTGGTGAAGTCAGCGGCCGCTGACGCACCGGCGCATGCGCAAACCGGTGAAGGTCTTTCGGCCAATCCCGACGCCGGCCGGCGTTAAAGGCCATTGGCGTCAATTTTGGCGCCACTCGGAGTGGCGCCAACCACTCCGGCGCGGGCCTAGCCCCTAAAGGTGAGGAGAATCCCGCACCTTTGGGGAGGCCCGACGTCGGAGTGGTTGGCACCACTCCGCTACGCCGAGACCCCCCGCCCCGCCGGGTAGGGGAGAATCCCGGCCTATATGTTTTTTCAAATAAAAATCCCAAGACTGTAAGTTTCATGGAACTGTCAAGTTGTCAAGTCGTTTAGGCCCCATATCCTGCAAATTTTGAAAGCAACAGCCTGACCTGCCTTTGAAACAAATTGGTACTTGCAATTTCAATAGATGTTTGCTGACATAAGCCTGAGGCCTATAATTATAGGATTATTATAGCTTGATTAATTCCACAGCCTATCATTATCACAATGGGGGTCTGTATATTTAACAGTTTGAATGACATATCTAAGTGGTTACAAAGGGATCACCTGCCTCTGATTACCGGCCATGAATACAAGAGCGTGATTCAGCATACTTGTGCTGAGGTCCGCTGAATGGCGCAGTTAGCAGGGTGTTTCTTGCTGAGAAGCACCCCGCTATTCAAAGGCAATTTGCCTTTTCTTTGGCCTTGGGAGATTCTCTTTGCCAAGGCTGCAGTTGGAGGGATTTCCAGCTGGTGAGCGAAGACACTAGATCCCTGCAGATCGGGACACTATTTTGTCTGGCTGCCCCAAACTCTCCCCTCCTATTGCAGGCCCCCCCCCCTCATTTTTGACACCCCCCTCACCCCTCAACCTTGAGAAGCCCCTGAGAACCCTCGTCACCCTCCCTCTACCTGGCAAGGCCACCCTGTGCCCAATTCGAGACAGTGCCAATCTGGAAATTAGGCACTCTGGCACTGCGCCCCTGGCACTCTGGCAGGCCCAGAGTGACTGGGTGACACTGCCAGGCTGCAAGGGTGGCAGTGCCAAAGTGCCCAGGTGCCTTGGGGGGGAGCCAGTGTGCAACCACCCGGTTGTGGTCTCCAAAGCCTGGGAGATCCCCCCCCCCCCCCCCACCCCCCCCCCCAGCCATATAGCTCATTTAAATTTGTTGATCTGGATCATGCCCAGTGAGATCGAGATCCAGATCACGATGTCTTGCAAGATTCCATTGAATCTCATTAGACGGTTCGAGTGTCATGAATCTCACGAGAGACCTCTCACAAAATTCAACGTCCTAATCCCAACGCTGAACCAGGCTCCAAATGTTTGTTTTTGTCAGAAATTAAATACTTGAAAGGATTTAAATAGACTGGATGGGTTTTTAATCAAGGAAAGTCTTTTTAAAAACATGGGCCGGGATTCTCTGATCCTGAGGCTAAGTGTAGACGCCGTCGTAAACGCTGTTGCATTTCCCGACATGGCCTCAGGAGCAGCAATTCTGACCCCTACAGGGGGCCAGCATGGCACTGGAGCGACCCACGCCGCTTCAGCTGCCGATCCCGGCATCAGATGGGCAACACGGGTTTGCGCATGTGCAGTTGGGCCGGCACCAACACGCGCAAGCGTGGTGGGACCGGCGTAATTTCTGCGTATACGCAATGTCTCCCTTCTCCGCGCTGGCCCCGAGGCAACATGGCGTAGGGCTATAGGGGCCGGCGCAGAAATTAAGAAGGCCCCCAGCCTGAGAGGCCGGCCCACCAATCGGCGGGCCCCAATCGCGGGCCAGGTAACAGCGGAGGCCCCCCTCCCACCCACGGGGTCGGACCCCCCCCCCCCCACAGGCCGCCCCCGGATCCTTCCACGCCGAGGACCCGCCGGGTAAGACCAGGTTAGAACGGCGCCGGTGGGACTCCGGTTTTTTTGTGAGGCCGCTCGACCCATCCCGGGCGGAGAATCGCCGGGGGGGGGCCCGTAGAGTGGGGCCTCCGCTCTTCGCGGAATTGCGTCCCACCGACGGGACGGCGTGGTACGATTCGCGCTGGTTGCGGCGATTCTCCGGCCCGGCCCCGGGGTGAGAGAATCCCGCCCATGAAATCTGTTGTGGGTACTTATTTTATTTTATTTTATTTCAGCTCAGCAGGTTCCATGAGGTTTGCCCATGGTGGAGGCTTGGTGAGTTAAAATGAAGTGTATAAGGGCAAAAGTGGTAGATCATGGGTTGGCATGAGTTGGTACTAAGTTGGCATAGACAGTATGAGGTACCATTGGAGTGGGAAGAGGAACATAGGTTAACATGGAGTGTATGAGGGACTTTGGGGGTGGATGGGGCATAAGGTGACATGAGTTGTCATGGATGGAACATGGGGAGTGTATGCCAGTGAGGGGAAGTGAAGGGCTATGTTGGATGAGGGCTTGAGGGATGTTCCTTGTTTTACTGCTTTTCTTACAATTGGGACATAACACCGAAGCATGTTTTTTAACCAACTTGCCTCAGCACGCAGACATTCATGCCTGCATCTGCATTGCTTAGGGGACAGCGCACCCATCTCCAGTTAGCACAGGATCCTGGGAATGAAAGTCCATCTGTTTAGAGAAGCTTCTCCCAAGGCACTTTTGGAGAGTTGGGAATTCTCCCAACTCTGAGCACATGGGGCGCCAAATCGTGAAGGCCGTCGTGAACTCGGCTGAGTTTCACAACGGCCTCGTAGCCCGCTCCTCTCACCGAATTGCGTCAAGGCGGCGCGCCGAGAGTGACGCGACGGTGGTGCCTAGGTGACGTCAGCCGCGCATGCGCAGGTTGGCCAGCTCCAACCCACACATGCGCGGCTGACATCACGACGGCTGACAGCTCGAACCTGCGCATGCGCGGTGGCCGTCTTTCCCCTTGATCTTGCGGGGCGGCGGTGGGGAAATAGTGCGTCCCATTGAGACGCTGGCCCAACGATCGGTGGGCACCAATCGCGGGCCTGTCCACTCCTGAGCACAGTCGTGGTGCTCATTCCCCACCAGGCCCCCTACAAGCCCTAAAACGGGCATCTCACGGCAATTTCGCGACAGCAGCGACCAGGTGTGGTTGTCGCCGTCGTGAACCGGTCGCGAACAGCAGGCCGCTCGGCCCATCCGGGTCAGAGAATTGCCGGTCGCCGTGAAAAACGGCGAGCGCCGATTCTTCCGAGCGGGGTGTGGGAGAATCGCGGGGCGCGCCAGGGGGTTGTGAAATTAGTCGGGGGGGGGGGGGGGGGCCCTCCAACGATTCTCCCACCCGGCGTGGGGAGTGGAGAATCGCGCCCATGAGCTTTGCACTGAATGCTGAATTTGGGTGCATTTGAGTACTGCAGTGAGAGTTTGGTGACTGAGGGATATTAAGGGTTCATTTTTATCTTAAGTCTAGTCTTTCTTTTATTTAATTAATTAACTTAAAAGTTGCTGTTTGGTTTAGAAGGTGAACTTTCAATCAGCTTGAAACAGAGGTTCTACTTGTAGCTACTTGCAGCTGGAGCTTGTTAATTAGTTAATTGGATTAGGCCAGTTTTCAGAGGCTAGAGTCCAGTATAAAGGTGAACCAGCTACAGTGCCGTGTGCTGACTTTGGGTGCATTTGAGTGCTTATAGTGGGAGTTTGGTGACTGAAGGAGTGCTAAATTTTGTGCATTTGAGTGCTATAGTGAGAGTTTGGTGACTGAGGGAGTTAGGTGAGGAGGGTGCAAGGTGCTCCTTTCATTTCATTTCCTGAAAGAGCGAGAAGGGAACCGGGAGTTTACAGAGAGTGCAGCTGACTGGGAGCAGAGTCTGAGGGCAGAGTTCCAGTTGGTACACAGGGCAGCTACATTCTGTAAGATCAGAGTGGATGGAGGCTAGGACAGTTGCATGCTCCTCCTGTAGGATGTGGGTGGTGAGGGATACCACTGGTATCCCCGCTGACTACACCTGCGGGAAGTGCACTCAATTCCAGCTCCTCAGAGACCGTTAGGGAACTGGAGCTGGAGCTGATGAGCTACGGATCATCCGGGAGGCAGAGGGGGTGATCGAGAATAGTTACAGGGAGGTAGCTTCACCCAAGGTACAGGCACCAATGACATAGCTAAGCAATGGGCTGAGGATCTAAAAAGTGATTTTAGCGAGTTAGGTTGGAAGCTAAAGGGCAGGACAAGCAGAGTAGTGATCTCAGGATTGCCATCGGTGCCATGTGCAAGTGAGGCAAGGAACAGAGAGCGAGTGCAGTTGAACAAGTATGGCTACAAGACTGGTGCAGGAGCAAAGGCTTCAGATATGTGGATCATTGTGATATCTTCTGAGGAAGGTGGGACCTGTACATGAAGGATGGATTGCACCTAAACCGGAGGGGAACCAATATCCTGGGTTGGAGGCTTGCTAGAGCTCTTCGGAAGGGTTTAAACTAGTTTGGCAGGGGGATGGAAACCAGAGCTATGGATCAGAGGATAGGGTAGCTGTTGAATAGGCAGAAATAGTGTGCAGTAAATCTGTGAGGAAGGATAGACAGTTGATAGTGCAAAGTTGCACTCAGTGGAATGGGTTAAAGTGTGTCTGTTTAATGCAAGGAGCGTCAGGAATAAGGGAGATGAACTTAGAGTATGGATCAGTACTTGGAACTACGATGTTGTGGCCATTATGGAGACATGGATTTCACTGGGGCAGGAATGGTTGTTAGATGGTCCTGGGTTTTGATGTTTTCAGAATAGGGAGGGAGGTAAAAGAGGAGTGGGAGTGGCACTGTTAATTAGGGAGTGCATCACAGCTGCAGAAAAGGAGGTAGTTGAGGAGGGTTTGTCTACTGAGTCAGTATGGGTGGAAGTCAGAAACAAGAAAAGAGCAGTCACTTTATTGGGAGTTTTCTATAGAACCCCCAATAGCAGCAGAGAGATAGAGGAACAGATTGGGCGGCAGATCTTGGAAAAGTGCAGAAGTAACAGAGTTGTTGTCATGGGTGACTTCAACTTCCCTAATATTGACTGGAACCTCCTTAGTGCAAATGTTTTGGATGGAGCAGATTTTGTCAGGTATGCACAGGAAGGATTCCTGACTTAATATGTAGGTAGGCAGACTAGGGGGAGGCCATATTAGACTTGGTGTCGGCAAGAAACCAGGCCAGGTGTCAGATGTCTCAGTGGGAGAGCATTTCGGTGACAGTGACCACAACTCTTTGACCTTTAACATAGTCATGGAGAGGGATAAGAACACACAGTATGGGAAGGTATTTAATTGGGGGAGGGGAAATTATATTGCTATTAGACAGGAGCTGAGGAGCATAAAATGGGAACAATTGTTCTTGGGGAAATGCACAAGAGTAATGTGGGGATTGTTTAAGGACCACTTGCTGCGAGTGCTGAATTGGTTTGTCCCACTGAGACGAGGAAGGAATGGTAAGGTGAAGGAGCCTTGGATGACAAGAGAAGTGGAGCTTCTAGTCAAGAAGAAGAAGGAAGCTTACATAAGGTTGAGGAAGCAAGGATTTGACTCGGCTCTGGAGGATTACAAGGTAGCCAGGAAGGAACTCAAAAATGGACTGAGGAGAGCTAGAAGGGGGCATGAAAAAGCCCTGGCGGGAAGGATAAGGGAAAACCCCAAGGCGTTCTACACCTGTGAGAAATAAGAGGATGATTAGAGTGAGAGTAGGTCTGATCAGGGATAGTGGAGGGAACTTGTGCTTAGAGTCTGAAGAGATGGGGAGGCCCTAAATGAATACTTTGCTTCAGTATTCGCCAGAGAGAAGAACCTTGTTGCCCATGAGAACAGTGTGAACCAGGTTAATAGACTTGAACAGGTTGAATGAAGAAGGACAATGTGCTGGAAATTTTGAAAAGCATCAGGATAGATAAGTCCCCTGTCCTGATGGGATATACCCAAGGTTACTACAGGAAACAAGGGAGGAGATTGCTGCGCCGTTGGCGATGATCTTTGCGTCCTCACTCTCCACTGGAGTAGTGCCGGATGATTGGAGAGAGGCAAATGTTGTTCCCTGTTCAAGAACGGGAATAGGGAAATCCCTGGGAATTACAGACCCTTGCGTCTGTGGTGAGCAAAATATTGGAAAGGATTCTGAAAGATATGATTATTTAGAAAAACATAGTTTGATTAAAGATAGTCAGCATGGTTTTATGAGGGGCAGGTCATGCCTCACAAGCCTCATTGAATTCTTTGAGGATGTGATGAGACACATTGATGAAGGTCGGGCAGTGGATGTGGTGTATATGGATTTCAGTAAGGCATTTGATAAGGTTCCCCATGGCAGGCTCATTCAGAAAGTTAGGGGGCATGGGATACAGGGAAATTTGGCTATCTGGGTACAGAATTGGCTGGCCGAAAGAAGACAGCGAGTGGTAGTGGCTGGAAAGTATTCCTCCTGGAGGTCTGTGACCAGTGGTGTCCCGCAAGGATCTGTTCTGGGACCTCTGCTCTTTGTGGTTTTTATAGATGACTTGGATGAGGAAGTGGAAGGGCAGGTTAGTAAGTTTGGCAATGACACAAAGGTTGGGGTTGTTGTAGATAGTGTTGAGGGTTGTTGCAGGTTACAACAGGACATTGACAGGATGCAGAGCTGGGCTGAGAAGTGACAGATGGAGTTCAACCTTGATAAATGTGAAGTGATTCAATTTGGAAGGTCGAATTTGAATGCTGAATACAGGGTTAAAGGCAGGGTTCTTGGAAATGTGGAGGAACAGTGGGATCTTGGGGTCCACGTACATAGATCCCTCAAAGTTGCCACCCAGGTTGATAGGGTTATTAAGAAGGCGTATGGTGTGTTGGCTTTCATTAACAGGGGGATTGAGTTTAAGAGCTGTGAGGTTTTGCTGCAGCTTTATAAAACCCTAGTTAGACCACACTTGGAATATTGTGTCCAGTTCTGGTTGCCTCATTGTCGGAAGGATGTGGAGGCTTTGGAGAGGGTACAGAGGAGATTTACCAGGATGCAGGTTGAGGGAGCTAGGGCGTTTTTTCACTGGAGCGAAGAAAGCAGAGAGGTGACTTGATAGAGGTGTACAAGGTGATATGAGGCATGGATAGAGTGGATAGCCAGACTTTTCCACAGGGCGGAAATGGCTGTCACAAGGGGACATAATTTTCGGTGATTGGATGAAGGTAAACGAGAGATAGGTTCTTTATGCAGGCAGTGGTGGGATGCACTGCCAGCAGAGGTGGTGGAGATAGAGTCATTAGGGACATTTAAGCTACTCTTAGACAGGCACATGGGCAGCAATAAATTGAGTGGGTGTACTTAGGTTGATCTTAGATTAGGATAAATAGTCGGCAAAACATCGTGGGCTGAAGGGCCTGTACTGTGCTGCACTGTTCTATGTTCTGCGATTCGGGAGCAAAAACCAGGCCAGGTTTGGGAGGCAGACAGGAAATTGGATAGCACGTAGTATCTCACGAGCTTTTCCTTTGCTACAAGTTTGAGATTTCTTGGTGTTAATACACATTTCATCTTCACAAAATTAATTCCAGCTATCTTCTCCTGACTTCAGCACTGCGTCTGCTATCTCCATTATTATCAATTGCCCTAAGTAGATAAATGTATCAATAAGTTCCAAAGTAACATGATCCACTTCAATTTTCATTCTAGTTTCTTCCAAAGTAGTCCTTTTAACCATCATTATTTTGGTATATTTGATATTCATACGCAATCCATGTTCTAAACTTCTCCAATATTTTGTAGAGCCTCTTCTGATTCTGACCGAAGCTCTGTGTCATCAATGTACCACAATTTTGTTCTGTTCTTGCTTCCAATTTTTATCTGTGGAAATACATCTTATTCTCAGTGTATATATTGAAATATTTTAATGACAGTACATAGCCTCGTCATTTCCTCTCTTCGCTGATTGTCCAACTTCTAGCCTGAAGCTCATATTTGGTCACAATATATAAACTTCTCACATCTTTACTGTCAATGTCACATTTCAGCAACATGTGTATTAGATTTTGGTAATAAACTCCATTGAATGCTTTTCCATAATCTATGGCGTTTACATGTAAATACTCTTGTTTGCTTCGAGATATTTATCCAAGATTGTTATTTGGGTAAATATTTCCTCTCTTGTTCATAGTCCATGACTAAATCCAGATGTGTTTCACCAATTTCTGGAGTTGTATATCCCAGTTAGCCCTTTATCTTCGCCTTCGTACCTCACAGTTTACCTTTTAGAAAAGTTCTTCCCATTGCTCTGGAGCAATATTTATCCCATACCTATCTTCGAGGAATAGTAAATGATTTGGTTTGGATGAAAGGTCACTCGAAATGATAACTCCATTTCTCTCTCCATAGATGCTGCCAGGGCCTCTGAGTAGCTCCAGCTCTTTCTGTTCATGTGTCTGCACATGATCTCATTGCTGTTTGATGGAGCTTGCTATGCGCAAATTGGCTGCTGCCTTTCTTACATCTCAAGATTAACCACCCACCAAATAAGTGCTTCCTGGGTTGTAAAGGACCTTCAGGCAGCCTGAGATTGTGAAAGGCACTATACAAGTGCAAGTGTGTTGTTGGGGAGAGTGTCTGTTTACCATATCGCTAAGGAAGGTGGGAAAGAAGGCGGAGTGTTTAGAACTGCTGCCTCACCGCGCCGAGGTCCCAAGTTCGATCCCGGTCCTGGGTCACTGTCCGTGTGGGGTTTGCACATTCTCCCTGTGTCTGTGTGGGTTTCGCCCCCACAACCCAAAGATGTGCAGAGTAGGTGGATTGGCCATGCTAAATTGCCCCTTAATTGGAAAAAAAAATAGATATTCGAAATGTATTTATTTTTAAAAAGAAGGCGGGAAAGAGTTCTGCTTTGGGTGCAATCAATGATCTGGACACAGAGGGCATCAAAAATTTGATGTTTGTTTTTGCCCCTGAGTTTCAGGGCAAGCTCGTTTGTGTATTGCTAAATATTCACTCTCCCATGAACCAATGCAACTGGATTGTGCTCTTCAATATGATTCAGAATATTTTCCTTGATTTATTTAAGAATGGTCTGGGTCCTGCTTGATTAATGCAGCTGGAGATAGGTTTATCACAAGTAATCAGCATTTTTTAATCAAAGTGTCCAATCCATCACTTGTCAACAGCCAGATTTTAAATGACTGAAAATGACATTAAAGAACTATACAGAAGCATCTGCTGGTTGTATTGATGTGAATTCAGCATTTATGTAAATTAAGAGTTAATGCAAAAGCACATTGGCAGCAGTGTGTACCATCTACAAACTTCACTTCAGAAACTCACCAAGGCAGCACCTTCCACACGCACAACTGCTGCTATCTAGAACAGGGGGCAGGATTCTCCGACCCCCAGTCGTGTCGGAGAATTGCCAGGGGCCGGCGTCAATCCAGTCCCCGCCGTGTCCCGAATTCTCCGCCACCAGAGATTCGGCGGGGGTGGGAATCGGTCGGCGGGCCCCCTGTGGCGATTCTGCGGCCCGCAATGGCCCGAAGTCTCGCCACTGTCAAGCCTCTCCCGCCGGTGGGAATCAAAACACCTACCAGACCGGCGGGATTGGCGGCGCGGGCGGGCACCGGGGTCCTGGGGGGGGCACGGGGCGATCTGACCCCAGGGGGTGCTCCCACAGTGGCCTGGCCCATGATCGGGGCCCACCGATCGGTGGGCGGGCCTGTGCCGTGGGGGCACTCTTTTTCTTCCGCCTTCGCTATAGTCTTCACCATGGCGGAGGCGGAAGTGCCCCCTCCCCTGCGCATGCGCCAGGATGACATCAGCAGCCACTGACGCTCCGGCGCATGCGTGGACTTATGCCAGCCGGCCAAAGGCCATTCACGTCAGCCGGCGGAGCTGGAACTACTCCGGCGCGGGCCTAGCCCCTCAATGTGAAGGCTTGGCCCCTAAAGGTGTGGAGACTTTGGGGTGCCAGAGTGGTTCACGCCACTCCAACACGCCGGGACCCCCCGCCCCGCCAGGGAGGGGAGAATCCCGGCCAGGGTTTCTAAAACTGCGGGTCCTGGCCCACGCTCAAAATCGTGGCGGAGAGGTCCCCCATTATCTAGCTGCGAGAAAACAAGCAACAGCACTATGAAGAACTGAAGATGGATCATTTTAAACAAAGGAACAGCTGAAATCATGGACCACGCAATGAAAATATGATTTCTTCAGGTATGGCTTTGATAATAGGGGCTGGTTTAGCTCACTGGGCTAAATTGCTGGCTTTTAAAGCAGACCAAGCAGGGCAGCAGCACGGTTCGATTCCCGTACCAGCGACTCGGGGCTTTTCACAGTAACTTCATTGAAGCCTACTCGTGACAATAAGCGATTTTCATTTTTCATTTTCATAATTGTGCCAATGCAAATCAGGATGCAAAGCCCATGTGTGTCATATGCAGGGAAGTGCTATCAAATGAAAGTTTGAAACCCTCAAAACTTCAAAAGCATTCGTTTACTCAGCATGGCGAGTTCAAGGACAAACCTCTTGATTTTTTCAAAGGATGCAACAAGAACTTAAATCATCAGCCATAGTCCTTAGCAGCAATGTAACATTAAATGACAAAGCAAGTGAGATTGTGAAGACCAAGTAGACCTGCCGCTTTAAAGGTAAGCGAAAATGGTGTGCCGTGAAGGTCAGGGGCGTGAGGTGTGTCGCGAAGGTTGGCCAATTGGTTAAAGTGTGTCCCGTGAAAAAAGTTTGAAAAACAATGATCGATAAGGACAAGGGCAGCAGACACACGGGAACACCACCACCTGGACGTTCACCTCCAAACTCTCACCATCTTGACTTAGAAATACATCGCCGTTACTTCACAATCGCTGGTTAAAATCCCAGCACTAAACCCACTACAGCACCGTGGATGTACCCACACCACAAGAACTGCAGTAGCTCAAGAAGGCAGCTCACAACGACCTTCTTGAGGGCAATTTTAATTGGAAAATAAATGCTGGCCTAGCCAGCAAAACCCATGAAGTGGGTACTTGAAGTAATGTGTTTTTAAGATTGAGTATTAACCACTTTGAAGTGGACACGTGTAGTTGAGAGCATGAACAGCTTTTAAAGTAGGCAAGAGTAGCTATTAGAGCTCTTTCTCAGCATGCTGGGAAATATAGCCAACACATATGCATGATGAGTATAGTATTGTGGGAATTGAACTAACAATCACAAGTCATAAAAACTTAATTACCTTCACAGGAATGGCAAACAAATGCTAGGGTGATAAGAAGCACAGATTGGGAGTATTTCATTGGAGGCATTTCCAGCCTGTATGATGCATTCATTAGGTATGTAAGGCAGTGCAGTGAAATGTGATAACTGAAAGATGTAAATATGTTACGCAGCCTTTGTATCACAGAGACACCCTGAAGAACCAAGCTGTGTCTCCCCAGCATATGCTTGTGAATAAAAACCTTGTTATTCACAGATTTGAGGGGCCAATCTTTTACCACAATACCCACATCCCTTGAATGAATAAGAAAGAAAGTATTAAGTATTGTATTGGAGCGTCAGCGTTGGGACAACGGAAGCATTTTGAAGTGTCATTTTGGGCTAGTTTGGCAGGTGTTTTCCGCTGGCTTTTTCGGTGAGTTCCACACTGCTATTCATCATTTTATTGGGCCTGTTCTGGAAAATACAGAATGTGTCATTTGAAACATAGAGGTCTGCCAACATCTGATCGGGGAGAGTGCAGGGAAAGATCCCACAAGAGGTTGGTGGCAGCTGAAGGGCACAGAAACTGTGGGCAGCAATTTCAGTCTATCAGAATGGTTATTACAACCTGCAGCAGGAAAAAGGCAAAAGAAAAAAGTTTTAAAAAATCTCTTTGTGTTGTTGGAAAATTGTGATGGACTGCCCCTTTAAGACCCGAAGTCCGATCCTTATCAGAGGTCCCGATCAGAACAGCTGAAACAAAGAAACCAGCGTGGACTTCAGACTCCTCCCCTTTTTCTCCCCACGAGGCAAGAAGCAGAACAAAGACACCAGCAGCAGAACACCAGCGGCACCCGAAGAAGGAAGAAGGACAGCAAGAGCAGAGGCCCAGCAGAGGGAAGGCCCAAAAAGACCAGACCAGACCAGAAGGAAGACGGAGCAGCAGCAGGAGAGAAGCAGCCACAGAAGAAAGAAGAGGAGGAAAAGAGAAAACTGCACCGGGAGAGATGACCAGGAGGCTTGAAAGTGAAAGAGAGAGAGAGAGAGTCTGAAGGCCTCACCAACCAACCAGACAACATCAAAAAGTAAATAATGTTTTAATTTAATGAGATAAAAAGAGTATGTTAATAATAAAATAATTTAACCTGAAAAAGTGGTTATTAGCTTACTTCACTTCCTTAAGAACGCAGGACCCGTGACATCGATGCCATTAAGGGGTAAGTAAGTAAAATTCTTCAGTGAAGGTAGGAGTTATACCGGGGGATAACTTGAAAGGAGAGTTTGACCCGAATAGCACTCTCAGAGGCCTGTACTGGAGTCAGGGAGGACGTTCCCTGGTCGCCGTTTTTAGAATATCGGCCATTAAGGTTCTTTGGTATAAAGGGAATTCTAAAACATATAGGTGAATTTAAAAAACATGGCGCCCAACGTGGGGCCTAGAATATTAGAAGTTTCTAGGTAAAGCGAGGCTAGAATATTAGAAGTTTCTAGTTAAGCAGAGTAGGGGCTAGAATATTAGAAGTTTCTAGTTCCCAAGAAAAGCCTAGAATATTAGAAGTTTCTAGGTAAAGCGAGGCTAGAATATTAGAAGTTTCTAGTTAAGCAGAGTAGGGGCTAGAATATTAGAAGTTTCTAGTTCCCAAGAAACGGGTGGAATATTAGAAGTTTCTAACCGGCAAAAAGGCTAGAATATTAGAAGTTTCTAGTCTATGTGTGAGTCAAACTTTACCTGCCGAGTTTAGTTTGGAAAGTCAGGTGTGATTGGCTTTTGTAAGGATATTCTGTGGATCGAGGGGACTGAAGCTCAGGTTGGGGGTGAAAATCAGTAGACTAGAAGATACTGACCCTGAGAAAAAGTCTGCAAGACATTTTGGTGATAGCACTAAAATCTTGCATCCATCACTGGTAAAAGGGGCTAAAGAATAAATCATCCTCAGAGTAAGGCGGATTGTGCGGACATTTTCTGGAAAATAGGGACGCTTATATTCAGAAACCAATAATCAATCGACCCTTAACTAGAGCAGGAAGATAGTGCCTTGGTCAGCCTTGGATAGGGCCCAGAAAGGGTACTTATCCTTAATTTCAGAGTGCACCTGAAAGGGACAACCAGGAACAGAACTAAAAATCCGAAAATGGCAATTAGGGTAATTCTCATGCCCTGGGATACGGTCAAGAGAAATGTAGAAATGAAAAGGGAATGGAAGAAATTAAAAGAGCAAAAGAAATCCTGGACAGGAGATATGTATCCAGACGGAGATATCTCCCTCTTTGTTAGAGTGCCAAAAGCCCTGCAATATACAGATTCAGTCAGGGTCCTTAAAGCACTTTGTCAGTTTGCATTTGAAAAGCGAGCTGAATCACTAATCGTATTTGGACACAGACAGAAGCATGCAGCTGCTCAAGTGGGCAAAGTGTGTTCCAAACTGATTAAAATCATTGACGGAGTAAACAGGACAGAAATAATACAGATCCATAGTAAACACAAAATTAACTCTGAAGTGGTAGGCAAATATATAAAACAACTGCAGAAAAATGAACCATTAGAAATGGAAAGTGACGAGGAATCAGGCCTAGAATCAGATAGCCGAGAGAATTCGGACTCCTGTGAAAATTTCCCAACGGGATACAATTTTCCATACCCAGATCCAAGTCTGTTTCAGGAAGAAAATTGGCCTCAGCAATCTGCCACACATAAGAAAGAAGCGTTTATCGATCATTTCGTTGAACCACAAGAAAGTGAAGAGGAACAAGGCATAGTTGGGATTATGGCGCCTCCTGTGATGGGACAGGAAGAATTATCATCCTCATCCGAGAATGAGGAAATAGTCAAACCAAAGAGAGGAATAGGGAATAGAAAAAATTCTAAACCATTAGAAATAGGGGATTATAGCGATCACTGGAAACACCAACAACCTTCCACTTATCAACCAGTAAATAAGGATGTACCGTATTATATGTATAATCCAGAAGCAGAAATGGTACACCATAGAGATCAGGAAGGATGGGAAAGAGAGGTTACAGCTAGGGGACTTAAAATAGGAGAAATATTAGGCGGAAGTCAACAAATTGATTCTTCGAAATTACTAGAATTACCAAACGTTACCCCCAAAGCTAAAATTTGGCAAATGAGCAAAGGGTATGACAGTTTCGGAAGAGCCATGAGTAGGGTAAGGAACAGCACAGAAACACAAGGCCAGATAATAGCAGCACTAAGACCACAGGAAAGGATACAGAATCGTCCAAGACCCCAAAAAACTGCTCCTACTCCAATGGATAGGGCAAGTTATGCTCCACGAGATAGCCAGGTACCAAGTGCAAGGTTTGAAGAATATATAGAATCGGTGGAAGAGTTTGCACAACATGGTACCCCCTATTTTGAGGAAGAACCGGTACGACGACGGATACATTTCTCCGAATATAGGGACCCAGATAGAGGTGCCCCTTTGAGAACACCATGCCCCAGAAGTGAGAAAATAGTTCAGTCATTTACACCAGGTCCAGAGGAAGGACAGGGAGGCATGGTACCGTATAAAATAGTAGCAGCCGTAATGAAGACAGCAGGCCCAAAGAAACATGGGGAGAGTAGAATTGAGTATTCACAGAGGTTAAAACAGTTAGCGAAGAAAATGGGGGCATCAGGAGAATCCACCAAATTGATTGATTTACATACAGTGGGAGAAATAGTTACAGGCGAAGTCGCAGATTTAATAAATGAGTTAGATTTGGGAAATGAGAGAGCTAATTTAATGAAAGAGATGACAGAGGCAGCATATGCAGGGGAACACCTCACACCATATATCGACCGAATATATGAGGTTAATAAGGAAGAGGGGGTCGATGTAGTCAGATTCCTGAGGGAATTAGGACCCAAGATTCCAGGAGGAAAAAGCCTCTCAATAATACTGTTAACGACCTCTAGAAGAGAAATAGGAAGAGAACTGGTTAAATTTGATTTGGCAGGCAAAGCATTTAAGGATAAACACACAAAAGGGGAACAAAAAAGAGCAGCTGCCCAAAATAATGTTTCAACACAAAATGCTCAGATTAGACCACCAAACCGACAGATACCTGACAAATCGGAACAAAATCCAGCACAACCAGCAATGCCACAACATGGGTATAATTTGCGGTCACAAGGGCCACCTCCACCACAAAATCTAGATTATTTACCAAGGGGACAATTCCTAGCCCTCAGTCGGGAGGAAAGAGAGAGATTCATTGAGGATAGGAGAAGAAGAGCAGCTGGTCAGGGGAGGATTGAGCAAGGTAGATATCAACCACCAGAAGGGTATCCGGGACGCTCGCGAGGGGGATTCCGAGGAGGAGGCAGAGGAGGCCCCGGTATATATGGACAGGATTCGGCTTCTCCCCTTAAACAGGCTATACAAAATCTAACAACAGAAACAGACAAAGGAGAATTAGTAGTAGTATACAAGGGGGAAAGATGTATAGTGGACACAGGGGCTGAGATATCAATGATAAGGGAAGAAGCTGGAAATCCGACAGGAAAGAAATACATAGTAGAAGGAGCATTAGGGAATAAGGATATTAGACCAGAAGTTAGATTGGGAGAATTACTGGCAATATCAGGAACTGATAATCTGATGGCAGGGAAAGATTTAATAAAAATAGATACTGGAAAAATAAGGATATTAAAACCAATTGATAACATGGAGGAAATAAGGAAACAGAAAGAGAAAAGTATTTTAAATGACGAAGCTTGGAAGAAGATGGAAGAAGTACTGATGGGAGCAAACCTAGCGATAGGTAAGAATGACACAGGTTTGCTTAGCCAGCAATTTCAACACACAATTCACGGGGGACAACACAGACCTCAAAAACAGTATCCTTTGCCTAGAGGAGCTAAGAGCGAGCTGGAGATAATAATCAAGGAATTGGAGCAGCAGGGGATTATTCAAGGGGTCACATATGCCTCAACAAATAGTCCACTTCAGGTAGTAAGAAAACCAGATGGTACATTTAGAATGGTAACAAATTACAAAGCTTTAAATAAAGTCACAAAGAAGGACAAGAGATATTTAATAAATCCACAAGCTATCTTAGAGCAAGTCGCGGGAAAAACTTACTTAACTAGTATAGATTTGGCGAATGGATTCTGGAGTGTTCCATTAGACCCAGACAGCAGGGAGAAAACAGCATTCACCTTTGGAACTAAGCATTATGTATATTGTAGACTTCCACAGGGATATGTTAATTCTCCAAATCACTTTCAGGCAATAATCAGGGAGCTGATTCAAGATGATTTGGCCTTAGTATATATCGATGATATATTAATTGGAGATGACGATCAGGACATACATGTGGAAAGAGTGGCCAGGATCATTAAGACACTTGGTGAAGCAGGCTTTAAAATAGGGCTAAAGAAATGTCAAATTGGGAGAAGCGAAGTCAACTATTTGGGTTATTCAGTATCGAAGGAAGGTAGAGAGGCCAGTATTGAAATGAGGAAGAAGATAGCTGAAATTACTGCGCCGGTTTCGAAAAAAGGGGTTCAAAAAATAATGGGAATGTTGGGATATCTAAGGCCAGTAGTGAAGGACTTCAGTCTCTATGCTAAAGCCATTTATCAAACCTTGAAAGGGGATTTTATTTGGACCCGCGAGGCCCAGAGAGGGTTAGATCAGTTAAAGGCAGCAATTGCGATATCGGGGTCATTAGTTGGGAGACAAGAAGAGGATGATTTAAGCATTAAATTAGACATATATAAAAATGGATATGGTATGGTACTTGCTAATCT
Source organism: Scyliorhinus canicula (assembly GCF_902713615.1). Taxonomy (NCBI): domain Eukaryota; kingdom Metazoa; phylum Chordata; class Chondrichthyes; order Carcharhiniformes; family Scyliorhinidae; genus Scyliorhinus; species Scyliorhinus canicula. The sequence continues at coordinate 192,070,668 of NC_052151.1, forward strand.
TAGCAATCAGACACCTATCAAACATCTGACAGGAAACTGGTCGAGAGCTGAACAAAAGTTTTCAAACATCGAGAAATGTCTAGCAGCTATAACAAAGAGAATAGCAGAGATAGAAAACTTGTCGGGTGGTAAGAAAATTTATGTCACCACTGAGTTTTTGGAGTTAAAGGAGCTAACCAAGAGACAGATTTGCCAGCAAGGCGCGAATACAGCTCGATGGGAAAGATGGGAAACCATTCTTCTAAACCCTGACTTAATGTTTGTTCATAATATTCAAAAGGGACAGAAACTTGATGAGCCAGTTAGTAAAACGGAGTTGGTGAATGCTTGGGTATTATATACTGATGGTAGTAAAGTCAAGAAGGACGAAGAACAAGCCAGATGGGCATTCATTTTAAAAAATTCAGGAAACATAGTAGTGGAGGAACAGGGAGTAATCATTGGATCAGCTCAGACAGCTGAGGTAGAGGGAGTATTGCAAGGGTTGAAGGAGTGTCACCAGCGAAAGCTGCAGGAAGTTACCGTTGTAACCGATAGCTTTTTCGTGCAGCAAGGATTGGAGAAAGATTTGGAGTTTTGGAAACTAAACGGTTGGACGAACGGTAGAAATAAACTACTGGAACAGAAAGAACAGTGGGAAGAGATAGATAAAATTTTAGCCGATATGGAGATCCAGACAATTCATCAAAAAGCACACACAAAAGGAATTGGGGAACTGTGTAAGGGGAATCAGGAAGTGGATGAATTAGCCAGACTTAGGACAATAATCTTGGGGACTCTTGGGAACTCAGCAGCCGACCATCAAATGATAATTAAGCAAGTACATGAAGCCACAGGACATGGGGGTCATGTTGTAGTCTCAAGGGAGTTGAAGAAGTTGGGACTTAAAATAGCCTATTGGAGACAACATTTAACTGCAGTAAGGAGAAAATGTGAGAGATGTATGGCCTGTGGAGGACAGAGAGGAAATAAAACATATGGGAGCATAAAAACTGAGAAACCAATGCAGGAATGGTCATTAGATTATGCAGGACCACTTTTTCCCAGAAGCAGCAAAGGTAATTTGTATTTTTTAGTCAAAGCTGATAGCTGCACGGGAGAAATTGACCTTAGAGCAACCAGCAAAGCAAATGGAGCCACAACCAAAAGGGTATTGGCAGAAATGATGACCTCCAGAGGTAGACCAGAATCGATCCGAATGGACAACGCGCCACACTTTAGAAACAATACTGTTATTAACTTTTGTGCTGACAGAGGAATAACAATCAATTGGGCCGTGAAATATGCACCTGAGAGTAATGGAATGGCTGAGAGGTCTGTAAGAAAAGTAAAGGATTGGATCATAAAGAATCAGAATAATAAAGGCTGGGATAAAGACATTGAAAGAATAGTATTTGATCTTAATAGCAACCTTGGAACCTCTGTCCCCCAGGGACAAGGAGACCCAAGTGAATCTGGGAATTATCAAGTAGGAGACGAAGTTTGGGTGAAGTTACCAACTAAGACTGCGGGGAAAATCATTCGCGAGACTGTAAAATGTAAAGACAAGATTGTTCAGATTCTGGGTACACATACAATTGAATTAGAGAAGCATGGTGTCTGGAGCAAAAGAAATTGTGTCACGCTTGAAACACACGACCCAGTGAGCATCAGAGGAGTTTGAGATTCTTCGAATCTCACTCAGGGGTGCAATGACAGAAGGAGGCTTGACTACATCAAGGATATGGAATATAAACCAGTTCAAAAAGAAATGATGGCAAAAGGAATCCGGAAGTCCTGGAGAGGGCACTTCTGGGATAATCCGAATTAAAGAATAGGGCCCTCTCCACCCTTGATCTGTTCATTTGCTTTTTCAGGTGGAAAAAATTAATAACAAACCAGGTCGCAAGAAGGAAGAGAACTACACTCCAATAACAAACCAGTTCGCGAGAAGGAAGAGAACTACACTCCAGAGAAGAATCTGTTCGACAGGATTGGGGGGAAACTAATGATATAATTGGCTACAAATTTGAGGGAATTAAATGCAAATTAGAATATCAAATTATAACTGGACAGTGAAACCCCCGGTCAGACATCTCTAACTGGACATTAGTTGATGGATGATCTGTGGTCTCCATGGGGTATGTACTACGCAGTGGAATCATTAAGGTCTCGGCAGCAGATAGCAGCGACTGACGAGGAACCCCAATATGATCAATGATAATAGGTTAAGAATTTCAGTAGCTTGATACTACGGCGGGAAAATTGTTACCAATGCAACAAAACAATATTGCATTGAAGAGCTATAATCGTTGATAAGAAAATTTTTTATTTTCATGTAAATTGATAGGGACTGTTGTATATATATGAGAAGGGGGGTATGTGTGTCGTTAAATAACTTGATCCGCATTTCTAAACTGTGAATGTTTTAATAGAGGGTTAGTTAGTATGTAATAATGATTGTTCCAAAAGCCAAGAAGCGATGTTTCGATATTGATATTAAATTGTTAACAGTTGAAAATATGTAAAGTGTAACACACAGTCTATTGGTTAGGTAATGTATAAGGTGTTAAGATAAGATAAAAATTTTACTATGTATAGAACAATAAGGAGAATTTGTTTGGGAAGAGAAAAAAAAAAGAGACGGTTCAATGCGGTTTTGTAAATGCTGAAATGAAAAATATACACGTTGTCAGAAAGATGTTCTCTCATGTAAACCAGGGGTTGGCAGACTTACATGATTCACGACAATGTTAGACATTAATGGGGAAGTTAGGAATACAAGCAGGATCAATTGAACATTTTAAATTAATAAGACTAGGGGATCAGTGGGGGGTAAAAGATATCACAATTACCACATTCCAATCAGAAATGGAAAACAAGACTCGTATTGACACTGGTCTATGATAGGCATACAAATGACAATGATCAGGGATGTAGGTTAGTACAATTGGATGGGGGGACAATAAACCAAATTATAGTAATGTTTCAAATGTCAAGACGGGGTGTTCTGGAAAATACAGAATGTGTCATTTGAAACATAGAGGTCTGCCAACATCTGATCGGGGAGAGTGCAGGGAAAGATCCCACAAGAGGTTGGTGGCAGCTGAAGGGCACAGAAACTGTGGGCAGCAATTTCAGTCTATCAGAATGGTTATTACAACCTGCAGCAGGAAAAAGGCAAAAGAAAAAAGTTTTAAAAAATCTCTTTGTGTTGTTGGAAAATTGTGATGGACTGCCCCTTTAAGACCCGAAGTCCGATCCTTATCAGAGGTCCCGATCAGAACAGCTGAAACAAAGAAACCAGCGTGGACTTCAGACTCCTCCCCTTTTTCTCCCCACGAGGCAAGAAGCAGAACAAAGACACCAGCAGCAGAACACCAGCGGCACCCGAAGAAGGAAGAAGGACAGCAAGAGCAGAGGCCCAGCAGAGGGAAGGCCCAAAAAGACCAGACCAGACCAGAAGGAAGACGGAGCAGCAGCAGGAGAGAAGCAGCCACAGAAGAAAGAAGAGGAGGAAAAGAGAAAACTGCACCGGGAGAGATGACCAGGAGGCTTGAAAGTGAAAGAGAGAGAGAGAGAGTCTGAAGGCCTCACCAACCAACCAGACAACATCAAAAAGTAAATAATGTTTTAATTTAATGAGATAAAAAGAGTATGTTAATAATAAAATAATTTAACCTGAAAAAGTGGTTATTAGCTTACTTCACTTCCTTAAGAACGCAGGACCCGTGACATCGATGCCATTAAGGGGTAAGTAAGTAAAATTCTTCAGTGAAGGTAGGAGTTATACCGGGGGATAACTTGAAAGGAGAGTTTGACCCGAATAGCACTCTCAGAGGCCTGTACTGGAGTCAGGGAGGACGTTCCCTGGTCGCCGTTTTTAGAATATCGGCCATTAAGGTTCTTTGGTATAAAGGGAATTCTAAAACATATAGGTGAATTTAAAAAACAGGCCTTGGGGAGCTCCTCCCCGTTATAGGCCATAGTTAGAACTTTTTTCATCACTGGGGAGCTGAACTCTCCAGCCGACTGACTCCGAAGAGATTGAGCCGCCATTTTGAAAGGAGGCCCTGATCTCTAAGTGAGCTTGAGGGTCCTCCACACCCACCACATAAAGGTAATATCGTCCCCTGCACACATGCATATTACCCACACACTCCTAAGTGAGGACACCCTGCTATGGAGTAGCTGAGGGCCCCCCGCCCCATTTCAAGCATTCCCATGCCACTTTTTTGGGCCTCCCTCCATCTGCTTTTGGACCCTCCCAATTTCAGGACTCCTACCCTCCCCAGTCTCTCACAGACCCCTTCATACCTGCCTTTCACCCCTCCGCTTTTCAAACCCGCCCTCATCCCTCTTTCATGCACATGGCTTCCCTCAGGCCCGGCCTTGGCAGTGCCATCTTGGCACCTGGGCATGCTGGCACTGCCACCCATGTATACAGGCAATTCCCCTCCAATGCAGCACTGCCTAGGTGCCTGGTGGCAGTGGCAAAGTGCCCAAGTGACAGGAGAGAGCCAGCGTGCCACCCTGCCCTGACCCAGATGATCCAGGGTGGCCTGGGAGCCCCTCTCCCCCCCAAACCCCCACCCCGGGTGCTATTCAATCTGGTCCACATTTGTGTGGAACAGTACGAAACGGCACCAGACTAGAGTCTCTTCAGCGAGGCCAGGAGCTGGTTAGATCCGGCATAGGCACAGTTAAGTGAGTAGTTAGGTTCACTTAACTATGCAAGTCTGGATTATGCCCATTGTGGGTGTGATCCAGATCGTGATGTCTCGCGAGATCTAATTAGATCTCATGGGCGTCACGACCGTCAGGAATCCCGGAAGAGGCCTCTTATGGCATTTACTGGCCGCGTCCCATCCCAATGCTGAGTTCTCAAGCAGGACTTAAATCTGGAACCTACGGCTGCAGCGGCTGCAGTGCAACCTAACCTGCTGTGCCACTGTACTTAAATCAGTGGAGTTTATTCTTTGATGGTGTTTGGGTGTAACTGGCTCGGCCAGCATGTATTCCCAGGCCTAATTGCCTTTGAGCTGCCTTCTTGATCTGCTGCAGCCTCTGTGGTGTAGGTACACCCAACAGTGCTGTGAGGGAGAAAAGCATTAAGTTTCTTGAAGTAAAGAAAGTCTCTGTTAATTTTTAACCTTTCCAATATCCTTGAAAGTTCTGTTTGAGTGGAAATGTGCCAAACTCTTGGTTTTGCACCAAAGAATTTCAACTGGTGAGCAGTGAAATTTAAGTGGCGCCCAAGCAGCAGCTTATTTCTGTCGCCTGACATTATTAGCAGAACTTTGCTTCAGTGTTAAAAGATGCATTTAATATTTAAATATGTTGTCCCCCCCCTAACCCCCTCCACTACCCCCCCCCCCCAACCCCCCATCCTGCTTTTGGATCTACTCGCTGCTCAGGTTTTGGCCCACAGAGAGAGCAGATGGTTGACGTAACCTGGCTCTGCTCTCTCCAGCAGGACCCATGCCATGAGGAAGCAGCCAGGGAGTAATTCTCCCAGCAGGTTTCCTTTCACTATTGTGAGGAGGTTCGCAGGTTCTGCATAGAAGCATTCACAGCTGAATATGAATGATTGGGAGCGGTAGACACAATGGATATTGCAGCCACAAATACACATTCCAATATTCTACCGGTGCCATTAGATTACCTGCCTCATAAACATGGGGTAAGATTCCTCTCATCAACATGCACCGGTAGGAATATTAGTCACAATTTACACTGATATTTAGCTCAGGTGCCTGTGCAGCTGGTTCGTGATGCAGAGCGACACCAGCAACGTGGGATCAATTCCTGTAATGGCTCAGTTATTCATGAAGGCATCCTCTTCTCAACCTTGCCCCTCGCCTGAGGTGTGGTGATCCTCAGGTTAAATCAGCACCAGTCAGCTCTCCTCCTCAAAGGAGAAAGCAGCCGATGGTCATCTGGGACTACGGTGACTTTACATTTAACTTGCACTCATGCAGGACAGAAAATTACAAGTAGTTACAAAAAGTGCACTGGATGAGCATGCACAGAGTAAAAATACTGCATTTAAAAACCGGTTACACTTATATAACATTTTGAACGCAGTAAAATGCTTCCCGGTTGCTCTCTGCAACATGATCAAAGTTTGACACCCAGCTAGATAAGGACATTAGACATTAGAACATTACAGCGCATTACAGGCCCTACGGCCCTCGATGTTGCGCCGATCTGTGAAACCACTCAAAGGCCATCTACACTATTCCATTATCATCCATATGTTTATCCAATGACCATTTAAATGCCCTTAATGTTGGCGAGTCCACGACTGTTGCAGGCAGGGCATTCCATGCCCCTACTACTCTAGGAATAAAGAACCTACCTCTGACATCTGTCCTATATCTATCTCCCCTCAATTTAAAGCTATGTCCCCTCGTGACATCCAAGGAAAAAGGCTCTCACTGTCCACACCAATCTAATCCTCTGATCATCTTGTATGCCTCTATTAAGTCACCTCTTAACCTTCTTCTCTCTATCGAAAACAGCCTTAAGTCCCTCAGCCTTTCTTCATAAGATCTTTCCTCCATACCAGGCAACATCCTGGTAAATCTCCTCTGCACCCTTTCCAATGCTTCCACATCCTTCCTATAATGCGGCGACCAGAACTGTACGCAATACTCCAAATGCGGCCGCACCAGCATTTTGTACAACTGCAACATGACCTCATGGCTCCAAAACTCCATCTCTCTACCAATAAAAGCAACACACCGTACACCTTCTTAACAACCCTATCAACCTGGTTGGCAACTTTCAGGGACCTATGTACATGGACACCGAGATCTCTCTGCTCATCCACACTGCCAAGAATCTTACCATTAGCCCAGTACTCTGTATTTCTGTTACTCCTTCCAAAATGAATCACCTCACACTTTTCTGCATTAAACTCCATTTGCCACTTCTCAGCCCAGCTCCGCAGCTTATCTATGTCCCTCTGTAACCTGCAACATCCTTCCGCACTATCCACAACTCCACTGACTTTAGTGTCATCTGCAAATTTACTCACCCATCCTTCTATGCCCTCCTCCAGGTCATTTATAAAAATGACAAACAGCTGTGGCCACAAAACAGATCCATGTGGTACACCACTAATAACTGAACTCCAGGCTGAACATTTCCCATCAACCACCACCATCTGTCTTCTAACAGCTAGCCAATTTCTGATCCAAACTGCTAAATCACCCTCAATCCCATGCCTCCGTATTTTTTGCAATAGCCTACCGTGGGGAACCTTATCAAACGCTTTGCTGATATCCATATACACCACATCAACTGCTTTATCCTCGTCCACCTGTTTGGTAACCTTCTCAAAGAACTCAATAAGGTTTGTGAGGCACGACCTACCCTTCACAAAACCATGTTGACAATTCCTAATCAAATTATTCCTTTCGAGATTATTATAAATTCTATTTTATAATCCTTTCCAAGACTTTGCCCACAACAGAAGTAAGGCTCACTGGTCTATAGTTAGCGGGTTTGTCTCTACTCCCCTTCTTGAACAAGGGAAAACATTTGCTATCCTCCAGTCTTCTGGCACTATTCCTGTAGACAATGAAGACATAAAGATCAAAGCCAAAGGCTCTGCAATCTGCTCCCTAGCTTCCCAGAGAATCCTGGGATAAATCCCAGCCGGCCCAGAGGACGTATCTACCATTACACATTCCAGAATTGCTAACACCTCCTCCTTATGAACCTCAAAACCATCCAGTCTAGTAGCCTGTATCTCAGTATTCCCCTCGACAACATTGTCTTTTTCCTGTGTGAATACTGACGAAAAATATTCATTTAGCACCTCTCCTATCTCCTCGGAATCCACGCACAACTTCCCACTACAGTCCTTGACTGGTCCTACTCTTACCCTAGTCATTCTTTTATTCCTGACATACCTATAGAAAGCTTTAGGGTTTTCCTTGATCCTACCTACCAAGGACTTCTCATGCCCCGTCCTGGCTCTTCTTAGCTCTCTCATTAGGTCCTTCCTGGCTAACTTGTAACTCTCAAGCGCCCTAACTGAACCTACATGTCTCATCTTTACATAAGCCTCCTTCTTCTTCTTGACAAGTGATTCAACTACTTTAGTAAGCCACGGTTCCCTCGCTCGACCACTTCCTCCCTGCCTGACAGGTACATACGTATCAAGCACACGCAGTAGCTGTTCCTTGAACAAGCTCCACATTTCAATTGTGCCCATCCCCTGCAGTTTCCTTCCCCATCCTATTCATCCTAAGTCTTGCCTAATCGCATCATAATTGCCTTTTCCCAGCTATAACTCTTGACCTGCGGTATATACCTATCCCTTTCCATCGCTAAAGTAAACGTAACCGAATTGTGGTCACTATCACCAAAGTGCTCACCTACCTCCAAATCTAACACCTGTCCTGGTTCATTACCCAGTACCAAATCCAATGTGGCCTCGTCTCTGGTTGGCCTATCTACATACGGTGTCAGGAAACCCTCCTGCACACTTTGGACAAAAAACTGACCCACCTAAAGTACTCCAACTATAGTGTTTCCAGTCAATATTTGGAAAGTTAAAGTTCGCCAGCACAACTATCCTGTTACTTTTGCTCCTATCCAGAATCAATTTTGCAATCCTTTCCTCTACATCTCTGGAACTTTTCGGAGGCCTATAGAAAACCCCCAACAGGGTGACCTCTCCTTTCCTGTTTCTAACCTGAGCCCATATTACCTCAGTCGATGAGTCCTCATCAGACGTCCTTTCTGCCACCCTAATACTGTCCTTGACGAACAATGCCACACCTCCCCCTCTTTTACCACCTTCCCTGAGCTTATTGAACATCTAAACCCCTGGAACCTGCAACAACCATTCCTGTCCCTGCTCTATCCATGTCTCCGAAATCGCCACAACATCGAAGTCCCAGGTACCATCCCATGCTGCAAGTTCGCCCACCTTATTCCGGATGCTCCTGGCATTGAAATAGACACACTTCAAACCACCTCCCTGCTTGCTGGTACACTCCTGCGACCTTGAAATCTTATTAATGACCTCCCTACTCTCAACCTCATGCACACTGGAGCTACAATTCAGGTTCCCATCCCCCTGCTGAATTAGTTTAAACCCTCCCAAAGAGCATTAGCAAATTTCCCCCCCAGGATATTGGTACCCCTCTGGTTCAAGTGTAGACCATCCCGTTTGTAGAGGTCCCACCTACCTCAGAATGAGCCCCAATTATCCAGGTATCTGAATCCCTCCCTCCTGCACCATCCCTGTAGCCATGTGTTCAACTGTTCTCTCTCCCTATTCCTCATCTCGCTAGCACGTGGCACGGGTAACAACCCAGAGATAATAACTCTGTTTGCTCTTGCTCTAAGATTCCACCCTAGCTCCCTGAATACCTGCCTTACATCCCCATCTCTTTTCCTAGGATGTTAGGATACAGTACCTAAAGCTTGGCCAAGAAGTCTGAAGAAACATCTTTGAGATGAGAGGTAGCTAAGGTGGGGAGATCAAGTGAGGGGATTCCGGGCCGGAATTCTCAGGTTGTTGCAGTTTTCCCGGAGGCACAGGGTGGTTACAATGGAAAATCCCATTGAAAAGCGGCAGGAAGATAGAATCCCGCCGCCAGCTAGCGGTACCCCACCAAGAAACGCGCGGTTGAGGGACCAGAGAATCTTGTGCCAGTTCCTCGGGGTTCAGCAGCTAAACGGTGCTGCAATGAACATGGGGACTGCTCAAGACACTGGAATTTAACACTGGCAGTTAAACACTGTAATGAGGAGGAGATGGGGTGGGTGGTGTTGCTGGAGAGGTGACATAAACACCCCACTTATGCCATGTCTTCATTATGGGGATTGATATTCTGCCAATGCTACAGCGGGAGACCAGGCACACCCTTTTGGAATTCTCTCCCACAGCATAGAAAAGTAAGTGACACTCTGCTCAGGACTCCAATGCAATCTTGAGACATGTTTGATGCACATAGGTCATTTCTGTCACATACTTGTGGGGTGCAGCCACAGTTCAGTACAATTTTTTTATTTTACTACTGTTAGGGGCTGGTTTAGCTCACTGAGCTAAATCGCTGGCTTTGAAAGCAGGCCAGCAGCACGGTTCGATTCCCATACCAGCCTCCCCAGACAGGCGCTGGAATGTGGCGACTAGGGGCTTTTCACAGTAACTTCATTGAAGCCTACTCGTGACAATAAGCGATTTTCATTTTCATTTTCATTATACCCCCTGACTTCCTCGCCCTGACTCCGCCAACAATCCATTAATCTAAAACATTACACAGTGTAAAACATGATACACAGGCACCTCATACTTTTTAGGAAATTGCTTTGTTATTCCAAGAGAGTCAATCACTTTCACTCACTCCCGCAGCTTTTGTTCCTATTTTATACTCATTCAAGGGATCCGGGCATCACTAGCCAGGTCAGCATTTTTATTACCCACACCTAATTGCCCTTTAGAAGGTGGAGGTGAGCCACCTTTTGAATCTCTGCAGTCCATGTAGTGTAGGTACACCAACCGTGCTGTTAGGGAGGAAGTTCCAGGACTTGGACCCAGCGACATTGAAGAAACGTCGATATATTTCCAAATCAGGATGGTGTGTGGCTTGGAGGGGACCTTCCAGGTGGTGATGTTCCCATGTGTATTAGCTTAGAGTTCCAAATTAAGATTCCCATCTGGAAACATAATGCTACCCAATAGTTCATTGCTAAAGAGCTGGAATGGAACTTTTATATTGTGATAACCTTATCAAAGGGTAGTTTGTCACATTTCCCATATAAATGTGTTATTGGGTCAGGGAAGCATGTAATTTCCATTTAAATTGTTGCAAATCTATCAAACTGGTCATTCTCTTGGAGATCTGATTGAAACCCCAATGACTGAACCGCATTGGTAAGAGCAGAAATAGCTTTTAAAAGTTATTTACAAGGGAAGAGGCAAGAAAGCAAAAGGCCATCTGGTGGAAGGCAAAAGCAAATAACACACCCATAACTTATCAAACAACAGCCTGCCGCAGTCAACTTTGCACAGTAGCACAGTGGTTAGCACTGTGGTTTCACAGGGCCAGGGACCCGGATTCGATACCCAGCTTGGGTCAGTGTGTGTGCGGGGTCTGCATGTTCTCCCCTTGACTGCATGGGCTTCCTCCCACAAGTCCCGAAAGACGTGAATTGGACATTGTGAATTCTCCCTCAGTGTACCTGCAGGTGGCGGAATGTGGTGACTAGGGGGGATTTTCACAGTTACATCATTGCAGTGTTAATGTAAGCCGACTTGTGACACTAATAAAGATTATTTAGTTAAAAACCTGCCTGACAGCCAACATACCAGCCATCTCCATCTCTGTCCTGTCCCACCAGAGGTGATGGCAGAATGGTACACAGTCAGGCAGGAGTGGCACCGAGAGCCTTCAACATTGATTCTGGACCCCATGGAGCCGGATTATATGTGGCACCATGGTCCCTGCCCACCGCTGGATTTCCCAGAGGAAGAATGGCAGCTGCACAGTAATTTAGTGGTCAATTAGAAACCTTCTGCCGATTACCACCTCCTGCCCTTCCTCAGCTGGTGAGTCAGTACACCTCCAAGCTGAACATCACTTGGAAGAAGCATTGAGGGCAGCAATGGCGCAGAATGTACTCTGGGTGAGGGACTTCAATGCGCATCACCAAGAGTGGACCGGCAGCACCACTGAAGGATGTATTTGCTGACCTGGGCTTCCTTGATTTGACTTGACAATATTTTTTCATGACCTCGCGTTGCTTGAATAACAGCCAACATCATGACGGTGCATACATGAGGCTGAAAGCTCCATGGATACCATGTTTCTGAGGCTGGTCACCCCGCAGCTTAAAGATGTGTAGCAAGAGAGGGAATGGGTGTGTGGTGAATGTATAAACACTATTAATTCACCACTATACTGTGTTGCATTGTACCTTGCTATTAACCCTGTGGGCTCCATCTATGGGCCACTGTGTGGCTTCACCCACAGGGGGAGATGTCGAGCATGTACGGGCTCCGCCCTTGGCTCCGCCCCTTATAGGAAGTATAAGAGCAGCAGTCCTGCGGGACCACCTTCGGTATTGTATCAGTCGCAGGCAGGCAAAGTTGTAAGCTGATTAAAACCACGGTTTACTTCAACTCGAGTCTCTGAATGAATTGATGGTCGCATCAGGGTGACCATCCGACAAACAAGAGTAGTAGGTAGGTAGTGCAGGACACTCCCTAGTATGCTCTCCGACCAGTATTCAACTCCGATTGAGAGTGATGGTTCCATCAGTGAGTGCTGCCTTCCTGGCGTCAGGGTCAGGTTTTCGCCGAGCAGCTAAAGAATATTCTGAGGTCTATATTGGTACCAATAACATGCACGGAAAGAGAGTGAGGATCTGCAGACAGATTGGAGAGAGCTAGGAAATAAATTAAAGTGATCCCCATGTTACTTCCAGTTCCCCACTCGACTGAGTTGCATAAATGGAAGGATAGAACAGCTGGATGTGTGGCTGTGATATGGAGACAGAGTTGGCTACTCCTGTTCCTATATCTTATGATTTTTGGAAATTCATTGATGGGATGTGGGCATCTTTGGCTGGACCAACATATATTACCCATCATTAATCAGCAACTGAGTGGCTTACTAGGCCATTTCAGAAGGTAGTGACAAGTAGGCCAGACCAGGTAAGAATGGCAGATTTTCTTCCCTCAAGGAGATCAGTGAACCAGATGAGTTTTACAATCGACAATGGTTCCATGATCATCATCAGACTTTCAATTCCAGATCTTTATTGAATTCAAATTTCACCATCAGCCGTGGTGGGATTCGAACCCACAGCATTGCCCTGGGTCTCTGGATTGCTAGTCCAGTGACAATACTATTCAGCCACCGCCTCCCCATGATCTTATGATTGGAATCCAAGAGGAGCATAAAACATATAGAGGTGAAATAAAAATGGAAATTAGGAAAGCAAAGAGAGTGCGTGAAAAAATATTGGCACATAAAATTCAAAGGTAGCTTAGAAATACTTAAGAAGCAATAACATAAATAAGGAAAAAGTAAAATGTAAGCAGTGTTTGGAGGTCTGAGATACAGGCACGGTTCTTCATGAATGCTTTGCCTTTGATTTCGCAAAAGAGAAAGATGAAGTAGACATTGTAGACAAGGAGGAAGAGTGTGCAATATTGGATAAGATAAATATAATGAGGGAGGGAATAGTAAAGTGTTTAAAATCTTTGGAAGTGGATAAATCACCAGGCGGGAAGCAATGTACCCCAGGCTGCAAAAGGAAGCAAGGGAAGATATAGCTGAAACTCTGACTATCATTTTCCAGTCCTTTCTGGCTCCAGGCGTGATGTCGGAGAACTGGACGGTGGCTAACATTGTATCGTTGGTTAAAACGGACAAGAGAGTAGACCGTGTAAAACAAACCAGCCTGCTCAGCGTCAAATTAGTGGAAAGTGACAACATAAATCAGCATTCAGAAAGACATGGATTAGCAATGGCAGTCAGCATGGCTTGTTAAGAGCATTATGTCGAGCTTGAAAGATTGTTTTGAGGAGCTAACAAGGATGGTCAGTGAGGGTCGTGTGTTTGATGTAGCCTCCATGGATTTTGGCTTGGCCTTTGACAAGGCCCCACTTGGAAAACTGACCATTAAAGCTCATGGGATGCAAGGGAAAGTCGTAAATTGGATCCAAATCAGTTCCGGGTTAGGAAGAAAAAGGTTTTGATCAATGGGTATATGTGTGACTGGGATTCTGCAGAGTTCAGTACTAGTTCCCTTGCTTACTGCGGTGTAGGTCAATGATTTCGACATGAATAAAGAAGTTTTTTTAGATGATTTGAATATTAGCCACGTGATTGATATTGAGGAAAGAATTTGTTGACTGCAGGGAGATATCAAAGGGACTGGGCAGATGGGCAGTAAAGCGACAAATGGAATTCAACTCAGAGAAGTGTGAGGTCACACATTTAGGTAGGGCAAGCGAGGCAAGGGAATACACAATAAATAGTAAGAGATGCTGAGAAGTGTGGAGGAACAAGAGGACCTTGGAGAGCATGTAGCATGGGCAGCACGGTAGCATTGTGGATAGCACAATTGCTTCACAGCTCCAGGGTCCCAGGTTCGATTCCGGCTTGGGTCACTGTCTGTGCGGAGTCTGCACATCCTCCCCGTGTGTGCGTGGGTTTCCTCCGGGTGCTCCGGTTTCCTCCCACAGTCCAAAGATGTGATGGTTAGGTGGATTGCCCATGATAAATTGCCCTTAGTGTCCAAAATTGCCCTTAGTGTTGGGTGGGGTTACTGGGTTACGGGGATAGGGTGGATTTGTTGACCTTGGGTAGGGTGCTCTTTCCAAGAGTTGGTGCAGACTCGATGGGCCGAATAGCCTCCTTCTGCACTGTAAATTCTATGATAATGTATGATGTCCACAGATCCCTGAGCGTAACAGGACAGTTTGACAAGCCAGAACATTACCAAAAAGTTGTGATCGCACCTGAGAGAATACAAAAGAGATTATAGAATAATAGAATTTACAGTGCAGAAAGAGGCCATTCGGCCCATCGAGTCTGCAACGGCCCTTGGAAAGGGCACCGTACTTAAGCCCACACCTCCACCCTATCCCCGTAACCCAGTAAACCTACCGTAGCTTTTTGACACGAAGGAGCAGTTTAGCATGGCCAATCCACCTAACCTGCGCATCTTTGGACTGTGAGAGGAAACCAGACCCGGAGGAAACCCACGCAGACACGGGGAGGATGTGCAGACTCCGCACAGATAGTGACCCAAGCCGGGAATCGAACTTGGGACCCTGGAACTGTGAAATAACAGTGCTAACCACTGTGCTAGGATACTGGCAGAAGCGGAGTATTTTAGTGACAAGGAAAGGTTGGATAGGCTGAGGTTGTTTTCTTTGGAGGAGATTTAATGGAGGTGTCTAAAGTTATGAGGGACCAAGATAGCAAGAGAAATGACTTCCTTCTGTTCGCAGGGAGGCCAAGAACCAGGGGACATAGATTAATGGACATGATAACTCTCAGCAAACATTAGTGTGATAATGACCAGATAACTAACTATCCTGAGTTGATGTTAAGGTCATGAGAACTGTAATGAAGGATCGTCAACATTAACTCTGCTGATGCTGCCTGACCTGCTGAGGATTTCCAGTTCTGTCACTTTCAATTCAGATTTCCAGCATTTGGAGTATTTTGCCTTTGAACCTATTTTGAATGTAAGTTAAGGGGTAAATGTTGACCAGGGCACGGGAGAGAACTCCCTGCTCTTTCCAAGGACAAACTGGGCCTTGGTTTAACTTCTCATCCAAAAGACATCAATTGTATCTCGCACCCCCACAGTCCCGTACTGGAGCGTCAACCTGCATTTTGTGCTCAGATGTCCAGAATGGTAATTGAACCCATTGTGTTCTGATCACAGACAATCTACCCACCAAACCACCCTAACCATATGTTAAACTTTAATCATCTCAGTCTTTCCATCTCTCCCAACATCAGCAGTGGCATAAATCATTCTTTAAACCTGACATATTGAACTCATTTGAACATTTCATTGTTACTCTGTTAATTGTACGATGGGGAAAACATGAGAGCTGTGTTTCCTATTAAAAGGGCAGCACAGCAGCACAGTGGTTAGCACGGTTGCGTCACAGCACCAGGGTCCCAGGTTCGATTCCCGGCTTGGGTCACCATCTGTACGGAGTCCGCACATTCTCTCTGTGTCTGCGTGGGTTTCCTCCGGGTGCTCCGGTTTCCTCCCATAGTCCAAAGATGTGCAGGTTATGTAGATTGGCCATGATAAATTTCCCTTAGTGTCCAAAAACATTAGGTGGGGTTACGGGGATAGGGTGGGGGTGTGGGCTTGGGTAGGGTGCTCTTTCCAAGGGTCGGTTCTGACTCGATGAGCCGAATGGTCTCCTACTGCACTGTAAATTCTATGCTCTATGTTCTAAAATATGATAGGTGAATGTGACAATATTGCTTTATTGCATAAATACTGAGTACTTTCTTCAATGTCAACAAGCAGAAAATGTGTAAAGGGAGTTTAGCTTCAGACAGTTGGTGGAATATATTTTGATTCAGCGTGTAGGATTTCTTTGTATGCAAGTGACATAAATCTGCATCTCAAGCAATTTATTATTTAATTATTACTATTATATGTAACATGGGCTCTTTTCCTGAAGTAATCACACGTATAACATTGAAGACCATTGTGTAATAAATCCACCGTTTGACCACAAGACTTAAGGCAAATGCTACCTTAAAGGTTGCATACTCCTGGAAGAAGGTTTTACTTGTGTAGTTCAGTGAAAATATTCAGCTGCCTTGCAGGGCCATGCACTCCTCTCACAGAAAGGCCCCATCTCTCCAGGAGGCTTGTGCTACTTAAGCATGTGAGCAGTGTTTGAATCAATGCACTCAGATCGGTGAATGAAATGTCATGACCATGAATGAGCAGCTAGGGTGATGCTCCGACTCGCCTTGTCCTGCTGGTGCAGAAGAGATGCTTGCTGACAGGCCTATGGGAAAACTGAACAAACAATAAACAAACTTGGCAATGCTTACCACATTGCTGTTTGTGGGATCTTACTGAGCCCAAATTGGTTCCATAGAATCCCTACAGTGCAGAAGGAGGCCATTCGGCCTATTGGGTCTGCACCCACTCTCTGTAAGAGCACCCTGACCGAGACTACTCCCCTGTCCTATCCCCAGAACCCCACCTAACCTGCACACCTTTGGACACCTTTGATCGCTGGCATCCCTATATCGTAATACAGATGAAAGTACAAAAGGACTCAATTGGCGATGAAGTGCTTCGTGGTGCACTGAGGTCCTGATAGGCACTACTTAAATGTATGTTTTTTCATCCATTCATTTTCAGGTGAGATTAAAGAGACCAGGATGAAAAATTTTGGACGGAGGTTTTTGTGCTTTACAATATTTGGAAGAATTACCAGTACTCAGCTTTGTACCTTGGCAGAGCCAACCTGGCAGTGCCCCTACCTCGTGGCTGTGCCACCTGAGCACCTTGACAGTACCAGGCTGGAACCCAGGTGGCATCACCAGGGTGCCAGACTAGCACTGCCAGGGTGCCCAGGTGGTACCAGCAGTGCTAGGGTGCCACCCTGTCAAGAGGGCATGCATCGGGGGGCCTCCGATCCCTTGGGAGACTCCCACGAGTGCCATTCCATCTGGTTCCCATTTGTAGAGACTCGCCCGAGGTATCCGAGGTGAAGGGAATAGATCCCAATGCCTCGGGGATGTCGGGCAACTGCACTAGCCATCCTGTTTTAATATGCAGATTTGCGTAGAAGTGATCCCGCCCACAATGGATGGGATTTTCATGGCAGCATCTCACGAGATCGCCTCAGATCTTGCGAGGCATTGCGAGTCGGGTAGATCTGGGAGAAGGTTCTCCAGGCTTCTATCAGCCTCCTTGTGTCCTTTTGGGGGCAGCGTAGCTGTTTGATTGTGACCTATATATATATATATATATCATAGAATTTACAGTGCAGAAGGAGACCATTCGGCCCATCGAGTCTGCACCGGCTCTTGGAAAGAGCACCCTACCCAACGTCAACACCTCCACCCTATCCCCATAACCCAGTAACCCCACCCAACACTAAGGGCAATTTTGGACACTAAGGGCAATTTATCATGGCCAATCCACCTAACCTGCACATCTTTGGACTGTGGGAGGAAACCGGATCACCTGGAGGAAACCCACGCACACACGGGGAGGATGTGCAGACTCCACACAGACAGTGACCCAGCCGGGAATCGAACCTGGGACCCTGGAGCTGTGAAGCCATTGTGCTGTACACAATGCTACCGTGCTGCCCATTAAAAATATAAGTTGGAACAGAACTGCAAGGCCCGTATCGGGATCGAACTCGCGACCTTGGCGTTATTACCACCACGCTCTAACAAACTGAGCTAACCGGCCATCGAATATATATATATATATATATATATGTTTGGAGAAATATTTGGACAGGAGGGATAAGCCACCAAAAAGGGGCATTTATCCAATTATCTGTTTTAATTCACTTGCAAGATTGGCAAGGTTAGTATTTATTGTCCATTCTCACTCGCCCTTGAGAAGGTGGTGGTGAACCATCTTCTTAAATAAAACTGCATGGCTCGCTAGAGGCCGTTTCAGGGGCAAGTTAAGCGTGAACCACATTGCTGTGAATCTGGAGTCGCATGTAGGCCAGACTAGGTAAGGATGGCAGATTTACTTTCTGAATGGACGCCAGTGAATGTTATGTTTTGACCATTGTGGTTTACTGGGGACGATAGCGTGGCGTACTTTATGTGCTCGGAGCACCAATGCTTTGTCTTCGTCAGATAATGTCAAAAGCAGCAAGAGAAATACTGTTGGATACAGGACAGGCGGCCGATTGGTGGGAGAAGATTGTCAAGCGTGGAGTGGTGAGGCAAAAGGGAGGGGCGGTCAAGGACAACTGGGTCAGTACTCAAAGCGGCAAGATACAGAGATGCCAAAATCATTTAATGTTGGTCTTGTTTTCAGTGCTTCTTTTAAGCAGCTGTTGCATTATTGTATTCTTGTTGGCTTTGTGTACATTGTAAGGTCCCTGGACCTATTACCGAAGAGTAAGCAATCGGGCACTCAACATAGTTTAGAAAGATGTGGGGTGAAAGTAGAGTTTTTAACCTGTATTGAGAACATTTATGTCTTTATTCCTGGTGTTAAAAGGAGCCAGAGTTAAAAGCAAATACTGTAATTCCTCACACAGTTTCACAATGGGAATCAGACCCCTGTTATCTGAAAGGCATTTAGGGCAGCATGGTAGCACAGTGGTTAGCATAGTTGCTTCACAGCTCCAGGGTCCCAGGTTCGATTGCTTGCTTGGGTCACTGTCTGTGCGGAGTCTGCACGTTCTCCCCGTGTGTGCGTGGGTTTCCTCCGGGTACTCCGGTTTCCTCCCACAGTCTAAAGATGTGCAGGTTAGGTGGATTGACCATTCTAAATTGCCCTTCGTGTTCAAAAAGCTTAGGTGGGGTTATTGGATTACGGGGATAAAGGGGATAGGGTGGAGGTCTGGGGCTTAAGTGGGGTGCTCTTTCCAAGGGCAAGTGCAGACTCAATGGGCCGAATGGCCTCCTTCTGCACTGTAAATTCTATGATTCTATGAATGCTGAGCTGTTTGCCCTGTAAAGAAGTCAGAAAACAGAAGCTTTGCTTTGCTGATCAGAATTAGGGACAGTATTAAGGCAGCATAAACAGCTGATCTGTGACAACAAATCATGAAAGGTTTTTGATAATGATGAGAACTACACACAGTGGTGGATATTGAAGAAAGTTGCACTACAGGATTGAGGGGGCTGTGAGGAGAGAGTTATGGGGGATTTTGGGAGGGGGGGTTTGGGGAAGGGGGGTGATTGGTTGGATGGCTCTACCCAGGGATCAGCGGGGTTGCAGTTGTGAAGGGAAGAATGGTCACTTTCTGCGCTGTATCATTCTGAGTCTTTGATTGTTGCTGCTGTTGTTGATGTTAGACGGCCAAATGCAAACTTCCTAAATGGATTAATGTTCACAGTGGATCAGAAAGAATAAAGAGCTTTGCAAAGCCTGGAGGGAGATGAGAGAGGAAGTCAACTAAAAAGAATACAGGAGACTTCATGGGGCAGGGAGAAGTCTGGAAATGGGTTATGGGCTGGTTGAGTGCCGTCAGTAATGTGGTATCTAAATTTCAGTGCCAGTAAAATGCCAGATATATATTGGCCATTTGTCCCAACAACTGGCAGATATCGACCAGCATGACTCTCCGGTTGATCACAACAGGTGGGTGTACTGCTCATGTTCGATCGACCTGTGCTTGCAAAACTCAAACCGTGATCAGGAATTTTCCCACAACCTGCCCTCTGCCTGTTTAATGACAGCGGAGGCAGCCTGCCATTGGTAAGCAGTGGGATCTTCTGCTCCTGCCGTTGTCCACAGGGTTTACTATTAAATGCACCCATTGCCGCAGGGAACCCACGGTGGGGGTGCGCTGTCGGCAGGAGCGGACATAATGTGCAATGTTAGATGTGATTCTGCGATTGTTCAGCACTTGCTGGGCAATCTCAGGCGTGCTAAGAATCATACTAACAACCTATCTATCTGACTCACAATGTACCTCGTCAACATTTGATAGAAGCTTTTTATATTCATACTCAGGGACCTGCCCTCTGCAGACAAAAGGAACTTGTCCAAGCATTGTGTCTTTTTTGAAATAAACTAAAGCGTAGAGGACAAAATTCCCAAGTGTATTCTCCATGCATATACCACAACCAATCAGAGTCAACTTCCAACCAATCCACAACCCTTTTCCCATGAAGTAGCAATTGCTTCTCCCGTTGAAATTTGGTATTCTTGTGTCTGTCCCAATAAGTGCAAGATGATAAGCTCTTTTTTCAGCAATATTCAAGAAGCGTCTTTGCCTAAAGAACAATGTGAATCAAATTGAAAATGTTGTGTATAATTTTCATTGTAGGAACATGGAGCAGAACCAGGTAATTTGGCCTTTCGAGCCTGCTCCTCCAGTCAATGAGATGATGGTGATCTGATTGTAGTCTCAGCTCCACTTTCCTTTCTGCCTCATAATCCTTGACTCCCTTTCCGGACAAAAATACGTCTAATTCAGCCTTGAATAAATTGTGACCCAGCCTCCACTGCTCTCTGGGGAAGGGAATCCCACAGATTGACAACCCTTTGGGTGAAAATGCCTCTCCTTATCTCTGTCTTAAATGGGACACCTGTTATTTTTAAGCTATATCCCCGAGTTCTATTCTCCCCTTTCTTCATAAGACATTGGGCGGGATTCACCCCTACCCAGCAGGGTGGGGGGTCCCGGTGGGACGGAGTGGCATGAACCACTCCGGCGTCGGGCCGCCCCAAAGGTGCGGAATCCTCCGCACCTTCAGGGGCTAGGCCCGCCCCGGAGTGGTTGCCGCCCTGCCAGCTGGCGGGAAAGGGTCTTGGTGCCATGCCAACTGGCGCCAAAGTGCCTCCGCCAGCCGGCGCGAGTCAGCGCATGCGTGGGAGAGCCAGCAGGTGCTGGTGTCACCCCACGCATGCGCAGAGGGATTCGCTTCCGCACCAGGAATGGTGGAGGACCACAGCCTCCGGTGCGGAAGGATAGAGTGCCCCACGGCACAGACTCGCCCGCGGATCGGTGGACCCCGATCGCAGGGCAAGGCCCCCGTGGGGGCACCTCTCAGGGCCAGATCCCCCCCGCACCCCCCCCCCCAAGAATCCCGCCAATTCCCTTCATCCCAGGAATGAGTCCAGTGGACCTTCTCAGAACTGCTTTTAAAACAATTCTGCGGGATTCTCCGTCGGCAGGATCCTCTGCTTCACTCACACCCGTGGGTTTCCTGACTGTGCGGGCTGGCCACAATGGGAAACCCTATTTGCCGGCTGCCAGAACGGGGGATCCGGCTGTCGGCAGGGGTGCGCCACGCCAGAAATCAGGGCTGGTGGGATGGAGAATCCCGCCCGCTAAATCTTTTTTTAAATAAAGAGACCAGAAGTGCACGCAGCACTCCAGATGTGGTTTCACCCAGGTATTGTACTGCTGCAGTTGAACCTCCCTATTTTTGTCAGGGAAGAAACTAGCTGTTTGGTTAGTATATGTGAGTATCTGATAAGTGTTTTTCTTCAATTGTAATCCCAAGGTTTAACACAGTACCTGGTGGTAAGGTTAATAAAATATATTGAAAAGGAAAATAAACAATTGAATAAAATAAGTACAAGGTAAATTATAATACATTAAGGATGGCTGAACTGGCGATGTGTCAAGGTTGGAGCATTTGGGTACTCCTGTATAAAATTGTGATCCAGGGCAAACATGTCTGCAGTCAGTGTTTATGGCTCGAGGAGCTTCGGCCCAGGGTCATTGAGCTGGAGGCTGAACTGCGGATGCTGAAACACATCAGAGAGGGGCATTATCTGGGCAGTTTGCATCAGGAGGTCACATTCCTTAGGAAAGAGTCTTCTAAATTGGTCAGCAGTCAGTGATAGAAGGGTGTGACTGCAGGTAAGGGGACCCAGAGGGCAGGAGATCAGAAACCTCAGCTTTTTCAATTGATCCAACAGGTTTGAGGTTATCTCATTTTGGATTACAGTGGAGTCTTCAGGGTGGATAAACAGATTGACCATGGCACTGCGGAACAGGAAACCATTCAAGTAGGAGGAGCAAAAAGGAATGCAGTGATTAGTAGGGGACAGTACAGTGAGAGGGACTGACAGTGCCCTCTGTAGCAAAGAGCGAGTGTCCAGAAGGCTATGTTGATTGCCCGGTGCCAGGGCAGCACGGTAGCACAGAGGTTAGCACAGTTGCTTCACAGCGCCAGGGTCCCAAGTTCGATTCCCGCTTTGGGTCACTGTCTGTGCGGAGTCTGTACGTTCTCCCCGTGTCTGTGTGGGTTTCCTCCGGGTGCTCCGGTTTCCTCCCGCAGTACAAAGATGTGCAGGTTAGGTGCTTTGGCCATGCTGAATTGCCCTTATTGACCAAAAAAGGTTAGACTGGGTTACAGGGATAGGGTGGAGGTGTGGGGCTTATGTGGGGTACTCTTTCCAAGGGCCGGTGCAGACTCGATGGCCTGAATGGCCTCCTGCTGCACTGTAAATTCTATGTTTCTAATTGTTCAAGACTGGAGAAGAACTTGGAGTAGGGGTGGAGGATCCTCTCATAGTGGTCCATGTAGTTCCAAACAACATTGGCAGGGCGCAGAAAGTGGTTCTCCATAGTCAGTATGAGGAGCTAGGCATCAACTTAAGCAGCAGAGCCTCAAAGGTAATAACCTCTGGATTATTACCTGCGCCTCATGCAAATTGGCTGAGAATAAATCAGATTAGAAAACCAATGCAGGGCTCAAAGATTCATTTGGAATAAGGGGGTTTAGCTTCATGAGCCACTGGCACCAATACTCCATTGGGATGGTTTACTCCGGATCCACGTTGGGACCAGTGTTCCAGCAAGTTGCATAACTAGGGAAGCAGAGAGGATTTTAATCTAAATAGTTGGAGCAAGGGATCAAATTTGAGAAAATGGAGGAAGTCAAAGATTTGATGCAAGGCAAGAGAGAGAGGTACTTAAATAGGAAATGATAAACAGACCGTGATGGGAAGGGCCAGAGAGTACAAATCTAAGAGTAAATCAAAGAGACCTTTGCTTTGCAACACCATTTCCAATGGCTCTATTATTCTTCCATGGGATCTATGGCTAGATCAGCATTTGTTGCCCATCCATTATTGTCCTTGAGAGGGTGGGTGTGAGATGTCTGCTTCTACTGTTGCACCCCTTATGATGGAAAAATGGCAACAACAAAAAAAGGGATTTTATGCAGGTTTATGTAATGATCAGCGGCATCAAAAAGCCTGGTTCACTGCTGATTCTTAACATATGATGCTTTAAACTAATTTGTCAGGGGGATGTGTCACAGTGTGTAGATACAGCAGGGGGGAAGCACAGCCAGATATAGAACAACTAGTCAGTCTGGAAGGAAGTCATGTTAAATCACAAGGGAATATGGCAAGGTTGGATGACGCTTAGTTTAATGCTTAGTTTAAAGCTGATGAAATTAGGGCATTGATTAACACATGGGAGCATATTATAGTTATCACACAGATATGGTTGAGAGAGGGGTAGAATTGGCTGCTCAGTGCTCGAGCAATAGAGTCTACAGGCGAGACAGTTGCGGCGCTGTAAAAGAGGAGGTGGGGTTGCAATATTGATCAAGGAGCCTATTACTGCAGTGAGGAGAGATGAAATCACAGCAGGCTCCTCAATTGAGGCCATTTGGGTAGAACTTAAAAACAAAACGTTGCTGCAAGTACTATAAGCAGCTAAACAGGCATGGAGAGATAGAAGAGCAGATATGTAGACAATTTTCGGAGAACTGCAAAAATAGTCAGGCAATAATAATAGAGGATTTCAACTTCCCCAGAATTAATTGGGATAAGGGAAGTGTGAAAGGTTTAGAGTGGCCAGAATTTATAAAGTGCATTCAAGAGAACTTTTTGAGCCAGCACGTAAAAGGTCCTACAAGATAGGGGGTGGTACTTGACATAATTGTAGGTAGCGGTGCCAGTGGGGGAGCTTCTCGGTGATAATGACCATAACTCAGTAAGTTTTAAGGTTTTTGGAAAAGGACAAAAATGAAATGAAAAATGAAATGAAATGAAATGGACCGGAGGTTGCTGAACTGGAGGAAGGCCGATTTTAATCAGATAAGGCAGGATCTGGCCAAAGTGGACTGGAAGCAGCTACTTGTAAGAAGAACAACATCAGAGCAGTGGGAGTCTGCAAAAAGAAAATAAAGGGAGTATAATGCCTACATGTTCCCATAAAGGTGAAGGGCAGGACCAACATATCCAGAGAACTGTGGATCTCAAGGGTAGTACAACATTGGATAAGGAAAGAGAGGAAGGCTTATAGCAGATTCAGGGGGCTCAAAACAGTGGATACCCTAGAGGAGTATAGAAAGTGCAGCGGAGTACTTAATAAATTAGAAGAGCATGAAAAAACACCAGTGGGTAAATTAAAGGAAAATCACAAGGTGTTTTATAAGTTTATCAAGGGCAAGAGGGTAATTAGGGAAAGAGAAGGACTATTAGGGACCAACGTGACAACCTCCTTTTTGAGCTGAAAGATGTAGACGAGGTATTACATGAGCATTCTGCATCTGAGTTCACTATGGAGAAGGACAACACTGGCATAGAAATCAGGAAGGTAGACTGTGATATAATTGGACAGGGCAATTTGGCAAATTTGATTCAAAATAGGCTTTGTGGCAGGAGGCAGAGGGAAATGGTCGAAGGTTGTTTCTCTGACTGGAAGCCTATGTCTTGTGGTGTTGGGCTGCTTGCAGAGTATATTCACAATCTAGATGTGAACGTGAGGGGGTGTGATCAGTAAGTTCGCAGATGACACGAACATTGGTGGTGTGGCAACTAGCGATTTAATGGGACTGAACAGTGGTAAATGGAATTTAACCCCAATAAAAGTGTGAACTGATGCATTTTGGGAGGACAAACAAGACAAGGCAATATACAATTAACGGTAGGACGCTTGGAAGCACAGAGGCCCAGAAGAACCGACAGCAGAGGAGTTAGATAAGTTGGTTAAGAAGCCATATGTATTCTTGCCTTTAATAGCTGAGGCATAGGCAGGGAGGTCATGATTGAGCTGTATGAAACATTCATTAGGCCACAGCTAGAGTACTGAGTGCAGTTCTGGTCGCCACATTTTAAGATGAATGTCATTGCACTAGAAAGGGTGCGGAGGAGTTTCACCAGGATGTTGCCTGGGCTGGAGTGTTTCAACCAAGAAGAGAGGTTGGATAGGTTGGGGTTGTTTTCCTGAGAACAGAGAACGGTGAGGGGGGGATCTGATCATAGAATTTCTACAGTGCAGAAGGAGGCCATTTGGCCCATCGAGTCCAAACCTTCTGAAAGAGCATCTTACCTGGGCCCACGCCCGTACCTTATTCCCATAACCCCGTAACCCCACCTAACCTTTTGGACACCAAGGGGCAATTTAGCATAGCTAATCCATGTATAAAATTATGAGGGTTATGTATATATATAAGGTAGTTAGGAATAAACGTATCTCCTTGGTAGTGGGGTCAATGACCAGGGACATAGGTTGAAGGTAAGGGGCAGGAGATCTAGAGGGGACGAGGAAAAACTTTCACCCAGATGATGGTGGGAATTTGGAACTCTCTGCCTGAAAGGATGGTCGAAGCGGTAACCCTGACAACATTTAAAAAGTATTTAGTTGGGCACTTGAAATGCCACAACATACAAGGCTATGGACCAAGTGCTGGAAAGTGGGATTAGAATAGATCAGTGTCTGATTGCTGATACAGACACAATATAGGTCAAAGTATCTCTATCTGCATGGGTTTCCTCTGGATGCTCTGGTTTGCTCCCACAGCACCAGGATACATTGAGCCATACATGGAAAATAGATGCAGGAAGAGGCCATTCAGCCCTTCGAGTCTGCTCTGTCAATTCATTATGACCATGGCTGATCATCAAATTCAATACACTGATGTGCCAGTTAGTTGGATTGGCCATGATAAATTGCACCTTGGTGTCCGAAAGGTTATGTAGGGTTACTGGGTTACGGGAATAGGGTGCGGACATGGGCCAAGGTAGGTGCTCTCTCAGAGGGTTGGTGCAGACTCCATGGCCTCCTTCTGCTCTGTAGAAATTCCATGATTCCTGATCAGAATAAGTTATTGCAGACTCGATGGGCCGAATGGCCTTGTCTGCACTGTAGGGATTCTATGATTCGCTCACCACAGATGCTGCCACACCTGCTGAGATTTTCTCGCATTTTCGGTTGTAATTTTGACATCCTGGTTGTCAGCTTAACACCCCACTCAGGCTCCTGATGTGTTATTGCCTGATTAGCAGTGGCACTGGTGACGAATTCCAGCCCAATACATTATTTTTCTTAAATCCTCCTTTAATATGGGTGTCTCTGCCTTGGCTGACACTAATCAACCCAGCAACTGATAGGGCTGTGATTTACCAGACGAGGACAGTTGGGAGGCAGCCATTTTGGCATGGGACTGGGGGACATTGTTAGGCCAGGCTGTGTAAGAACATTCACCGGCAGCTTTCCCGCCCACTACAAGCTTTAGAAAACGAGATCGTTTTTAATGGCAACTCAATACCAGACTTCTTATTTCCAGAGTTCTGTGGCACTCGCATTCCCAACCTGCCTTAGGGGTGGGATTTGATCTTGAGCCGCCTGGCCTGGGTTCAGCACTCGAAACACTTTCACTGGACCAGCGAACCTAGCGGCCGGCCAGCCGAGAAGGTAGACTTTGTAACACAGAACTGACTTGATGATTGCTCAGTTTGCTACCTGATGCCAGGAAACACACACACAAGAAAGAAAATTGGACACCCGCGGAGAAGCATAAAGGTAGACAGCATTCACTGGAATTACCCTTGTTCTTTTCTGAGCATAATTGGCGACGCAGGGATTGAAAGTACAAAAATGGTTGCTCAATAGTGAAGAAGCGCCGTATAAGATGTGAGATGGTGCTTCCTCAATTAAAAGCAAATAGAAGCAGGAGGAGGCTATTCAATCCTTGGAATTTACTCAGCTATCATTATTACTATAGTAAGTGTAACCTTTTAATCCTAATACCTCCTCTGCATGACTCTTAATATTGTTACTTTCCCAGTCAGCATCTCCTTCCTTTTAAGCATATCAATTGATTCTGAAGTTATACCGTTTTGAGGCAATGCATTTAAGTGCTCACAACCCGTTGCATGGAGCATGGTTTTCTGTGTTGCTTTCAAGCCACTTAGTTCAACTTTTCAGATGATGTCCCTATTAACACAATTCCACTGCTAGACGGACCATAAGACGTAGGAGCAAGCATGGTGGAACGGTGGTTAGCACTGCTGCCTCACAGTGCCTGGGACCCAGGTTCGATTCTGACTTTAGGTGACTGTGTGGAGTTTGTATGTTCTCACTGTGTCTGCATGGGTTTCCTCCAGGTGCTCTGGTTTCCTCCCACAGTCCAAAGATGTGCAAGTTAAGGTGGATTGGCCATGCTAAATTGCCCCTTACTGTCAAAAGATTGGATGGGGTTATGGAGATGGAGCGGGGTAATGGGCCGAGGTAGGGTGCTCTTTCAGTGAATTGGTGCAGACTCGATGGCACGAATGGCCTCCATTTGCACTGATTTTATGATAAGTAGCCCATCGAACCGGCTCCGTCATTCAATGAGATCATGACTGATCTGAATCATTCCCTCCCTATCGGAGAAGGAAAAACTAGTTCAAAATGTTAAAATTCCTGTAACAGCCATGTCAGCACCAGTAATACCGAAGTTCCATTTTAAGGTATGCATGACCAGTTTAGAAATGCCCTTCATTTCTAGGTTTTGCTGATTTTCATTCTTGTTATTTTAAGCAGCTCAATTACATCAACCTTCAGCTTCTCATTGATATTGGACTGTAACCGAAGTTAATCAAATTCCTCAACATATCGATGTCCCCTCATCAGAGATGTTACTCCCAGGCTTTCTAGAAGGTCAGATAGAGCATCTTGGGGCTTTTATCTGAATAATAATAATCTTTATTTTTGGCACAAGTAGGCTTATATTAACACTGCCATGAAGTTACTGTGAAAAGTCCCTAGTCGTCACATTCCGACAACTGTCCCGGTACACGGAGGGAGAATTCAGAATGTCCAATTCACCAAACAGCACGGGCGGGATTTTCCGACCCCGCGTCGGGTCAGAGAATCGTCGGCGTGGGGGGGGAGGGGGGGAGGGGGGGGGGATTCACGCGACGCCGCTCTGCCACCAGTCTGCCAATTCTCCGGTCATCCATGCACATGCGCGAACTCGTGCCGGCCGTAGCACGCATGCGCGGACCCGCGGCACCCGTTCTGATGCCCGGATCGGCAGCTGGAGCGGCGTTAGGCTCTTTAGAGCCGTGCTGGTTCCCTGTGCGGCGCAGTTTCGCTGATCCTAGGGGCATGATGACGCCAGCATAAAACGCTCCGCCATTTACGACGGCATCAACACTTCGCCCCAGGATCAGAGAATCCCGCCCCACATCTTTCGGGACGTCTGGGAGGAAACTGGAGCACCCGGAGGAAACCCGTGCAGACACAGGGAGAATGTTTAGACTCCGCATCGACAGTGACAGAAATGGGGAATTGAACCTGGGACCCTGGCGCATATGGATCCATAAATGGATTGGAAGAAATATTGGCCGGAATTCTCCAATCATTGCGATTTAGTTCTCCTGCCGGCAGCACACTCCCACCCAAGGTTTCCTGGTGGCGTGAGGTGGTTACAATGGGAAATCCCATTGCTAAGCAACAGGAAGATAGAATCCTGCGGCCAGCGAACGATGCGCATCCGAGAAACGTGAGACTGGGGGAGTGGAGAATCACGTCCATTGTTTTAGTCCATGTGATGTCAATGTTATACGGTCAGATTTAGCCCACAGAAGCTTAACTCCCAAAGATGTAACTTAGAATATTAACAATGTTGGCTCCTGGGTGGAATACCAGACAAACTAAGCCATCCATAAATATCACTTTGTTTACTGTGACATTAGTTCCATTGAGTGAAGGTGTTGAGGACTGTTCCTAGGTCCATCGCACCATGTTGATGGAATAACTATCATTCATAAAGCCTGGCAGAGCACTTAACTGAACAATCACATTCCAAACTTTACAGACAGATTTCAAGGTGGCAACACATGACAACTGCGTGCATCGATCAAAAGAGCATTTAACTAAAACCAATGCACCGCCAACGCAGTAAGTGAAATGACCATGCCTGTGCATCAAGTGGGAAAATGATTCATCGCTGCCAATTAACTAAATTCTTCTTCAATGGATTTCCATTCCAACATCTTCGCATCTCAGGCTTAGGTGATTTCTGCATTTCTTCACCTACCTTCTCTTCCAACTGCAGCCCTTTCCACACGCAACCGTTTTCAATGGGTGTGGTTATGTAGCACTAGACAACATGACGATTATTCTACTCACAGACATTGCAGAAGTTGCTGCAGAACCATTGTTTTGAAGACCCCAAAGGTCCACCCAGTGTGGTATCTATGGAAAGAGGTTCTTAATTGTGTCTGTTCTGTGCCAAGATTCAAGGATGACATACAGGCATTAGGAGCAAGGAATACAAAAATTGAGCCGAAAGAGACAATGCTGGAAAATCTCAGCAAGTCTGGCAGCATCTGCAGGGAGAGAAAAGAGCCGACGTTTCTCGTCCAGATGACTTTGTCGAAGCTGACAATTGAGCATTGTGACTTCCAAAATGTCTTCCCCATGAAAGGGTTCTTGCCGTTTGATTTTGCTGAGAAATGTAGACATTGACAGGCAAGTCTAAATCCATCGATATGATTTTGATGTATAGAGATCATTTATTTCACAGAATTATAGAGCTTACAGTGCAGAAGGAGGCCATTCAGCCCATCGAGACTGTACCGGCCCTTACAAAGAGCACTCTACCCAGGCCCACACCCTATCCCCGGAACCCAGTAACCCCATCCAACCTTCTTGGACACTAAGGGCAATTTATCATGGCCAATCCACCTAACCCGCACATCTTTGGACTGTGGGAGGAAACCAGAGCACCCGGAGAGAACCCATGCAGACACGGGGAGAACGTGCAGACTCCGCACAGATAGTGACCCATGCCAGTATTCGAACCATGGGACCCTGGAGCTGTGAAGCAACTGTGCTAACCACTATGCTACCATGCTGCCCTTTAATAGAATCCCTACAGTGCAGAAGAAGGCCATTCGGTCCTTCAGGTCTGGGCTAACCCTACGAAGGAGCACCCCATCTAGGCCCGCACACAACCCTATCCCCATAACCCACCTAACCTTTCTTTGGACACTAATCGGCAATTTAGCTTGGTCAATCTACCTAACCTGGGCATCGTTAGACTGTGGGAGGAAGCCAGAGCACCTGGAGGAAACACATGTAGAGACGGAGAGAACGTGGAAACTCCACAAAGACAGTGACCCAAGGTTGGAATTGAACCCAGTTCCCTGGAGCTGTGAGCAGCAGTGCTAACCACTGTGCCATTGTGCTGCCCCTCTCATTCTTCCAAACTCCAATGAGTATCGGCCCAACCTACTCAACCTCTCCTCATTAGAAAATCCCTTTCCAGAGACTTAAGTGCACGATCCAGCCTGATGTTCCAATGCAATTCTGAGGGAAGGCCGCACTGTCAGAGGTGTTGGGCTGGTTTTTCTGTGATTGGGACTCTGTTCCCATGCCGGTGTCAAAACTGTGGACTTTCATGCCAGCCCCCACTGGGCAGCCCCCAGTGGCTGCATCGTGCTCCATGGCGGACTCGGACCGCGGAGCTGGACACTGAAAATAGACCCCCCCCCACCCGATCGGCCGCGTTCCCGACCCTGACCGCCCGCACAAACATTGCCCGGCCGCATATAATGCCCCGCCTGCCCTCAGATCGGGCCCACCCCCAACCAGGGCGGCCACGGACTGAGTCCACAGCCGCCACGCTACTTTCCGACAGGACCACATGAGAACCACACCATCGGGAGTTCGGCCGGGCGAAGGCGGAGAATGGCGGAGCGGGCCTCCATCAATGGCCCCAGGTAGGTCCTGGCGTACTCTCCGAATACTCCGCCTTTCTGGACCTGCAGATTCGGCTAACCAATGTCGGCCTCGATTCCATGTGAGAAAATGGATTCTCCTCCCCGGCGCTGGCTGCAAATTCAGCGTTGGGGTGCAGTGAAGCTAGCCCGTTGTCTTTTGCATGAGATGTAAAACTGAAGGCCCCATCTGCTCTCTCAGGTAGACATTTGAAGATCCTATGGCTCTACTCAAAGGAGACAACAGAGTTCTACCCAGCATCCTGCTCAATATGTGGAAATTGCTGTGTATGTGTTGGGTGCTGTACTTTCTACAATATAGCAGTGCCTACACCAAATGGTACTTCATTGGCTTAAAGTGATTTGGTGCATACTGAGGTTATAGAAGGTGATATTGAAATGCACAACTTTTTCTATCATCATTCTGGTCATCTACTCACCATCGCTATCTTTTTCTTTATATCCTTACCCCATCTTATCATTAACCAGTTAGCTTTCTTTCATATTTATCATTCCACAAGCTCTATCGTCCTTATAGGTGGCACGGTGGCATAATGGTTAGCACTGCTGCCTCACAGCCCCAGTGTCCCAAGTTCAATTCTCGGGTTAATGGCAGTGTGGAGTTTGTACGTTCTCCCCGTGTCTGTGTGGGTTTCCTCCGGGTGCTCTGGTTTCCTCCCACTGTCTAAAAAATTGCAGGTTAGGTGGATTGACCACGCTAAATTTCCCCTTAGTGTCCAAAAGGTTAGGTGGGGTTACGGGGATAGGGTTGAGGCATAGGATTAGGTTAGGTGCCCTTTCCAAGGCCCGGTGCAGAACCGATGAGCTGAATGGCCTTCTTCTGCACTGCCACTCCTATCATTCTATGATTCTATTGTTGTAGCATTATACCATTATATCAGTTTCAGCTGAGTGTTGCTGCTAAAGTGGCAGTGCAAAGTGGGAGTCAGTCCCTGATTAGATTCCTATTAGGCAGTCTCACACCATTTGCGCTGGTTATAATATAACGTCAGCACAATGGCACAGTGGTTAGCACTGATGCCTCACACCTCCAGGGAGTTTGTGTGGAGTTTGTACTTTCTCCCTGTGTCAGCGTGGGTTTCTCCCGAGTGCTCCAGTTTCCTCCCACAGTCCAAAGGTGTGTAGGTGCAGAGGTATGGATGCGCTATGATCAAATTGCCCTTTGTTGCCCAGGACTGTACAGGTTAGGCGGAGTTACAGGAATAAGGCTGAGGTAGGAGGCCTTTTCAGAAGGTCTGTGCAGACTCGATGGGCTGAATGGCCTCCTTCTGCACTGTGGGTAGTCTGTGATTCTTTTTGAATCCATGCACAAAAGCTCTCTTCTCAATTGCTGACTGCACATCTCATGATGCCAGCTGTGTAGAATAATAACGCCTTCATTTAATGTTCAGTCCTACAAGGGCAATGTGTACCCTCACTGTCTGGGTGGTAACCTATTGTATATCGCCCAAACCTTGTGGAACCCATCTGATTTTCATCAGTTGATTTCATTGGGTTATGCAAAGGTGCTTACTGCTAAGGTAGTGTAAATAAAAATGAGCCTTGATGTAACACTCAATTATTCATCTTTAATTAATGGAGTTTCATACCTACCTTGTGTGTGCAATCAATCAATCATCATTCAATCACACAAGCATCCTACCTGTAACCTTTTTCTCCCTCCATGTCTGCTTCTCTCTTGTGCTTTGTTTAAAAGGGGAGACAGTGGTGTATAGGTAATGTCACTGAATTAGCAATCCAGTGGCCCATCTTAATTTAAATACTATTCATAAAATCTGTGATTTAAAGACGGTCTCATTAATGGTGACAGGAAACTATCATCAATAGTTGGAAAAGCCATCCTTTCACTGATGTCCTTCAGGGGAGGAAATTTATCCTCCTTATGTGGTCTGGCCTACATAAGGTGGGCAGCACAGTAGCACAAGTGGATAGTGTGGTGAATGTGTAACTGGTAATTCACACTGTACCTTACTGTTGTCCCTGTGGGCCCCATCTGTGAGCCACTATGCGGCTCTGCCCAGAGGGGGAGATGAGGCGCATGTACAGGGCTCTGCCCTAGGCTCCACCCCCTTTAGGGGGTATAAGTGTTGCGGTCCTGCGAGTCCGCCCTCAGTATCATGCAGTCGCAGGCAGGCTCAGTTGTAAGCCGATTAAAGCCACAGTTTACTCCAACTCGTGTCTCAGAGTGAAAAGGTTAGGAGGAGTTATTGGGTTACGGGGATAGGGTGAAAAGGAGGGCTTAAATAGGTCGGTGCAGACTTGATGGGCTGAATGGCCTCCTTCTGCATGTATGTTCTATGTACATGTGACTGGCCAGTTGTGGTTGGTGTGCGGGGAAGGGGAGATCCAGTTGGAGACAAATAATGTTGTGTTTAAAAGAGATTAAGTTTAAGATTCAAGACGCTTGCTAAGTAAACAAAGACACATAATTCCATGGGTTTTGAACAAACAAAACAAACGTTACTATCGAAGATCAGAAAAATTAAATGATTTACAATACCTATCTTATACTCGAACAATCCAGTTAATATGAGGTACCTATGAATAACTACTTGAAAATAACGAGAAAATAACTTGAAAACTACTAGAAAATAAATGACAGATGCTACCAAAATAGATTCCATGGATCTCTCAACAACACACCCAGATGGTCGTCACATTTTGAGCCTACTAATCTCACTGAAACTTTGGGAGGAATTCTCCCATGCCCCCACCGGTGGTTTCAATGGTACGTGGGAAGCCCAAAAATTGGTTTTACGCCAGCATGAATATCCCATGGGATCTTCCATGGTGAACAAACCCATTGGAGGCCAACGTGAAGGTCATTTGCTTCCCGCTAAGTGAATGCAGATGAAGGCCCAACCAACCCTAGCCCAATTCTCTGTGGTGCCGGCAGGTAACATGCCGATGTGAAAGATGTTTGGATAACGTGGCGTGCAGATGTTGGGACTCAACTGAGCAATGTCTCGGATTGCCTCTGGAGTTCAGGTTGGAGGCTGCTGAGCAACTTTAGACCCCAATACACCACAGCAGTGGGTGGAGGGATCTGCAGGTGAACCTTCCAGCTTCGATATCCTGGAGGAGGTCCGACTTCCACCCTCAGAATGCTCCTGGAAACCCATCATCTTTTTCAAGAGGTCCATCTTTCAGCCTCAGAGTTGTCCTGAAGATCCATCTTCATTTTCAAGTGGTCCATCTTTATCTTCAATAGTGGGTAAGTGATGTTGGGTGCCTTTTTAACATGGTGCTTGGATAGGATGGTGGAATATGTGCTGCCCAGGCCTGCCTCCCACTAAATATGTTGTGAAATATCCTGATACATAATTAATGAGGCGGGGACAGATGGTCTGCATGTTCTCCCGCCAGCCTCTCCAATGGGAAACACATCACTTTCCCACCCCGCCACGGAACCTAGTCCCATGTTTGGAGATCTCCACCTTTGGTCTTTCTCATGAAGATGTTCAATCACTGCATTTGAAGATCTTGCATTGGAATTCTCTTTCACTTGGACAGCTTCAACATTGGCCCACCTCACAGGCTTTCAATCTTGGACTTTTGGTCCTGCCAAGCAGAACACCACTGACCCAAAGAAGTACCCTTGCCCCAATGGCCCACAGCTACCTCTTTGGATCTTTGGGGCTCCTCTCATGCCCACTTAACTCAAAGTCTGCTCTTTCTTTACTTTGGAGCCTACCTCTCTGCTCCTTTCTCTTAACTGAACATAAGGGACCTATTTGGATCCCCTGGCTTTGTCCTTACCTCTGACGTCCTTGCCCCTCTCTCTCTCCCTGTCCCTCTTCTTGGTTGGGATCTACTGCCATGTCCAGCTCCCTGAGATACCCATAAGATCCTGGCACCCTGATCCAGGTCATCTGACTACCATTTTCACGTTGTTCTCTGTCTATCCTTTTGCGTAAATGGGCCTGAAGGGCAGCCAAAACCAGAACTGTGCGCCCGCGGCAACCTCCTACCCGGTCACGCAGGGAAGACCCGAGGTTCGGAGGGAATCAGAGCTCCTGACCTCCAAACTGAAGGAAAAGTAAATATAGGTTTCCGATCAGACTCCAGAAATGTGGTTGCCTCGAAACTGCCCTCTGAAATGGCCTAGCTCGCCATTCAATTCAGGGATAATTAAGGATGGGCGGCAAATGGATCAAAGCAAGAAACCTGCTTTCAAGTACTGAGGGATTTCCAAAATATTGATCTATAGATCTATTGTAAGAATGAACCTGAGGAATGTGCACATGCAAGGTTAACTTGAGTAACAGATTGCACTGAACATTTCTCGATATTATTAGTGTGTAGAAATACAGATTTATGTAGAGGAGAAATGTTTTCTCTTTGAAGGCCATCTTTGACTATTAAAGATGCATTATCTTTAAGAATTTGTATGGGAATGAACAATGTAGCAAGAACTATGTACCGTGGGCAGCACGGTAGCATGGTGGTTAGCATAAATGCTTCACAGCTCCAGGGTCCCAGGTTCGATTCCCGGCTGGGTCACTGTCTGTGCGGAGTCTGCACGTCCTCCCCGTGTGTGCGTGGGTTTCCTCCGGGTGCTCCGGTTTCCTCCCACAGTCCAAAGATGTGCGGGTTAGGTGGATTGGCCATGCTAAATTGCCCGTAGTGTCCTAATAGTAAGGTTAAGGGGGGGTTGTTGGGTTACGGGTATAGGGTGGATACGTGGGTTTGAGTAGGGTGATCATTGCTCGGCACAACATCGAGGGCCGAAGGGCCTGTTCTGTGCTGTACTGTTCTATGTTCTATGATTAGCTGTGACTCCCTTTAATTTTTTTTCACATTTTCCTTTGTTACTCATGAAAGCCAATTTTAGCTTTGCAGTGCGAATGTGGAAACCACTGTTGGAGAGTGGCTCTGTGGCTGTTCCTGAAATGAATCGTGCGGTGGAACGAAGCATTAAGCTGATGCTCCCCGGGAGTAGAAATATTAACTGAGGTTAATTTAGTTCTCTCGCGCTGTCAGAATTAGTAGCTCCGCCAACCCAGGGATCCCGGGTGAAGCCACTGAACTCACTGCGTAAGCAAATGCCAGGAGGCCATTGAGTCATTGGTTTTGTGTGACAACGTTGTAAATGTACATTCGACCACTCAAGGGCCTGAATAATACATCGACACCTCCTGGAACAATGCGACCAGTATCTCACTAGAAATGCCGAACACAGGGAATGTTTCTTCAGAGCATTTAGGATGCGGCTGCCAGGAAACTGGGGAAATTATACTCACAGGAAAAAAAAGACAGAAGTAGGCGGAAAAAGCATGAAATGTTTAACTATAATTCTTCGTTTCAGCTTGATTTATGTAAAGACTGTGTGGTGAGGACTCTGTGTGATTAAAAGCAGCCACTACAATTCGTACTCGCGAAACTTTGACAAATTCTATTTTGCGCATTTTGCATGTTTTATTTTGGATAGTTTGTGAATAAACTAGCTCAGCACATTTGTGCTGAAAATTATTCTGGGTGAAGAACATGGACTTAATGGAAGCAGCGACGGTACAGCTATGTTGGCCAGCAATAGGACCGTGATCTACACAGTTCCAGTTAAGTCAAGCCACCTATGCTTAAGCAAGCTCACGAGTGACAGAAAATCAATAACATGGAATAATTTCACATTTTCAGTGTCTGTTACATTTTTCTCTGGTCAGAGAGAGTGAGAACCTGGCTTACTCTTTGCTGAATTCCACCAGGGATCTATGTTCCTTCTAAAGGCAAGATAAAAACAAGACATTCAGTGAAAAGAGAGGCATGTTGCTGAAGCTGTCCATCTTGAACTCTGTAGGACAAATGCAAGAATGCCAAATTTTAAATAATCACAAATATTTATACCACAGGTGAAAAGGGTACTTGAGAAGTCTATAATTATTTGTTGCTTTCTCCATGGTAATGCTTCAGCCAAATTGGAGTTGACAATAGTATAAACGATAGTCACTCGTGGGAGCTTGCTTAAGTCGAGGTAGCTTGACTTAACTGGGACTGTGCAGATTGGTTGGCAAGTCAACTACAATTGGCTGAGACATTGCCTTTGAGAAAGTAACAAGTAATTATAGTCTCCCAAGCTCCCACTCAAAAAGGGTACTGGGCTTGATCATATTCCTTTTGTTTGCAGAGAATGTGTCCTGTTGTTTTATGAATGTCACTTTGAGCATTATAAGTGCTCACATTATGAGTTTGAAATTTGGCATTCTTGTATTTGACCTGATGAGTGAAAGACAAAAAGCTTCAACAACATGCCTCTTGTCAGAAATATTCAAATTCAAACCTTTTAAATGTTTCTTTTCTTTTCTTATTCTGTTAACAGTGTGGAGGGTTCCTTTAAGGGGATGATAGAGGAACACTGGAGAGAGAAAGGAGTAGAAGGATATGTTGGGAAGGTTAGATGAAATGGGGTGGAAATAGACTCATCTGGAACCTAAACATCAGCACACACCAGCTGGGCTGAATTGCCCGTTTCTGTGCTATAAATTCTGTGTAACATTTCAATATGATGCAGGAATCAATAGAATCCCTACAGCGCAGAAAGAGGCCATTCAGCCCATTGAGTCTGCACCAACCCTCAAAATGAGCACCCGTCTTTGGTGCACGGCCATCGCTCTGTCCCCATACTCCGCGAAGTAATCATAGCCAATCCACCAAACATGCACAACTTTGGAATGTGGGAGAAAACCGGAACACCCGGAGGAAACCCATGCAGACACGGGGAGAACGTGCAAACTCCACCCAGACAGCTACCCGAGGTCGGAATCGATCCTGGATTCCCTGACGCTGTGAGGCAGCAGTGATAACAACTGTGCCACCCTGCCGCCTGGAACACTTGCTACAAAGAAAAAAAGATATAATCCCCCAAGAATTTTTTTGAACTAATCCTTTGCATTCTCATGTTTCACACTAATTGTCCAGTGCCACATGTATTGCCTGCGGTGATGCGGCTGGAGGTTCCTCTGTCAGACATTCAGCTACACCGGGTGTGTAGCAAGTGTCAGAAGCAGGAGATCAGCAGAAGATGCTTGGCTCTGTGATTTATTCACCCGCCCTCTGGGTAAGTTGTGTGGCGTTATACACTGCCCTCTCTGTTCCTCACAAGAACACAGCTGAGGTCAGTAGCTCACTGGGCAGGGAATCCTGACTTTCATGTCCCAGGTCTCTGGTGCTCAGTCCCCAACGCCCCAGCCCAATCTCTGCCAGCCTTCAGTTTCAGTAAGTGAATGAAAAGCGGAAGAGAAATAAAGCAAGTAAAATACGGAGAGACAAATAGTGTGACACTACATTATTGCAAAACTAAAATAAAAATGTTCCTATTTTGTCAAGTGATGGCTTTCTCTTACAAATCTCCATTTCTTCTTTTCCCTCTCAGGCAGTCTCTTGGGGTTTATTTTCCAATAAATTTAGAGTGCCCAATTCTTTTTTTTCCAATTAAGGGACAATTTAGCGTGGCCAATACATCTACCCTGCACATCTTTGGGTCGTGGGGGGTGAGACCACGCAGAGAATGTGCAAACTCCACAAGGACCGATCGAACCCGGGTCCTTAGTGCAGTTAGACAACCAGTGCTAACCACTGTTGCATCATGCCGCCCTTGCAGTCTCTTGGGATTGAGGCTGACTTCCTTCCACTCCAGCTCGATGGGCTTTGAGATGATTGATAAGACCGCGATCTGCAGACCCTGTCACTTGTGGGGCAGGTGGTGCATGAAAACTTTGGTAGATGGGTTCATGGAATTTTTTTTTAATGGAGCAGAAGGAGACCATTCGGCCCATCGGGTCTGCACTGGCCCTTGGAAAGAGCACATTACCTAAGCCCTCAACTCCACCCTATCCCCATAACCCAGTAACCCCACTAACCTTTTGGGACACTAAGGACACTTTAACACAGCCAATCCACCCAACCTGCACATCTTTGGACTGTGGGAGGAAACCGGAGCACCCGGAGGAAACCCACCCAGACATGGCAAGAACGTGCAGACTCCACACAGATAGTCACCCAAGCCGGGAATCGAACCTGGGACCCAGGAGCTGTGAAACAACAGTGCTAACCGCTGTGCTACCGTGCCACGCCCCACGCCCCTCCTGCAACACCTCAGCACCTTACCAACAAAGTCTCTCGACGTCTTTGCGAAAACCGTCTCCATTTGCATCGGTCACAATGTAGAGTCTCCCCGTAGGTTGGCCGGATGTTTG
This sequence comes from Scyliorhinus canicula, assembly GCF_902713615.1. Taxonomy (NCBI): domain Eukaryota; kingdom Metazoa; phylum Chordata; class Chondrichthyes; order Carcharhiniformes; family Scyliorhinidae; genus Scyliorhinus; species Scyliorhinus canicula. Next base: position 192,110,015 of record NC_052151.1, read on the forward strand.
ACCCCTTGAGGGACCTGTCTATAATCAAAAATGCCTGCTGTACAAGGTTCAATATGTTTTTCCCAAGTAGTACGGAACTCAACTTCGAATTTCTCGTCCATCTATTGCAAAAGCATTGGTTGCTCTGTTACAAGGAGCACCGGTCACAAGGGAGCTGCCATAGAGGATAGGATGAGCCTCCTGAGTTGTGCATCCGAGGGCAGCAGGTACGCCGATTCATAATCATCGCTCCGTTCACCCAGCCAATCACGATCGGTCACTTGAGGTTTTATTAGTCTGGTTCATCATAGACTACCGCAAGCCTTGGAGAGAATTTCGCCGGAGTCAGGGTTAATTAAAATTCTTTCACCCTCAGAGCCTGAGGGGAGAATGGCCCCAAATTGACCGTCACAATTACAGCGAACAATCTACCAAAAAAACAACGTCATTGGCATTAGTACCAATTCTCTATGGGACAGAGGGTGTTTGCGATTTTCTCTAAAACTTACTGAACATGGTTCAACGAACACACGTGGAAATTTTTGATGATTCAGTATTTCAGAATTATAATTATAATGTAGGATATTTCAACTAAGGGCAATTTATCTCATTTTTAAAAGTTAGTCTTCAGTATTCCACCTGCGCTGGAGGAATATGCTAATTGAGTCTCATGAAGGTCATTTGAAGCATAAACACTAACAAACATCCTCTGAGTCAAATGGTCTGTTCCCACACTGCAATTTCCATGTAATTATATATCTTGTTCTGTCTCCAAAAGGTCTGCAGCCCAGTGCAGTTTCAGACTTTTCAACTGCGAACGTGCACCTGAGAGCTTTCTAAATGCACCTTTGATCTGAGAGATTTCCTCCACCACCTCCACATTTTCAAGATCCCCCTGAGCAACTGTGAATCCATATCCCTTTGAACATGTTATGTCAATGATTCATGCTCCCTGCTGATGGACAGTTACAATCTGTATGCTGGCACATTGTTTAGCACGGCTGCCTCATAGCGTCAGGGACCTGGGCTTAATTCCAGACTTGGGTGGCTGTCGGAATGCAGTTTACACGTTCTTCCCATGTCTGCGTGGATTTACTCCGGGTGCTCCAGTTTCCCCCCACAGTTCAAATATGTGAAGGATAGGTGGATTCACCGTGCTAAATTGCCCCTTAGTGTTCAAATGGTTAGGTGTGGCTACTGCATGACGGGGATAGGATGGAGCCATCGGTGCAGGTAGGGTGCTCTTACAGAGGGTTGGTTCAGACTCGATGGGCTGAATGGTCTCCTTCTGCACTGTAGAAATTCAATGATTCAATCTCTTAACTAATGCCTCTCAAGCTCCATTTCATGAAAACTTGAACCCTTGATTAGAATGCTAGTGCAACTCCTATTCTGGCACCGACAGGGAATGCAACACATTGCAGCTTAAATGACTGCCCTGAGTGTTTATCATGGGAAAGTTGTGTTCAGACTTTTCAACTGCGATCGTGCCTCTGAGAGCTTCCTAAATGCACCTTTGATCTGAGAGATTTCCTCCATCACCTCCACATCTTCAAGATCCCCCTGAGCAACTGTGAACCCATATCCCTTTGAACATCTTACGTCAATGATTCATGCTCCCTGCTCATGGACATGAGCAGCATTTTGTGTTTTTTGTGTGAGATGGGAGGGTGTGATATTTTGGTATTCGTACATTATGTGGTAGTTTTGTCAGAAAGAGAATGGCAATGAGGGAGTAAGGAAGCAAGTTTGATCCTGTTTTCAGGAAGGCGTGGGGTGACACTTTAGCTTATAAAACACTCAGGGTGTGATTCAGCAGACACCTTTTAAAGTCCGCTTTTGGGCGTGTTAGGCTGCAGCGTTGAGAAACATTCCACTATTCAACGCCACTTTGCCGGGTTTTTTTGGGCCTCGGGGAGTTTCTCCCCACCGAGACCTCCCTTGGGAGTGATTTCCTGCTCAGAATGACTGCACGCAGATTGGGGCGCCATTTTGTCCGTCAGCCTTGATCTTCCTCCCTCACGATCTGCTCCGGGCGCAACAAAGTTGCTGAATCGTACCCCAATAACCGACTAGTTCACAGCAAAAAGAAAATCTGGGCCATCGATCTGACAAGAATTATCAACTTTAAGCAGATATCCACGATATCCTTCAATATAAATAGTTATGTCATGGACCACAATCAACCAGTTCACTTCTTCATATGCTAAACTTTCTGGTGCTACCATGACTCTTACCTGCACAGTCAAACCGAGGTAATAATTATGTGTCAGCGATACAGCAGCAATGGGGACAACTGCATCAACTTTTCTTTATTTTAATAAATTTAGAGTACCCAATTATTTTTGTTTTCCAAATAAGGGACATTTTAGCGTAGCCAACCCACCTACCCTGCACATCTTTGGGTTGTGGGGGTGAAACCCACGCAGGCATGGGGAGAATGTGCAAACTCCACACGGACAGTGACCCAGAGCCAGGATTCGAACCTGGGTCCTCAGCACCGCAGTCCCACTGCTATCCACTGCGCCACATGCCGCCCTGACGACTGCATCCACAACAGTTCAGGCAAAATAATTGACTACAATTGGGAAATCTCTCTCTCACAGGGCCACTTTGAAAGAGGTGAGGCAGATTATCGCCCCTATGGTGTTAGCTGCATTGGTGTATTCTGCATGTTTCAAAGGGACTTTGATGTGGTGTGACAAATGTGGTGAATGTAACTCCGTAATTCACACTGTATTGTATATACATGAGACCATGCATTTGTAAGCGCAGTTGCGTTGCCTGACCACAAGGGGGAGTAACGCTGGGAATGCTTAGGAGTTTGTACAGGGCTCCACCCTTGGCTCCGCCCACGACTCCTCCCCCTGGACTGCTGTATAAATACCAATGCTCAGAGCCAGTCGTTCAGTTCATCGAGAGTTCAACGCGGAACAGGCTGGCTCTGTTGCAAGTAGATTAAAACCACTGTTCATAACTTAAAGCACGTGTCTAGTGAATTGATGGTTCCATCAATTTAATCTACTTAAGAAACAGTCAGGATCAATCATGGAATCAGCCCTCAAACCTGAGCGACTGGAACTCGACCCGCAGGATGCAGAGGCAAAAGACATTTTTTCTCATTGGCTGCGGTGTTTTAAAGCCTATCTGGCGGAAGCAAGCACAGCCGAAACAACAGAGGAGCAGAAACTGAACCTACTGCATGCGAGGGTGAGCCACAGAATCTCTACTCAACTAAACTGCGCCGGTTCGTACACTGAAGCCCTAGCGCTAAACGACAAAATATATGTAAGGCCTGTAAATGAGGTCTACGCGTGACACATGTTTACTACTCGCCGCCAGCGGCCTACGGAATTGCTCGCAGAATTTCTGAGAGAGCTTAAAACTTTATCTAGTGACTGTAATTACCAGGCGGTTACCGCGGCAGAACTTAGAGAACTTGCTGTACGCGATGCCTTTGTTGCGGGCCTTAGGTCAAATTACGTGCGCCAACGACTGCTGGAAATGGGGGCCCTAAATCTTGAAGCGACTGTTGAACTTGCTACCACTATGGAGGTCTCCTTCTGCAGCCTCACCTCGTTCCCCGCGGATCCGGCGACCCCGTCATGGGCCCCCGACCAGCGACTCCCCCAGGCCTGCACCACGTGGTCGCCCTGCCACAATGCTGCCCCAGCCCGCCACTTTTGCGGCCAGAATCAGCACTCACGGCAGCACTGCCCGGCCCGCAACGCGACCTGCAGCAGCTGCGGGCGAAAAGGACACTATGCCAGAGTGTGTCTGGTGAAGAAAGCCCCAGCCTCTAACCCTCCCATGGCTCAAAGCACTCGTTCCCTGAATTCACAGGCCCGCAGGCCCCGAAATGCTGCAGCCTGTATGCCGACTCCACCCCCACCCGACATGTGCGACTCGTGGGGGCGGCCATCTTGGCAATCCTCCTCCATGTGGTCGGCCATGTGCGACTCATGGGGCAGCCATCTTGGCAATCCTCCTCCATGCGGCGGGCCATGTGCAACTCATGGGGCGGCCATCTTGGCAATCCTCCTCCATGCGGCGGGCCATGTGCAACTCATGGGGGCGGCCATCTTGGGATTCATCCCCTTCAAACTCTGAAACTCACCTCGACGACTACGAACTCAGAGGGCAGTCATCACGGGGCCACCAGCACAGCTGATCAAGCCGCCGACAACCCGCAACTCAGCGCAGTCACTCAGGACCAATCGCGCCCGAAGAATCTGCGAAACTAGATGGCGACGGTCCAAATTAACGGGTACAGCACGCCGTGCCTTTCCGACTCCGGGAGCACTGAGAGCTTCATACACCCAGATCTAGTAAGACACTGTTCGCTCCCCATTTTCCCCGCGCGGCAAATTATCTCCCTCGCTTCGGGCTCCCACTCTGTCCAGATCCAAGGGCGCACCGCTCACAATCCAAGGCACTAGCTATGCCAAATTCCAGCTCTACGTCCTGCCCGAACTCTGCGCCCCACTCTTATTAGGCCTTGATTTCCAGTGTAATCTCAAGAGGCTCACCCTCAGTTTCGGCGGACCCCTACCCCCACTCACGATCTGCAGCCTAGCCACGTTGCGAATCTCCCCCCCTCCTCTCTTTGCCAACCTCACCCCGGTCTGTAAACCCGTAGCCACTCGCAGCAGGTGGTACAGCCTGCAGGATAGGGTGTTCATCCAGTCGGAGGTCCGAAGGCTCCTCAGTGAGGGGATCATAGAGGCCAGCAACAGCCCCTGGAGAGCTCAGGTGGTGGTCGTCAAGACAGGGGAAAAATTCCGCTTGGTTGTAGACTATAGTCAGACCATTAATAGGTTTAAGCCCCTCGACGTGTACCCCCTCCCCAGGATTGCAGACATGGTTAACCAGATTGCCCAGTATCGGATTTTTTCCACGGTGGATCTGAAGTTTGCATACCACCAGCTCCCAATCTGCCCGGAGGACCCCCACTACACGGCATTCGAGGCCGATGGCCGCCTCTTCCATTTCCTCCGGGTTCCCTTCGGCTTCACAAATGGGGTTTCGGTGTTCCAACGAGCAATGGACCGAATGGTGGACCAGTACGGGCTGCGGGCCACGTTCCCGTACTTGGATAACGTTACCATCTGCGGCTATGACCAGCAGGACCTCGACGCCAACCTCTACCGTTTTCTCCAGACAGCTCAGAATCTAAATCTAACATATAACAAGGAGAAATGCGTTTTCCGCACGACCAGACTAGCCATCCTCGGCTATGTCGTGGAAAACGGAGTCCTGGGTCCCGACCCGGACCGTATGCGCCCCCTCTTAGAACTCCCTCTCCCTCATTGTCCCAGGGCCCTCAAATGGTGCTTGGGGTTCTTTTCGTATTATGCCCAGTGGGTCCCTCAATATGCGGACAAAGCCCACCCACTATTTAAGGCCACACTATTTCCCCTGTCAGCTGAGGCGTGCCAGGCCTTCAACTGCATCAAGGAGGACATCGCCAAAGCGGCCATGCGGGCGGTGGATGAATCCACCTCCTTTCAGGTTGAGAGCGACGCCTCAGAGGTATCTCTTGCAGCCCTTTAAATCAGGCAGGGAGACCAGTCGCATTCTTCTCCCGTACCCTCTCCGCTTCGGAACTCCGCCACTCGGCAGTCGAAAAAGAAGCACAAGCCATTGTGGAGGCTATTCGTCATTGGAGGCACTACCTCGCAGGTAGGAGGTTCACCCTCATCACCGACCAAAGATCGGTCACCTTCATGTTTGACAACTCGCAAAGGGGCAAGATTAAAAACGATAAAATTCTGCGGTGGAGGATCGAACTCTCCACCTATAGCTACGATATTAAGTATCGACCGGGGAAGCTCAATGAGCCCCCAGATGCCCTATCCCACAGGACGTGTGCCAGCGTGCAGATCGACCGCCTGAAAATCATCCACAACGACCTCTGCCACCCGGGGGTCACCCGACTCGCCCACTACATCAAAGCCCGAAATCTGCCTTTCTCCACTAAGAAGGTAAAAGCCGTCACCAGAGACTGCTCGATCTGTGCGGAGTGCAAACCGCACTTTTTTAGACCAGACAGGGCCCACCTGGTCAAAGCTTCTAGGCCCTTTGAACGCCTCGCGATCAATTTCAAAGGGCCACTCCCCTCAACTAACAGGAATGTTTACTTCTTAAACGTAATAGATGAGTTCTCCCGCTTCCCATTTGCCATTCCGTGCCCCGACATGACCTCCGACACAGTCATTACGGCCCTGCATAGTATCTTCACCCTGTTTGGTTTCCCCAGCTACGTGCACAGCGACCTGGGTGCGTCCTTCATGAGCGACGAGCTGCGTCACTACCTGCTCAACAAGGGCATCGCCTCGAGCAGGACTACCAGCTACAACCCCAGGGGGAACGGGCAGGTGGAGAGGGAGAATGCGACGGTGGAAGACCGTCCTACTGACTCTCCGGTCCACGAATCTCCAAGTCTCCCATTGGCAGGAAGTCCTCCCAGATGCGCTCCACGCTATTAGGTACCTCTTATGCACAGCAACCAATCAGACCCCTCACGAGAGGCTCTTCATTTTTTCCAGGGGCTCTCCTATGTGGGTCTCACTTCCGGAATGGCTGAAGACACCGGGCCCAGTACTCCTGAGGAAGCACGTCAGGGCGCACAAAACCGACCCCCTTGTTGAGAAGGTGTGCCTGCTTCACTCCAACCCCCAGTACGCCTTTGTCGAGTTCCCTGACGGTCGTTAGGACACCGTATCCTCCGGGACCTTGCACCCGCTGGGTCCAGCATCCCCTCTATCACTACAGATGCACCCCTCACCCTACACCCCATCCTGCCACCCCTTTGGGCTCTCAAGCCCACTAGCTCGCTGCATCGGTTCCGCGAAACCCAGCCGCTCCCGAGCCCACTGAGCCCACTAGCTCGCCCCACCTGTTCCGCGCGCCCGCACCGCCCTCAGTCCCCAGTCGAACCAGACGGGTATGGAGCTCGGACGAGATCTTCCCTGGAGTCCGCCATCGTACCCCAACCCACAACACCCGTCCAGCTACCGCAAGAGGCTGCAACCCCGGTGCTCCGCAGATCGCAGCAGACAGGTCCGGCCACCAGACAGACACAATTTATGAACCACCATCCCCGCCGGACTTGATTTATTTTGTAGGGGGTGAATGTGGTGAATGTAACTCCGTAATTCACACTATTGTATATACATGAGACCATGCATTTGTAAGCGCAGTTGTGTTGCCTGACCACAAGGGCGAGTAGCGCTGGGAATGCTTAGGAGTTTGTACAGGACTCCACTCTTGGCTCCGCCCACGACTCCTCCCCCTGGACTGTTGTATAAATATCAATGCTCAGAGCCAGTCGTTCAGTTCATCGAGAGTTCAACGCGGAACAGGCTGGCTCTGTTGTAAGTAGATTAAAACCACTGTTCATATCTTAAAGCACATGTCGAGTGAATTGATGGTTCCATCAACAAAACTCTTAAATGCACTTTAAACGTGGATGCAAAAGGCATCATGAATGATCTGATCAGCATTTGAGGCAACTTGTAAGTAGATTTACTCTGGTTTCTGAACTTTAATTCTGACCTAATGACTTATTCTCGAGTGATTTGCGACTGCAAATACAAGCATCAATGTCGAAGCTTTAGTTATCGAGCGAGACATTTAAAATAATCAAAATAAGGTCATTCCTGAGCTCCATGGCAACGACCGAACACGTTGTGGAACAAAGTTTTAAAAAGACAAGTCACAAATATTGCACAGAGCAATTTAAAAGTATAGATTTACATTAAGCTTGACGTTATTTCACGGTAAAGTTTAAATTAATGGAATGCCCTAAGATGCTGGTATTGAGCTGATTCAGGATTTTAAACATAATGCTGTTCTCCTAAATGTAAGTCTGCTGCAATAGATAAAAGTGACTCTGTGTTCCCTCGGGGAGAAACCTCGGCAAAGATCTGTGCATTCATAATGAGGGCTATCCAATAGCTGCTCGCCAGAGAGAAGTCGTGAGATCAGTGCTGTCAATTCAATCCTTTAAATAACTCAAAATTAACTCCATTATTCTGCTAAGAAGGAAAATACATTGGGTAAGAAACTGGGCTCATAGTGGGTGTTGCAGTTGTCCTTTGAGCTCCTGAACCAACCATGCCCATACTGTGGCTGCAACGTAAGCTCCTGAGAAATCTGTGGTGAGTATCTCACCTACTGATTCCCCAAATCCTTCCACCATCTACAAGGCAAAAGTCCAGGAGTGTAATGGAATATTCTCCACTTGCCTGGATGAGTGCATGTCCAACAACACTCAGTAAGCTCGACACCATGCAGGAGTGACACAAAATCCACCAGCTTAAACATTCATTCCCTCCACCACCAACGAGCAGCAGCAGCAGTGTGCACAATCTACAAGGTGCACTGCAGCAACTCAACAAGACTTCTTCAAGAACATTTTTCAAATGCACAACTTCTACTAACTACTGGCCATGTTAAAATTGCCCTTAGTGACCAAAAAGGTTAGGAGGGGTTATTGGGTTACGGGGATAGGGTGGAAGTGAGGGTTCAAATGGGTCGGTGCAGACTAGATGGGCCGAATGGCTTCCTTCTGCACTGTATGTTCTATTTACAGTGCATGAAATCTGTACTCTTTACAACCTGTGTGAAAATCATCCTGCTCTTTTGTCTAAATCAGTAAGTAGCAGTCGCCACAAGTATACAAGACCAGCAAATCCACTGTGTTTGTTTCACTGGACCAAACTGAAAACAGATGTTGGTCTAAAAGATTGAAGAGTAGCGAAGAGTAATTGTTGTTGTCAACAAGAGGATTAAGAAAGCATTGAAGGCAGAAAAGAAGACAGAAGTGGGAAGTACGTCGATCTTCCAAAAAAATTGATCCTTTCACACAATTGACACAGGAATAGGAATGGACCATTCAGCCTCTCGAGCCTGTTCCACTATCCAATTAGAACGTGGATAATCAGTATCCTAACTCCACCCAACCACCTTGGTCACACATCTGCTAATACCTTTGCCTATGATGAAAATCTATTCATTACAGTTCTGAAGTTTTCTGTGTACCTTATTTTATGGAAAAGAGAAAAATCACGGCCTTTGGCGCCACGCCAGCCGGGGCCGAAGGGACTTTGCCGGCCGGCAGAAGTCCGCGCATGCGCCGGAGTGTCAGCGGCTGCTGACGACATCCCCGCACATGCGCAGGGGAGGGGGTCACTTCCGCCTCCGCCATGGTGAAGACTATGGTGAAGGCGGAAGGAAAAGAGTGCCCCCACGGCACAGGCCCGCCCGCCGATCGGTGGCCCCGATCGCGGGTCAGGCCACCGTGGGGACACCCCCGGGGCCAGTTCGCCCCGCGCCCCCCCCCCAGGACCCCGAGCCCGCCCACACTGCCTGCTCCCGCCGGTAAGGTAGGTGGTTTGATCCACGCCGACGGGAGAGGCATGACAGCGGCGGGATTTCGGGCCATCGCGCGCCGGAGAATAGTCGAAGGGGAGGGGGGCCCGCGGATAGGCGCGGTGCGATTCCCGCCCCCGCCGAATCTCCGGTGCTGGAGAATTCAGGACACGGCAGGGGCGGGATTGACGCCGGCCCCCGGCGATTCTCTGATTCGGCGGGGGGGTCGGAGAATCCCGCCCCACAACACCAAGGGATTCTGCTTGCTAACCGATGGTAATTCATTCAAAATCCACATAACTGGTGCAAAATGATCACGCGATTTTTAAACTCCTGTGTTCAGCGCAACTGGAATTTCAATGACCTCTTACGTTGGTTTGAAAAACATTCCACTGCATACAAGCCTCATCCACAAAGCCAGCCCTTCCTGCATGATGAATTAATCATCATTGAGAGTTCCTGTTAATTGTACTTGTTTACAGGTCACCGAAGAGCCTCAAAAAAATTAACTTGGTTCTTTTGGACGCAAGAAGACTAATAGGAATATTTTTTTAAGTGTTTGGTTTTTTGGAATTACTTTTGCAGGAGACTCATTTATGTGTCCAAATATAACTAGAAAATGTTTGTGTATAGTTATTAGAAGTTATTAAAAGCCTTGACAAATATGCCCGATTTTGCTGGTCGAGTTGCAATCTGATTATATGCAAACGCATAAACTCTCGAAAGGAAAAGTAATCTCGTAATGGGTGCAGTTCTGGGCCCAATTTGCACGCAGCTCATCAACATTCCCAAAGCAGCAATCTCAATCACACATAATGCTTAGTTGAAATTTTGAAATAAAGTTTAGAATAACCTGCTTTAAGCAGCTGGAATTTGCCAGCTAAAGAGCTTATGAAACACTCCTTCAAAGTAGAACAACCTCAAAATAGTGCTTTTGTTTGCCCTGAAGGAATCTGTGTACCATGCCAGCAGTGGCTGCTTCTGATATCATGCTAATTGGTGCCATACTATGATTGATGTGCGCCTGCGAAGAAAGACAGTCACCCCATCTCCTAGATATCTCAAAACAATGTCTCAGGACAATGGAGACAGATATTCTCAAGATTCCAAGAAGCAGCAATGAGGTCACAGGGAGTAAGGGAGGGAATAATATTTAACAGGAGGAAACCATTGAAAAAAGGGAGTTGATTTCCTATCTTTCTTATTTTCAGTATCTCAGTATCATTACTCCTGTACCCGCTGACCAGTATTTGGTTCCCGCTGGAGCAATGCCTCGCTCTAAAAATTCTCAACGTTGCTTTCAAATCCTTCATGTCTTTGGTTTTCCCTATCCGCGATGTCTTCTCCATTCCTTTAATCCTTTGAGATCTCTGCACTCAACCAATTCTGGTCTCTTGCACATTTCTGGATCTCATTGCTACAGCACTAGCAGTTATACATCGCTGAACTCTCCAACCATTCCTTTCTTTAAGACACTTCTTAAAATCTATCCCTTTCGCCATGCGTTTGGTCGCTCCGCATAGTATCTTCCTATGCAACTCAGAGTCAATTTCTATTCGGATGATGCTGTAAAGCACTTTATGCTGCTTTGCAATGTTAAAGTTATGATATACATGTGCTTTATATTGTTGAAATTCACTTGCACACACAGAATCTGAGCTAACTGATCCTCGTTCACAACATACAAGAGCCATCCCAAAATAAACACTGTGCCAAATAGAAATATGTTCTCATAGATTTTTTTTTCATAGATTTTACAGTGCAGAAGGAGGCCATTTGGCCCATCGAGTCTGCACCGCGCACCCCACCCAAGGTCAACACTTCCACCCCATCCCCATAACCCCATAACCCAGTAACCCCACCCAACACCAAGGGCAACTTTGGACACTAAGGGCAATTTATCATGGCCAATCCACCTAACCTGCACATCTTTGGATTGTGGGAGGAAACCGGAGCACCCGGAGGAAACCCACGCACACACGGGGACCCTGGAGCAGTAACCCCACCTAACCTTTTGGACACTTAGGGCAATTTAGCCTGGCCAATCCACATAACCTGCACATCTTTGGACTGTGGGAGGAAACCGGAGCATCCAGACGAAACCCATGCAGACAAGGGGAGAAAGTCCATACTCCACACAGACAGTCACCCAAGGCCAGATTTGAACCCTGGTCCTTGGAGCAATGAGGCAGCAGTGCTAACCACGGTGCCACCGTACCGGCCATAATGAAGAAATTAAAGAAAGGAATTGTATTTATATTACATTACCACAGGTCATCCCAAAACACTTGATAGTCAATAAGGCACTTTTGAAATTCAGTCATTGTTATGTCGGAAATGTTGTACTAACTTGTGCACAGCAAGCTCCCAGGAAGAGTAATGTCATAACGTCCTGGTCATTATGATGTTGCTTGAGGGATAAATATTGGCTGGGAGATAATTCCCTTGCTCTTCATTAAAACAGTGTCATGGAGTCTTTTGCATCTACCTGAGAGTGAAGAAAGGTAACACCTCATTCAAGAGACAACACTTCCAACAGTGTTAGCCTTAATTTTTTTTTTTGCATTCCAGTTCTGGAGCAAGGCTTTAACTTGGAAATCACCTTTGACTCCGAGGTAACTCACAGCAGGCAAAATGCCTGTATTCATGGTATCTAATAAATAAATGCATCAAGTTCCTGCGCATGCTAAATGTATGACATTTTAGCCTACTTAAATGAAGAGGTTAATAACTGAACCAAAATGATGAATTCACAAATTTGCTAAGCAGTGCATCAAAAATAGTACAGAGGGTAATTTGAATAAAACGTTCTCCCAGTGGAGATGTGCTCAGTCTTGCTCATTGCCTCCTTCTAATGTTAGAATATGATCAGGAATTCATCGCACGTGCAAATGTTCATCCCAATCTTCTCCCATCTGCCTCCTTGTAACAATATTTGGATTCCCAGTTTCACTTTCTGAAAGAAGTGACCACGTCTACTGAGGTCAAACGGATTTCTTTTCTCAATTTAGCATTCTGCCCTCTGAGTCAGAAAGTCACCAAGTCGAGCCCCACTCTGGAGACTTTAGCACATAATATATGCTGACATTTCCGTGCAGCACTGAGGGAGTCAGTTATATTCTGGATGAGATGTTGAAACAAAGCCTTGTGCACTTTGTCAGCTAAACGTAAAGGATTCTGTGGTAGAACAGGAGTTCTCCCCAGTGTTCTGTTAAACATTTATTTCTTACGAACAATAATCATGGTATTACTAAAACAGATTAATTAGTCCTTTACCTCATTGCTTTAAGTGGGGCCATGGCATGCACATATTAACCAAGAAAAGACAGTGATTATTCATCAGTAGTAATTCATTGGTTGGGAGAGAACTAAGTGTAGAAATATAAACCAAATAGTACTATTTCACATGCAATACAGAGAGAACTGAGGGTGCTTTAGTACAAATCTTTAAAGGAGGTAGGACAGGTTAACAAAGAAGTTCATAAAACATATGGGCTCCTATAAATCATAGAATCCCGACAATACAGAAGGAAGCCAATTGGGCCATCGAGCCAGCACCGGCCCTTGGAAAGAGCACCCGACTTAAGCCCATGCCTCAACCCTATCGCTGTAACCCAGTAACCCCTCCCAACCTCTTTGGGCACTAAGGGGCAATTTACCATGGCCAACCCAAATAACCTGCACATCTATGGACTGTGGGAGGAAACATGAGCACTCGGAGGAAACCCACGCAGACAGGAGAGAAAGTGAAAACTCCACACAGTCACCGGAGGGCGGCATTGAACCCAGGTCCCTGGAACTGTGAGGCAGCAGTGTTCACCACTCTGCCACCGTGCCGCCCATGCGGCATAGAGTACAAGCACCATTAATTACTGTGGTGAATGTAACTCTGTAATTCACACTGTGATATATGTATGAGACCGTACGATTGTAAGCGCAGTTGCGTTGCCCGACCACTAGGGGGAGTAGCTCTGGGAATGGTTAGGGGTTTGTACAGGGCTCCACCCTTGGCTCTGCCCATGGCTCCTCCCCCTGGACTGCTCTATAAATATCGATGCCCAGAGCCAGCCAACCAGTTCATCGAGAGTTCAACGTGTAACAGGCTGGCTCTGTAGTAAGTAGATTAAAACCACAGTTCATATCTCAAAGCACGTGTCTAGTAAATTGATGGTCTCATCAATTACATTAAACCATTACATAACACTGGAGATATTGTGATCAATTCTGCGCACACACCTTAGGAAGGACGTGAAGGTTTTGGAGAGGATACAGAAGAGATTTTCTACAGTGAATCTGTGAATTATGGATTGCAGCTTTATGAGTAGACTGAAGAACCAAGGGACATGGGGATCAGGCGGGAATGTGGATTTGAGGTCAAGCATTGCCATGATCTTATTGAGTGATGGAGTTGTTCAATGTAACATATATCGTACCCCACCTTCTATTTATTATATATTTGATTTTACACTTGAGAGTGATGGCATTCAAACTTGATTGACAGTTTTGTTTGAATACTGATTGACAATACTCATTGACAATGCAATAATCTATTATTATTGTCACAAATAGGCTTACATTAACACTGCAGTGAAGTTACTGTGAAAATCCCCAGTCGCCACATTCCGGCTCCTGTTCGGGTACATAGAGGGAGAATTTAGAATGTCCAGTTCACATAACAAGCATGTCTTTCGGGACTTGTGGGAAGAAACCGGAGTACCCGGAGGAAGCCCTCGTATGCACAGGGAGAACATACAAACTCCACACAGACAGTGACCCAATCCGGGAATCGAACCTGGAACCCTGGTGTTGTGAAGCAACAGTGCCAACCACAGTGATACTGTGCTGCCCACAATAAGATGGATCATTTAAAAGGTTTAAGAAGAGGTAAGATCTGAGTTAGTTCTCTACTCCAAGGGGTTGAACATCTGTGGGAATCTCCATATCACATGCTTTCACCTCGGGAGGATCTTGAATTATGTTATTTTTTTCAGTCATTCGATGTCAGTATTGCTAGCTAGGCCAGCATTTATTGCCCACCCCTAATTTCCTTTGAACTGAATGACCTGCTTGGCCTTTTCAAGAGTCAATCACAAGGGCATCCAATTTTCCTTCCACAATGGTTTCATAGTCAGATTCATTTTTTAAATTGAATTAAAATTTCACCATCGGCCATAGAGGGATTCGCACCCAGGTCTCCAGGATGTTACCCTGTGTCTCACTAGCCCACTGACAATACCTCTACATCACATCCTCCCCTTTGTTTTCACCCCAGCTTTAACTTTATGCAATCTAAGCCAGGCATAAATGCCCCAGATGATTCCAAAGTGCAGCATCCTCCAGGGAGTCTCACTCCATTTTGTTTCAAACTGAGCTTTGACTTTAGATTCAGGCCCACATTTACATTACAGGTATGTAATTGGTGTAAAGAAAGAACTCTTTGCAATCATGTTGCAGTGCTCCCAGCATGGCATCACTTTGTAAGGTCCTGGTGGAGGCCATCCAGCAGAGAATGGTGGCTCCTTTGGAGGTGAGAGTTGTCTAGAATTTATAGCACAGCCACTTCATAATAACAGAGCAAGTGAACCTTGTTTCATCTTGGAGACAAAGCTGGCAGCAAGTGAAGGTCATAGTTGTTAGGTTTTGCAAGGTGGCAGCACGGTAGCACTGTGGATAGTACAATGGCTTCACAGCTCCAGGGTCCCAGGTTCGATTCCGGCTTGGGTCACTGTCTGTGCGGAGTCGGCACATCCTCCCCGTGTGTGCGTGGGTTTCCTCCGGGTGCTCTGGTTTCCTCCCACAGTCCAAAGAAGTGCGGGTTAGGTGGATTGGCCATGATAAATTGCCCTTAGTGTCCAAAATTGCCCTTAGTGTTGGGTGGGGTTACTGGGTTATTGGGATAGGGGGAGGTGTTGACCTTGGTAGGGTGCTCTTTCCAAGAGCCGGTGCAGACTCGATGGGCCAAATGGCCTCCTGCACTGTAAATTCTATGAAATAAGTGCTTTGACGTGACTTCAATTTATATGCTGTGGTATTATGGAATGGCCTGGATTTTAGGCCCCTTAAAATTGGACATTTTAAATTGAAAATTGGGCATTTTATATCAAGCCACAGCCACCTCCAGCAAACAGCCTGATGGGAATTTGAACTTGGCCAAGTTTGGATACTCTGAAACTCACCGGACATGCCTGGATCTGCCCCATCAATCACCCATCAAGAGACAATTGGCTCCATTCATATGGTTGGGAAAATCAATCATCCATCAAGAGATAATCAGTTCTATTCATGGATCGATTGCTTTGAGCAAACAAGATTGTATACAAACAAAGAACCAGGAAATGGACCTCCGGTGTCCTGCTGGATAACCATTAGTAACTCCATTGGACAGGGCCACTCCCACCCTGTGACCTCATGGCCTTGTGGGCCGGAGAACATTCTGGAAAGGCACGGGGTTGGGCATAAGGCCCCCGGGCCTCCCATCAGCGAAGGCTCCATACAGCAGAGATGAAAGGAAGCAGCATGTGAGGCCTATCTTCACAACAAAGACCCTGAGGATATCGAGAGTTCGAGAATTGGGCCCCAGCATGACTGGGTTCATCGGCACGGGTAGTTTAAGAACCTTGGGGCTGTTATTAGTGGGATAATTTTAGGGTTAATTTAAGAGCAACTGTTTTACTGTTTTTGTTGAATAAAGTTATTTGATTTATACTCTTGCGTTATCCTTTGTTCATCTTGTCCAGAAAGATATCTGGATAAAATGTTTGGTTAATAAACAAGTCGAAGTGTCTGAGATTTTACAGACACAATAATGCTGACTTGAAGTAGATGCACTTCATTCTAAACTAGAGTTTTCCATTACAGAGTGAGAACACACTGTACTTTGCCAAATGTTAATCTTTCCAAATGTGCAGACATGCTCACGTTGTTCCTGGGCAATGTGTAAGGTTGGCATATCAACATGTTGACCATGTGCCCCATTTAATGTGACAGAACACAAGCAGAAGGAACCTAAATTCTGCATGCTCACATGTACCCAGAGGGCAGCTATTTGACCTGTGTACGTGGGCGGCACACATCTATTTCTAACGTACGTCCCTTATCTATTTATCTCCAGGTGTGAATGCATAAAGCCCTGCAGGGCTGCGGACCATGAGCTTGAAAATGGGATGAGGTTGGATAACTCTTTTGTGACTGCCACCAATGCTATGGGCTGAATGGCCTATCCCTGGCCTCTATGATTCTATGAGTTTGTGATTTCATTATTACAGATTACAATAGAGATAGATAGAGAAATACAGCACAGAACAGGCCCTTCGGCCCACGATGTTGCGCCGAACTTTTGTCCTAGGTTAATCATAGAATTTTGGACAATTTGTCATGGCAAATTAACAAGCAAAGTTGAGGGGGGGTGGGGGGGGGGGGGGGGGGGCAGGGTTCGAAAATAGTCTTTTCTTCAGCTTATCTAGTTGCGTGAGAGGGCAAGGTTGTAGAGTCGAGTCCGCAGAATTTGCCCAGATCTCTGTGTCACTCACTTACTTGTGGTAGCAATT
Source organism: Scyliorhinus canicula (assembly GCF_902713615.1). Lineage (NCBI taxonomy): Eukaryota > Metazoa > Chordata > Chondrichthyes > Carcharhiniformes > Scyliorhinidae > Scyliorhinus > Scyliorhinus canicula. Next base: position 192,126,916 of record NC_052151.1, read on the forward strand.
GCACTCGTGAGGTGAGTGAATTGGAGGAGGCAGCACAAAGTGCACAGCACAAGCGGAGGCAGCACATGGTATTGCCAAGTGCTTGAAGATCCAGCTCCAAGGCTACTTCAGCTGTCCATGGGGTGTCTTGGGAGTTCTGAGCCGGGTCATGCTGAAGCTCTCTCCTAATCTATCCATGTATCTGAATTGCAACTTGTGGATGTTGATGCTGTTCTCAACCAGGACTGCAGTGGGTGTGCATCCTCATTCATGTTTTCTTAGTGCCTTGTGTGGTGGTGATGTCAGCCAGCGACTGTTTTGCCGAACCGTTGTCCCGAACAGCCATTCCTGCAGCTCTCAGAGCCCGTCAGATAAAACAGGCGCAATTGCCTGTCACAGGTTGAAGCGATTGATAAGGCCGACGAGGGTAACGGGGATGCTTCTGCATAATCCTACTCCTGTGCTTGTAGATCAGATGGACAAACACAAATTAGTTAGCTCTGTTGGTATAAATACACCAGCTGTGCTGTGAGGAATGTCAGAAAGTTGTTGGGTTAATCCTCATTCCAGAGATTTGAGCTCAAAATCCAGGCGAACGCTGCCAGTATTATAACTGAGGGGGTTCTGTACTCTTGGGGGTGTTACCTTGTGGATAGGATGTTAAACTTGCACCCATTTTGTGATCCCATGACATCATTTTGAGAGCAAGGGAGTTGTTTCTCGTGTTCTGACAAATAGTTATTACTCAAGCGACATCACAAAAACACCTTATGTCATTATTTCACGGCGGCATTTGCTATGTCCAAATTGGCTGCTGTGTTTCCTGCATTACAAGAGTGACTACACTTCAAAAATTACTCAATGGTTGTCACGTGCTTTGGGATTTCCAAAGTCATGAATGATGCTTTTTGAATGTATGTTCTTTCTGTTGTGTCTTATTTTTGTTGATATGATGGACAACATGTGAAGTGGAAATCCATACTGTCCGCCAGTTAATTAACATTGTGGGTAGAGGTACATTTGGCTACAGAGGTCCAGTCAATTATAGTGTTTGGGGGGGGCGTCCTGTCACATGTAGAACTGAAAGGTGCATTCCCATTACCTGCTGTTTTCCCAAAGGTCATCAATGAATTCAGGAGCAGTGATAAACAACAGGCTAGTGATGTCAATACAGTACAGCAAAGTACTTGCTTGGTTGTAGAGAGCTGTGGGACATCCTGAGATTGTAAAGGATGCTATGTAAATGCAAACTCTTTATTTTCCTTACATTGCCTTGAAGGGTACCACGTTCATGCATCAACCTGTGTTGGTCAATGCCCAAGCATTGGTATCATTCAAGAAGTCTTACTGGTTAGCAATCTGAAGTAGAAACCTACCCAAGGAATGATTGAAGTGGACAGAATAAGAGGACAAATGAACTTGAATAGATATACCATCGTTAACTCAGGTTGACCCAGTTACTTCACCCTTGTGAAATCAGCAGTCCTGAAAGCTAGCAAGCCCCAAAAAAGTCACAAAATCATAATGCATGGCAGGACATATTTCCTGCAAAATCATTAAAAATTTGCATACTATAATAGATTTTAATAGTTGCAATAATTCTTTGTAACTTGGGTTTCTCAAATGGCAACACATCCTTGAAGGCAAGCTTTTAGCTGAATGCAAAAGAAATTGACCTTCTGTGAAATCAATAATATTCACATTTATATAACCGCTAAATGATACATTTTCACGACTGTGGAACCACTTTCTACTGACATCATGTTTTCCTGATAAAACATTTACGCCGTATATGGAGCAGCACTATATCAAGCAGTCAGCAGACAGAAAATTAATGAGTACGCGTTTAATGAATAAATAACTATTCCAGGCTCTGGGATCTGTAGACAGGGCAGGAGGATTGGGAAAGGACAAGTAGCAATAGTGAGAAAAGACACAGTGGAAAGCAGAGATTTTAGTCAAGGTTGAGGCCAGCAGAAACAATGGGCGGGATTCTCCGTAGCCTGAGGCCGAAATCAGAAACGGCGATCAGGTGGAGAATGGCTTCCGATGCCAGAATCGGGGGATTTGACGATTGACGCCGGTTCGTGACACTCCGCCCCCTCCAAATCGGCGGCATCGGGATGCATGGCACGTGCAGTCGCAATGTCGTTTGCACGTCATCAGTTGGCCCACCCGTGATGCTCCGCCTTCGATGGGCCGGGTTCCCGATGGGGAGCCTGGCATGCTGGCTGCAGACAGTGTCCAGCACCGCCACACTCAGCCGGCATACGTGTCGCTGCCCGGGGAGCTTCTGCTATGGCTGGGGGGAGTGATGGAGGGTGGCTAAGCGTGGGCTATAGGGTCAGGATAGGCCATGTTTCCTGGCACAGAACACAGAACAGTACAGCACAGAACAGGCCCTTCGGCCCTCGATGTTGTGCCGAGCAATGATCACCCTACTCAAACCCACGTATCCACCCTATACCCGTAACCCAACAACCCCACTTAACCTTACATTTTAGGACACTACGGGCAATTTAGCATGGCCAATCCACCTAACCCACACATCTTTGGACTGTGGGAGGAAACCGGAGCACCCGGAGGAAACCCACGCACACACGGGGAGGACGTGCAGACTCCGCACAGACAGTGACCCAGCCGGGAATCGAACCTGGGACCCTGAAGCTGTGAAGCATTTATGCTAACCACCATGCTACCGTGCTGCCCCTAGGCACGACTGGTGGAGACGTAGGCATGCGTGGCTGCAGCTTCTCAGCCCTGCGCATGCGCGGCCCGGGACATGCCGAATCTCCGGCTGTTATCCGCGCGATCTGTGGGTGTTCCACGTGGCACTGGTGTTGGCCCCTCACCTGTACCGGAATTGGTGAGGGATTCGTGCCAATTTTCCTGTTGGAGAACCACGGATTCTCCGTTGGCATCGGCACTTAGCCTCAGGTAACGAGAATCCAGCCCAATAAGTTAAAGGACAGGAAACGGTGGAGGACTCTGAATATCTCGAGACCTCCTGATACTGATGTGGTCGGAGAATGTACAACGATGGTGATCAGCTAAGCATATTGCACAAAGAATGTGGCTATAATAAGAGATAATAGGAACAAAACAGAAGAAAACTCGTAAATCGATGCAGGCATTGTGATGTGCGATTAACCCATGTCCACTCATTCTGATACAGGCAACATGCAAATGTCATGCTGCCTGATCATGTGAATGATAGGAGCATGCAACTCAGCTGGAAGTGTGCTGCTGAGTGACTCAATGTGGGGGCCCATTACATGCAGCCACTTTGTGTTAACTCGCTGGTGCATGGTCAATTCCATTCCCACTTGTCGCAACACAGTTGAAATTAACTTTAAATTTAAAAATTATTATTATTGTTAAAATTACCAAAGTCTTTCTTTGGCTGCCCAATAACTGCAGTCACCAGGTTTGTAAATTTAAACACAATTAACTTTTATTAACAGTAACTGTAATTAAGTAAGCAACAAATACAACTGGTTACCTACTATCTAATTTCTAACACACCCCTTAACTTATCCCACCCTCTACACACTCAAGACAAACAAATACAGAGGAGAAAGAGGGGTGACAAAAATAATATCAAAAGGATAAAAGATAAGTCTTTGTTTCAGATGCATGTCTTCCAGTTAAATTCTTTCTTCAGCCCAGATCTACAGTCAGATGATAACTTTGGCGTCAGTTTGTAATGGTTTGCACTGTAGACTCATCAGGGCCCAGTGACTTCTGCCTAGACAATAGGTAGCAGAGAAGAGAAAGGAAGAGCTGCTTCTGCCTTGAAGGTCCAGTGACTTCTCTGTAAATTCACAGTAACAGCATGCAGCCAACATTTTAGAGAAAGCAAGAGAGAGAACAACACAGTTTCCGTTTTCGGAGTCTTGTAGCTTTCTGCTGGGTCCTTTGAAAACCTCACCTCACAGGAATTAATCGCTATATGTCGCCTGGAAGTATACTGACCCTGGCCAATCCATTGGCCACCAGACAACCAATCAAACCAAATCCCTCCAATCTCTCAGGTGCTTTAAAATCTCGATTCTGTTTAAAAATCTAAAACCTCATAGCGCAATGGGGCTGGTTTAGCTCACCAGGCTAAATCGCTGGCTTTTAAAGCAGGCCAGCAGCACGGTTCAATTCCCGTACCAGCCTCCCTGGACAGGCGCCGGAATGTGGTGACTAGGGGCTTTTCACAGTAACTTCATTGAAGCCTACTCGTGACAATAAGCCATTTTCATTTTCATTTTCAATGAGCAATTTTGCAACTTATGAGTTCACACTTCCTCTGCTCGACTAAAGATCCATGGACCAAAAACGATAACGGCAAAATAAAATAAATAGGAAATAAGGGAATCAACAGGAAGCACTCATACAGTGTGCACTTCTTAAAGGGGTGGTACTTTCTGGCTGCATCAGCTGTTGATAGAGGCTGGGAAGTGTGTCAGACCTACAAGAAGAAAGAAAATGGGACAAAAGGAAGACAGTGCGCTTCAATGTTCTCTGAGGTATCATTGGATTTCCCGCTGCGGGGGTGGACACAGGAGGAATGATCTTCTTCTGTCAAGGAGGCCACTCAGGCACATGAAGTGGGAGCAGACAGCCATGTTGGGCAATGCCAGCAGTGTGTTCCCCCCAAGCACCTGATTGGTCAAGGTCAGTGAATACATCTTCAATTGTCATAGCCTTACAACTGCACTATTGGCCCTCACACACTGCTCAATGCAACACCCTCCACCTTCACTCACCTAACTTGGTTTACAGGTGCAACAGGTGATTAAGAAGGCAAATGGAATTTTGTCCTTCATTGCTAGAGGGATGGAGTTTAAGACTAGGGAGGTTATGTTGCAATTGTATAAGGTGTTAGTGAGGCCACACCTGGAGTATTGTGTTCAGTTTTGGTCTCTTTATTTGAGAAAGGACGTACTGGCGCTGGAGGGTGTGCAGAGGAGATTCACTAGGTTAATCCCAGAGTTGAAGGGGTTGGATTATGAGGAGAGGTTGAGTAGACTGGGACTGTACTCATTGGAATTTAGAAGGATGAGGGGGGATCTTATATAAACATTTAAAATTATGAAGGGAATAGATAGGATAGATGCGGGCAGATTGTTTCCACTGGCGGGTGAAAGCATAACTAGGGGACATAGCCTCAAAATAAGGGGAAGTAGATTTAGGACTGAGTTTAGGAGGAACTTCTTCACCCAAAGGGTTGTGAATCTATGGAATTCCTTGCCCAGTGAAGCAGTTGAGGCTCCTTCATTACATGCTTTTAAGGTAAAGTTAGATAGTTTTTTGAAGAATAAAGGGATTAAGGGTTATGGTGTTCAGGCCGGAAAGTGGAGCTGAGTCCACAAAAGATCAGCCATGATCTCATTGAATGGCGGAGCAGGCTCGAGGGGCCAGATGGCCTACTCCTGCTCCTAGTTCTTATGTTCTAACAACAATCTGTAATAAGCACAACTCATGATTAATGCTCATACCTTCAGCGCTCTCTCACACACCCGTATTCTGCTGCAAGCCTTAAACCTACATCTCACTATTTGTACATACTGCCTGCTATTCGACTATCACAGGCACATTAACCAAATACATTGTGCTGAAATACACAGCATGGTTCGATTCCCATATCAGCCTCCCCGAAGAGGCGCCGGAATGTGGCGTCTAGGGGCTTTTCACAGTAACTTCATTTGAAGACTACTTGTGACAATAAGCTATTTTCATTTCATTTTCATATCAAGGTGACACTAAACCAAAGACAGCAGCAGAGGGCATGCGTGGCTCCATGTCCTCACATAGTGAAGCAGCTGATCCTCATCATCTTCCAGGCAGCCATGACTGAGTCTTTGATTGAAGCCAATCAAAGATGAAGGCATCCTCATATATAATCCTCCTTCTCATATTCCCATTATCTCACAACCCCCATCTGATTCTGAAGCTGCCAATGGTATCACTATGCACACCTTCCTTCCCTGTCCTCCACCACATCCCGCACCACAAACCTACCTTTACCTTTTCTCTTTCAGATTCCCAGGGGCCTGTCGACTGGTCAGACAGTGGTGTGAGATTGTCAATTCCAATAGGAGCCATGACAGACTATGACATGCACCCTGATGAATACTTCAGGGATCCTCCAGAACGGACCAGGCAGTGGAACTCTTGCTTTAGCAGCCCAGTGACCAGCTCAATGATGCTTTGTGTGCCAGCAATCCTCTCATTATGCGTGTGCTGACCAAATGTGGTTGGGTAGCCTAGAGTAGGGCAGCACGGTAGCACAGCGGGCAGCACTGCTTCACAGCTCCAGGGTCCCAGGTTTGATTCCCAGCTTAGGTCACTGTCTGTGCGGAGTCTGCACGTTCTCCAGTGTCTGCGTGGGTTTCCCCCGGGTGCTCCGGTTTCCTCCCACAAGTCCTGAAAGACGTGCTTGTTAGGTGAATTGAAAATTCTAAATTCTCCCTCTGTGTACCTGAACAGGCACCGGAGTGTGGTGACCAGGAGCTTTTCACAGTAACTTCATTCTAGTGTTAATGTAAGCCTACTTGTACAATAATAAATATTATTATCAAATAATTGAAATTGCTTACCTTGTTTCATAGATTATCATAGAATTTACAGTGCAGAAGGAGGCCATTCGGCCCATCGAGTCTGCACCGGCTCTTGGAAAGAGCACCCTATCCAAGGTCAACATCTCCACCCTATCCCCATAACCCAGTAACCCCACCCAACACTAAGGGCAATTTTGGACACTAAGGGCAATTTATCATGGCCAGTCCATCTAACCTGCACATCTTTGGACTGTGGGAGGAAACCGGAGCACTCGGAGGAAACCCACACGCACACGGGGAGGATGTGCAGACTCCTCACAGACAGTGACCCAAGCCGGAATCGAACCTGGGACCCTGGAGCTGTGAAGCAATTGTGCTATCCACAATGCTACCGTGCTGCCCATTGTTCTGCCATTAACACATTCTGTTCCCTTAAGGTGCCACTGCCAGCACCTTCGTAAACAAGCGCCGGAATGTGGCGACTAGGGGATTTTCACAGTAACTTCATTGCAGTGTTAATGTAAGCCTACTTGTGACAATATGGATTTTATTTTAAATAGTTATCGGTGGTAAATGGATCAAAACCAGTTCTACGAGGTATGCCTGACACCAAACCCCTGCATCAACTGCTCTACTCAGAACTCGGTCAAAGCAGGAGACTCCCAGCAAGATACTGGAAGTGCTGTAGCAATGTCCTCAAAGTAGCCCTGCCGACTCAAGAGAAACCTGAGCTTGTGACCGAGCAAAATGGAGAAAGCTCATTTGGGAAGTCAAGGAACGCATTATGAGACATTGTTGAGGGTGTGTAGAGGTGAACTCGAGGAGTTGGAGGGACCTCCAAACAACTCACCTACCCAATTCTTCAAGCCCCACCTGCCCTGCATGTGGCAGAGTCCGCACATTACGCATTGAACTTATCAACCAACTCAGAGCCCAGCAGCGATTGAAGCAAATCATACTCGATCCCAGGGGACTGCCTAGGATGAGGAAGGTGAGTAGATATTCCTTGTTACCCAAAATAATCTGGTTTTATGTCTTGGCTCAAATACAAGTGGCAGACAGTTATAATAGAATCATTACTGTTGCCAGGCTACTAGGCATTCACTGGTGTGGTGTGTTGTGCATGATGACAAATCGATTGCACATTAAACAAGTGGTAAACCTAAAGGATATAATACATCTTCGGATGCATCACCCACAAAATGTGCAAATTGATGGCACATTGCACTATGAGGAATCCCACTTTCAGGAAAAAGCTGCATTCTCTCTGGTCACAATACACTTCCCTCTTCTGGCACATAGAGAGTTAGTCGCCTCTCTTATGCAGCAGTGAAGCTGTTAGAGATGTCAACCGCACCTACCAGGGAAGATCTTTACAGGAAGACATTCATTGCCTCTGTCAGCTTCACAGCCACTGGCAGCGCCATCCTTGCCCTGCACTTGGTCTCTTTGCACAAGGTGGCAGATTTTAGTACATGGCTCCTTCGTTAAACGGAGGCAGTATGCACACTACTGCTGGCTTAGGGTGATGAAGGAGAATTTCTCCCTGAAGGCTTGGGGAGGAAATGACCTCTTGCTCAGAGTGCTTCTCTCCCTCCTCCCACTATGGGCAGCTGCACCTCTTCCACACAATCCTGTCTAACCTTCCTGTCATGCCACTGATCAATGGGGGTGGTGACCACAGCACACATGACTGGGAGCAAGGGACCGGAATTCATTAAGTCCTTCAGCGTATGCAACATCATAGATTGCTGATGTCATCAACATTAATGAACACAATAACATTCACAGTCCATCCACAAAATAAGACAGAGGCTGAAGAAATCACAGGCCTGAAAGTAGTTGACAATCCTCTTTAAATAGCTTGGTGTGGGATTCGTTCCTGCTGCTGAACCCATGTGCAGTTGTACATGTTTAAAAGATGGTGTTGTTATGGTGGACCTGTGCTCGGTAACAGCAATAATACAAATACAATGAGGCATGATGGAATACTATCAGCTCAGCAACAGGTCTGCCCAGATACCGGTAGAAATCTGCCTAGTAAAATAAAATTGTACACCCCCACCAATTAGTGTTCCGAGTTGGGATATCTTGTAGATACCATCAGTGTGGTTCGTGACAGTGTGAACTGGAGGGCAAAGTCTGAAAATACAGAGCTCTGTCAAATCACTGGCAAATCCATATATTGTAGTGCTTACTGATGTCAGGATCTGACTATTCAGCTCACTTACAGAACACACACACTGCTCATGCCAACAATTAGACCCTTGCCAAAACGGTGGGTGTGATTCAATGACCTTTTTACACCTGACTTAGAGTTTGGACACAATGGTTAAATCTTGGGAGAGGCCAAAATCGGCCTTTTCGTCGGGCGAAAAATCTTGCGAGTCACCAGACTCACAAGGCCCGGCTCGACGAGATCCAGAAATGCATATTCAAATAAGACATTCGGCCAATCTACTTATATGTTCACCAGATTCACCTGGCGCCTGGGATGCAACAGCTGCCCTCATGAGGCCTCAACCCGGCATCATTCAGTACTGGTTTACACAAACGTGAACTAGGCGAGATGGCACCTTGGGGCAGGGGGTGAGTGGCGGGTGCACACAGGCAACTAGAGGTCCCATGTGTGGTTGGGGACAGGACAGGATGGCACCCTGGCATGCCCCCGGCAGCCAGGCACCCTGGCATTGCCAGCCTGGCACATTGGAACTGTTAGTTTGATATCCTGGCAGTGACAACCTTGCAATGCCAGGGTGCCCAGGTGGCACTACCAGAGGTGGGGCCTGGGGGGATTCTTTGCCCACAAGAGCAGGGGTGAGGGAGGATTCAAGGACCCCAGAAAAAGTTGGGGGGAATTGAAGGGGGGGTCATGAATGGGGGCGGGGGGGGGGGGGGGGGGGTTGCTGAAAGGGGGGAGGTCTAGAGTTCAGGGCGGCCTTCTAAATGGTGCCCTGATCTGCGAGGAACTGGTCCTGCTGGCGCAAATCATTGAGGCCAAAAGAAATGGCAAAGTCCAATTGGATAACAGGGTTATTCTTGATGCCTCAGCCATTGAGAAACTCCCCGCCCATTGTGCCCTAAACAGCACTTTAGCCTTTTTCAATGATTCGCGCCTGATGTCTGGCATCAGAAATCTTTTATTCTTTTTATAATACTTTCAGGTGATGTGGGCAATGCCAGCATATGTTAATTGACCTTGGGAAGGTGGTGGTGAATCATCGACTTGAGCCTTTCTGTCGCGGTTAGATACAACTGAGTGGCTTACTAGGCCATTATAGAAGGGCAGCTGAGAGTCAACCACAGTGCAGGTCTGGAGTCACATGTAGGCCAGACCAGGTGAAGATGGCAGATTTCCTTCCAGTGAAGGTCACAAGATGAGTTGTTATGACAGTTGAGCATACTTTCACGGTCACCATTAACAGGTCGAGCTTTTAATTCCTGAGTTTATGTAATGAATTAATTAAATTTAAATTCTACCAGCTGCCCTGGGGAGATTTGAACCCATGGCCCAGGGCGTTAGCTTGGCCTCGGCATTAATAATAATAATCTTTATTGTCACACGCGGGCTTACGTTAACACTGCAATGAAGTTACTGTGAAAAGCCCCCAGTTGCCACACTCCGCCGCCTGTTCGGGAACACGGAGGGAGAATTTAGAATGCCCAATACTTAACAGCACGACTTGTGGGAGGAAACCGGAGGACCCGGAGGAAACTCATGCAGACATGTAGAGAACGTACAGACTCCACATAGTAAGTGGGCCAAGTTGGGAATCGAACCTGGAACCCTGGAGCTATGAAGCAACAATGCTAACCACTGTGCTACCGTGCTGCCCGATTAATTGTCCAGTGACATTAACACCACCATCTGCCCATGTCGTGAGAGGACCATTTTGACACTAAAATGACACTTACAGCACCAAAGTAACAGGCACAACAGAACCATATTTTATTAACTATATTTTTTTACATTGACGGGAAGAGAATAACTAATAGTAAAGACAATTTCTTGCGTGTATTTGGGTTTCTAGATCAATATATTTTAGAAACAACAAGGGCGCAATCCATACTTGTTTTAGTGCTGCGCATTGAGCCAGAATTAGTTAACAATCTGCTGGTAAGGGGGCATCTTGGGAATCGTGACCATGGGCTGATTGAGTTCGATATTAGCTTTGAGAGGGAGAAGATTGAGTCACAAAGCATAGTTTTAAAGTTAACTAAGGGAGGCTTTGAAAGGATGAGAAATTGATCACAGCAAACTAAGCTGAACTGCTAATGAGCAAACCCACTGGCAAACAATGTTAAGTATTCAAAGAGCACAAGACAAAGCCAGCAAATGTTCCAAAGAGGCAAAGACTTCATTTGTGCTATTAACATGAGAAACGATTTGGACAAATATAAGGAAAAGTAGAAACAAAAAGCAAAAAAGGATACAAGGAAATATAAGGTGCAAAATTTAAGAAACCTACACACAGTATCAAATCTTTTTCTGAATGCATTCAGAAGAGTAATGTAGGTCCATTAAGGCAATGTTGTTAGGGATAATATGGAAACGGCAGGCTTGTTAAATGAGCAATGTGTATCCATTTTCACATTATGGGAAGAGGGAAAAGCATCAGCAATACAAGGAATAAGTCAATAGGAGGAGTTTAATGAGTTTAACATGAGCTTTTAAAAAAAAACGTAATGGTGAAAATAGTGGGACTTAAGGGGCGGGATTCTCTGACCCCCCGCCGGGTCGGAGAATCGCCCGGGGCTGGCTTCAATCCCGCCCCCGCAGTGTCTTGAATTCTCCGCTACCAGAGATTCGGCGGGGGTGGGAATCGCGCTGGTCGGCGGGCCCCCCGCAGCAATTCTCCGGCTGGCAATGGGCCGAAGTCCCGCCGCTGTCAACCCTCTCCCGCCGGCGTGGATTAAACCACCTACCTTACCGGCGGGAGCAGGCGGCGCGGGCGGGCGCCGGGGTCCTGGGGGGTGGGGGGGGGGGGGCGCGGGGCGATCTGATCCCGGGGGGTGCCCCCACGGTGGCCTGGCCCGCGATCGGGGTCCACCAATCGGTGGGGAGGCCTGTGTCATAGCGGCACTCTTTTTCTTCCGCCTTCGCCGGCTAAGTCCTTTCGACCCCGGCTGGCGTGGCACTAAAGGCCATTCACGTCAGCCGGCGGAGCAGGAACCACTCCGGCGCGGGCCTAGCCCCTCAATGTGAAGGCTTGGCCCCTAAAGGTGCGGAGACTTCACTGCCGTACCTTTGGGGCGGCCCGACGCCAGAGTGGTTCACGCCACTCCAACACACCGGGACCCCCCTCCCCGCCGGGTAGGGGAGAATGGTTTCGACCTTAAGATACATGGGAGAAAATTGTAATTGCATGTGTCAAATTTCTAAAGCTCTTAAGATTCAAGAATTATTTATTTGAATTGGAAAATTGCACATGTTTGCTGTTACTTAAGGAGGAAGGGGAAGAGAAACTAGGTAACTACAGTCCTGTCACTTTTGCACCAAATGTTGAGAAGTTACTGGAATCCATCAGCAGAGACAGAGTAACTGAATACTTAGACACGTAACAGCTGATCAAACAAAGTCAGCACAGGTTTTGAGACTTATTTTACATTTTTTAATTACTTATAGGATTTGGACATTGCTGGCTCGGCCAGCATTTATTGCCTATCCGTAATTGCCCTTGAGAAAGTGGTGGTGAGCTACCATCTTGATCCGCTGAAGTCCATGTGGTGTAGATACACCCATGGTGCTGTAAAGAAGAGAGTTCCAGGATTTTGGCCTAGCGACAGTGAAGGAACAGTGATATATTTCCAAGTCAGGATGTTGAGTGAATCGAAGGAGAGCTTCCAGATGGTAGTGTTCCCAGATATCTGCTGCCTTTGTCCTTTTCGATTGTAGTCATTGTGGGTTTGGAAGCTGCTGCTTAAGGAGCCTTGTAGATGGTAAACACTGTTGTTCCTGTGTGCCAGCAGTGGAAGGTGTGAATGTTTGTGGAAGGGGTGCCAATCAAGTGGGCTGCTTTGGCCTGGATGGTGTTGAGCTTCTTGAGTATTGTTGGAGCTGCATTCATCCAGGCAAGTGGAGAGTATTCCCTCACACACCTGACTTGTGCCTTGTAGATGATGGACAGACTTTGGGGGATCAGGAGGTGAGTCATTTGCCAGAGGATACCTTGCCTCTGACATGCTCTCATAGCCACAGTACTTCGGACATTACTTAGATGGAACATACATGAATATACAGAACAGGAACAGGGTGATGGGCAGATCCTATCTGACTGATCTAGTTGAGTTTTTCATAGGAGCTCACTAGTGAGATGAATTGATGGAAGGTGGTTATATGGACTCCAGAAGATATTTAACAAATAATTGATAAAGAAAGCTTCAGAAAAAAATGAAAATACATAGAACTGACATTCTACCATATGCTGGTAGTGAGGAAGGAGACAAAGAGTAGCATTGAAGGGAATATTATCTTAATGGTGAGACGTGATATGTGATATTCCGTAGGTAACTTTACTGGGATGTTCAGCTTTCGCCATATATGTTAATAGCTTGGATGAAGGAATAGATGTTTGCAGATGGCACTAAGTTAAGATGCATAATATTTTGTATTGACAAAGGAAGAAGAAAGAACAATACAGCACAGGAACAGGCCCTTCGGCCTTCCAAGCCCGTACCGGCCATGATACCACCCTTGGCCAAAACCTTCAGCACTTCCTTGTGCCGTATCCCTCTATATCCATCCTACCCATGTGTTTGTCAAGATGCCTTTTGAACGCTGTTAATGTATCTGCCTCCACAACCTCCCCTGGCAACCTGTTCCAGGCACTCACCATCCTCGGCGTAAAACACCTGCCTCGCACATCTCCTCTGATCTTTGCGCCATGGTCCTTAAACCTATGCCACCTGGTGACTGATCCCTCCACCCTGGGAAAGAGTGCCTGCCCATCCACTCTATCCATGCCACTCGTAATCTTGTAGACCTCTATCAGTTCACTCCTCAACCTCCATCTATTCAGCCTCTCCATATAGCTAACACACTCCAGACGAGGCAACATCCTGGCAAAACTCTTCTGCACCCCCTCCAAAGTCTCCACATCTTCTGGTAGTGTGGCGACCAGAATTGTGCGCAATATTCCAAGTGCGGGCTTACCAAGGTTCTATACAACTGTAGCATGACTTGCCAGTTTTTATAATCGATGCCCCATCCAATGAAGGCAAGCACTCCATATGCTTTCTTGACTACCTTGTCCATCTCTGTTGCCACGTTCAAAGATCTGTGGACCTGCACGCCTAGATCTCTCTGATTTTCTATATCCCTTAAAATTTTGCCATTTACGCTATATTTCCCCTCTATGTTAGACCTATGCATTACCTCACATTTGCCCGGATTAAACTCCATTTGCCATTTCTCTGTCCAAGTCTCCAACCTTTAGGGCAGCACGGTAGCATGGTGGTTAGCATAAATGCTTCACAGCTCCAGGGTCCCAGGTTCGGTTCCCGGATGGGTCACTGTCTGTGCGGAGTTTGCACGTCCTCCCCGTGTGTGCGTGGGTTTCCTCCGGGTGCTCCGGTTTCCTCCCACCGTCCAACGATGTGCGGGTTAGGTGGATTGGCCATGCTAAATTGCCCGTAGTGTCCTAAAAGGTAAGGTTAAGGGGGGGGGGGGGTTGTTGGGTTACGGGTATAAAGTGGATACATGGGTTTGAGTAGGGTGATCATTGCTCGGCACAACATCGAGGGCCGAAGGGCCTGTTCTGTGCTGTACTGTTCTATGTTCTATGTTCTATCTATGTCCTGCTGTATACTCTGACAATCCTCAACACTATCTGCCACTCCTCCAACCTTGGTGTCATCTGCGAACTTACTAATCAGGCTGGCTACATTTTCATCCAAATGACATTTTATTAATGGTGAGAGACTGTGAAGAGCAAAGGCTTTTAAACATCCTTGTACCAAAGCTGGTACATCTGTTTAAGCGACAGCCAGAAATGCTAATGCAATGTGGGCTTTTATCTCAAAGAGATTAGAATACAAATATGAGGAGGTAATGCTTCAATCATTAGATAAAAGTAAATTACTGTGGATGCTGGAATCTGAAACACAAACAGAAAATACTGGACAATCTCAGCAGGTCTGACAGTGGAGAGAGAAGGGACCTAACGTTTTGAATCTGGATGACTCTTCGTCAAAGCTGGGCAGAACTGGAAATAAGACCAGATTTGCACTGTTGTGGGAGAGGGGAGCGATGGTGGTCGTGGGGAGAGCGGAGCTGTGGGACTGGATACAGGACCAGTAATAGGTGGAGATTGACAAAAATGTCGACGACAAAAAGACAATTGGAATGTAAATGGAGATGTTCAAGGCTGACAGTGGCACATTAAGGGTTCAAAATATGTTAATGACAGAACAAGGGGAGCAATTTCAATTATTAGATAATAATATTTATTACTGTCACAAGTAGGCTTACATTGAAACTGCAATGACGTTACTGTGAAAAGCTCCTAGTCGCCACACTCCGGCGCCTGTTCAGATACACAGAGGGAGAATTCAGAATGTCCAATTCACCGAACAAGCACGTTTTTTGGGACTTGTGGGAGGAAACCGGAGCACCTGGAGGAAACCCACGCAGACACAGGGAGAACGTGTATACTCCGCACAGACAGTCACCCAAGCCGGGAATCAAACCCGGGTCCCTGCTGCTATGAAGCAACAGTGCTAACCACTGTGCTACCGCGGAGTCTGGGATACTGCATTTTGAGCAATGAACATCAGCAATAACAAAAATTATAACTATATGGCAACTTTAAGGTAATAAAATACTCAAAGTTCCGTCTTAAGGAGTATTATAAAGCAAAATTAGACACTAGAAAGAATTTGGAAACTAAATACTCTGGATGCTGGAACTCTCAAACAAAAACAGAAAATGATGAAAAGCCATTGACCTGGAACATTAACTCTCTTGTGCTCTCTTCACAGGCACTGCCTGACTTTCTGAACCTTCCGAGCATTTTCTCCTTTTTATTTTGGATTTCCAGAATCAGCAAGATTTTGCTCTGGTAGGACTATGCCCTGGAGCTGGTTACACACTTGTCATCAGGATGCAGCCCACGGTCAGGACTCGTCCAGCTCCCAAGTTCTGCTCTTGGTTTTCTTTTAAGATGCATTTGAAACGAAACTGCATCAGTGCAAAACTGATAGCTTCGGAGAAAATTAGATGCCGCTGAGGAAGCAGCAAACACTAGATGACATTATTCCGGCCAAAGCTATCAGTCTCACACTTTACTGCCGTAACGAGCTTGCAGTTGAGTCCAGAATAAGCCTGGACCACACGATTATAGAATTTACAGTGCAGAAGGAGGCCATTCGGCCCATCGAGTCGGCACTGGCTCTTGGAAAGAGCACCCTTCCCAAGCCCACAACCCCACCCTATCCCCATAACCCAGTAACCCCACCCAACACTAAGGACAATTTTGGACACTAAGGGCAATTTAGCATGGCCAATCCACCTAACCTGCACATCTTTGGACTGTGGGAGGAAACCGGAGCACCCGGAGGAAACCCACGCACACACGGGGAGAACGTGCAGACTCCGCACAGACAGTGACCCAAGCCGGGAATCGAACCTGGGACCCTGGAGCTGTGAAGCAATTGTGCTAACCACTATGCTACCGTGCTGCCATGTTATGATTTGTAACATTGCATATCAGACATCATCCATTGTTACTCACCATCAAAATAATATAAGATTGGTGTCCGGATGTTGAAAAGGAATACAATGGCTTTTAATACATGTAACATGAGCATATTTTCCCTTTAATTCTACCACATTAACTTCATTAGAAGCAGATTTCAATGTACTTCAATCTTGGTGGCAACATGTCATGCCACAATTCGACTAGAACATAGAACATAGAACGATACAGCGCAGTACAGGCCCTTCGGCCCTCGATGTTGCACCGACATGGAAAAAATCTAAAGGCCATCTAACCTACACTATGCCCTTATCATCCATATGCTTATCCAATAAATTTTTAAATGCCCTCAATGTTGGCGAGTTCACTACTGTTGCAGGTAGGGCATTCCATGGCCTCACCACTCTTTGCGTAAAAAACCCACCTCTGACCTCTGTCCTATATCTATTACCCCTCAATTTAAGGCTATGTCCGCTCGTGCTAGCCACCTCCATCCGTGGGAGAAGGCTCTCGCTGTCCACCCTATCTAACCCTCTGATCATTTTGTATGCCTCTATTAAGTCACCTCTTAACCTTCTTCTCTCTAACGAAAACAACCTCAAGTCCATCAGCCTTTCCTCATAAGATTTTCCCTCCATACCAGGCAACATCCTGGTAAATCTCCTCTGCACCCGTTCCAAAGCTTCCACGTCCTTCCTATAATGAGGCGACCAGAACTGTACGCAATACTCCAAATGCGGCCGTACTAGAGTTTTGTACAACTGCAACATGACCTCATGGCTCCGGAACTCAATCCCTCTACCAATAAAGGCCAACACACCATAGGCCTTCTTCACAACCCTATCAACCTGGGTGGCAACTTTCAGGGATCTATGTACATGGACACCGAGATCCCTCTGCTCATCCACACTACCAAGAATTTTACCATTAGCCAAATATTCCACATTTCTGTTATTCTTTCCAAAGTGAATCACCTCACACTTCTCCACATTAAACTCCATTTGCCACCTCTCAGCCCAGCTCTGCAGCTTATCTATGTCCCTCTGTAACCTGCAACATCCTTCCGCACTGTCTACAACTCCACCGACTTTAGTGTCGTCTGCAAATTTACTCACCCATCCTTCTGTGCCCTCCTCTAGGTCGTTTATAAAAATGACAAACAGCAACGGCCCCAGAACAGATCCTTGTGGTATGCCACTCGTAACTGAACTCCATTCTGAACATTTCCCATCAACTACCACTCTCTGTCTTCTTTCAACTAGCCAATTTCTGATCCACATCTCTAAATCACCCTCAATCCCCAGCCTCCGTATTTTCTGCAATAGACGACCGTGGGGAACCTTATCAAACGCTTTACTGAAATCCATATACACCACATCAACTGCTCTACCCTCGTCTACCTGTTCAGTCACCTTCTCAATCAATGGGAATCACCTACAATGAGAAGCCAACCCACACTGCTCAAACTAAATACAATAGTCATAGAGTCATATAGTATAAAAGAGGCCAATCGGCCCAACGTGTCTGCACCAAAAAACTACATTAAGTCTCTCCACTGAATCCAATATCCAGTACTTGGTGCATAGCCTTGAATGTTATAACATTTCAAGTGCACATCCATGTGCGCTTTAAAGTTGTGAGGTTTCCCGCCTCTATTACCCTCCCAGGCAGTGCATTCTAGACTCCAAACACCCCTCATAATCTTATATGCCTCAATCAGGTCCCCTCATAGAGTACTACATAGAATTTACAGTGCAGAAGGAGGCCATTCGGCCCATCGAGTATGCACCAGCTCCTGGAAAGAGCACCCTACCCAAGGTTAACACCTCCACCCTATCCCCATAACCCAGTAACCACACCCAACACTAAGGGCAATTTTGACCCCAAGGGCAATTTATCATGGCCAATCCACCTAACCTGCACATCTTTGGACTGTGGGAGGAAACCGGAGCACCCGGAGGAAACCCAAGCACACACGGGGAGGATGTGCAGACTCCGCACAGACAGTGACCCAAGCCGGAATCGAACCTGGGACCCTGGAGCTGTGAAGCGATTGTGCTATCCACAATGTTACCGTGCTGCCCATCAGGCTCCTCTGCTCTAAAGAAAACCCAACTCTATCCAATGCTCAGAATTATCCCCCAAGAGATCTCTGGTACTATATTAAGAAATTAAATATTTACTTTGGAGTGCAACTTCATGCTTGTAGATATACATAGGTCCTTATGGATGGAGTTCTGAACATGAAAGTAGGTCAATGGGCGTGCAGCTCAGTGCACAGAGGTCATAGTGAATGGTGCGCTGTGCATACACACAAAGGTCGTTGTGAATGAAGACCTGTGCTTGTACACACCCAAAGTGCCAAGAGGATGGAGCTCTGTATAGACACATACACAGGTCCCAGTGAATGGAGCGATGTTGTTGCACGCAGATGTCCTTGTAAATGGAGACCTGTGCTTGTACTAAAACAGAGCTCCGAGAATAGATCAATGTGTACACACACACCCAGGTCCTAATGAATGAAGCTCTGTGTACACACACATAGAGATCCTAATGAAAGGAGCTTTGTGTACATACACTGGGATCCTAATGAATGGAGCAATGTGTACACACAGAGGTCGAAGTAAATGGAGACATGTGCTTGTAAACACACAGAATTCCAAGTTCTGTGAACACACACAGGTCCTAGTTAACGGGACTATGTCCTAGTAAATGGAGGCCTGTGCATGTACTGACATGAAAATGAATGAAATGAAAATCGCTTATTGTCACGAGTAGGCTTCAATGAAGTTACTGTGAAAAGCCCCTAGTCGCCACATTCCGGCGCCTGACCGGGAACATAGAGGTCCTAATGAATGGAGCACTGAGCATGTACACACATAGGTCGTAGTGAATGAAGTTCCGTGAGCACATGCAGAGATCCCAGTGAATGGGATTGTGTGTACACAGAAGTCCTAGTTAATGTACCTGTACCTGTGCTTGTACTAACACAAAGGTCCTCATGACTGGAGCACTGTGTATACACACACAGAGGTCGTAATGAATTGAGTTCTGTGTACACACGCCAAGGTCCTAATGAATGGAGCACTGTGTACACATCCAGAGGTCCAAGTGAATGGAGTTCTGTGCATGTACACACTCAGAGGTCCTAGTAAATGGAGCTCTGTGTAGACACACGGAGGTCCTAATGAATTGAGTTCTGTGTACACACGACAAGGTCCTAATGAATGGAGCACTGTGTACACATCCAGAGGTCCAAGTGAATGGAGCTCTGTGCATGTACACACTCAGAGGTCCTAGTGAATGGAGCTCTGTGTACAGAAACATGAGGTCCTCATGAATGGAACTCTGTGTACACACACAGAGGTCCAAGTAAATGGAACTGTGTATACAATTGTGAATTGAGACCTGTGCTTGTACTGACACAGAGGTCATATCAAATGGAGCTATGTGTATACACAGAGACCCTAGTGAACTGAGCTCTGTACATGTACACACACAGAGGTCTTAGTGAATGGAGGTCTGTGTACACATATAGAGGTCCAAGTGAATGGAGCTCTGTGCATGTACACACTCAGAGGTCCTAGTAAATGGAGCTCTGTGTACAGACACATGAGGTCCTCATGAATGGAACTCTGTGTACACACACAGAGGTCCAAGTAAATGGAACTGTGTATACAATTGTGAATTGAGACCTGTGCTTGTACTGACACAGAGGTCATATCAAATGGAGCTATGTGTATACACAGATACCCTAGTGAACTGAGCTCTGTACATGTACACACACAGAGGTCTTAGTGAATGGAGGTCTGTGTACACATATAGAGGTACTATTGAATGGAATTATGGGATTAAGGATTGTGGTGATCGGGCCGGAAAGTGGAGCTGAGTCCACAAAAGATCAGTCATGATCTCATTGAATGGCGGAGCAGGCTTGAGGGGCCAGATGGCCTACTCCTCCTCCTAGTTCTTATGTTCTTATGTTCCTTTGTACCAACACAGAAGACATAGTGAATGGAACTCTGTGTGCACAGACAGAGGTCCGAGTCAATGGAGCTCCGTGTCCACACAAACATCATAATGAATGGATCCATGTGTATGTACGCGGACGTCCTAGTGAATGGAGTTCTGTGTACACAGACAGAGGTCATAGTGAATGGAGCTCTGTGTACACACAGGGGTCACAGTGAATGGAGCTCTGTATACAAACAATTCACGACGAATGGTGTTCTGTGTACACACACACAGAAGTCCTAGTGAATAGAGCTCTGTGTACACACAGAGATCATAACGAATGGTGCTCTGTGTACACACACACACAGGTCCTAGTGAAAGGAGCTCTCTATACACACACACAAGTCCTAGTGAATAGAGTTCTGTGTACGCAGAGATCATAGCGAATGGTGCTCTGTGTACACACACATCCTAGTGAAAAACGCTCTCAATACACACACAGAAGTCCTAGTGAATAGAGCTCTGTGTACACACAGAGATCATAACGAATGGTGCTCTGTGTACACACACAGGTCCTAGTGAAAAACGCTCTCAATACACACACAGAAGTCCTAGTGAATAGAGCTCTGTGTACACACAGAGATCATAACGAATGGTGCTCTGTGTACACACACACAGGTCTTAGTGAAAGGAGCTCTCTATACACACACGCAAGTCCTAGTGAATAGAACTCTGTGTACACATAGAGATCATAGTGAATGGTGCTCTGTACACACACAGGTCCTAGTGAAAAACGCTCTCTATACACACACACAAGTCCTAGTGAATAGAACTCTGTGTACACATAGAGATCATAGCGAATGGTGCTCTGTACACACACAGGTCCTAGTGAAAGGAGCTCTCTATACACACACACAAGTCCTAGTGAATAGAGTTCTGTGTACGCAGAGATCATAGCGAATGGTGCTCTGTGTACACACACATCCTAGTGAAAAACGCTCTCAATACACACACAGAAGTCCTAGTGAATAGAGCTCTGTGTACACACAGAGATCATAACGAATGGTGCTCTGTGTACACACACAGGTCTTAGTGAAAGGAGCTCTCTACACACACACAAGTCCTAGTGAATAGAGTTCTGTGTACACACAGAGATCATAACGAATGGTGCTCTGTGTACACACACACAGGTCTTAGTGAAAGGAGCTCTCTATACACACACGCAAGTCCTAGTGAATAGAACTCTGTGTACACATAGAGATCATAGTGAATGGTGCTCTGTACACACACAGGTCCTAGTGAAAAACGCTCTCTATACACACACACAAGTCCTAGTGAATAGAACTCTGTGTACACAGAGATCATAACGAATGGTGCTCTGTGTACACACACATCCTAGTGAAAAACGTTCTTTATACACACACAGAAGTCCTAGTGAATAGAACTCTGTGTACACATAGAGATCATAACGAATGGTGCTCTGTGCACACACACAGAGGCCCTCATTGATGGGAGCAGCTGCCATTTGCTCTTCAGGTCTTACACCAAAACTACATCCTTAGTCAACGCTCTTATGAACCCACTCTGTAAATTTCAGCAGTATGTGTTAACCATCAGCCACGCGCGGAAGCACTTTCTCTATCAATTCGAACTGTAAATGAAAATCTATTTCAAACTGTGATGCAAATGCACTTCAGAATAATGTTCATCAGGGACGAATTGCAACCAGAAAAAAACAGCAAATTATTATGTCTAGATGTTTATAAACATAATGATTTCACAAGATCTGTCCATTATCTGTGGTCCATCCATTCAGCTGTCGTTCTGCGTTTAAAAATCTCATTCGGATCCAGCTGAATTTGGGTCCAGTGCTGACTGAGGGGTTTCCCTGTGAGAATCAGTGTTGCACAGATACGGGCTTCGGTCTATAGCAAAAACGGACACACAAACACACACTTCGAGGGGTCCTGCGGCTATTTGAGTTGGGGAGTGGGGGGGGGGGGGGGGGGGGGGGGGCATCAAGACAGGGCTGATAAGCCTGCAGCTTTTTTGTTGTGCTGGGTTTTGCTGCCGTGGAAGAAGCTCTGTTCTTCCAACTTTCTGTAGAGGGCGCAGAAGTCACGCGAAATCTCGGTGCTGCGAAGTAATCCGGATGGCTTGTGGCTGGGGATTGCAGTTTGCCAGCCAAGCAACGACAGGCAGATGGATAGATAAACGCATTTCTACAAGACCGGGAAATTTTGAAACGTTCAGCCCAGTCGGAGCCCTTGTATTAAAGATCGTTAAACAGGATATAGCATCAGTCCCCTGCAAATTCAGTGAGCTGGAATCCAACAGGCTCGTCCTCTCTCTCTCTGTTGACTGGGAAGAGAAGCTTCACGTTGTCTATTTTTAACACGAGGTGAAAGACCAATTGTCCCCTGTGAGACTGCACGCGAACTTATTACAGATTCACTGACCCCCTCAAGCGAGAGAGGGACCACTCGGCCCATCGTGCTCTGACAGAGCTCTCCAATTCGCCTCCCTCACTTTCCTCATCCTGCAATCTGGGCGCATTTCGGCAGTACTGCATTTCAGATCGGACCAATTCCTCCATCCCTCTCCCCCCCCCCCCCCCCCCCTCTCTGCTTCCCATCGAACTCCAACACCCATATTTACCAACCTTAAAGCCACCCACTAATTCTGAACTGGGGTTTTGTTCCCCCCGCCCCATTCAAAAGAGGGTAATGGCTAATCCGTTTTCTGTATTCATTCTGCGTGCAGTGGGATGATGTCACTGGTGGAAGCCAAGTGGTGTGTTTTAGTGAGCGTTCCTGCACATTGGTGTCATTCATTGCGACCGGGGCTTTCACAATAAGCGTTGAAATCCGTGAAAGTGGCTGAAACCAAGTTGAAGGGTTTTTAGAGCGAGCAGAATTTTACTGGGAGGGGGGAGGGCGGAATCCAATTATTGTCTTCGCTCCCATAAGTCCCATCCTGATTATTTTTTTACAGCATGGAAGGCGGCCGTTCGGCCGTGGCGCTGTGCTGTCTCTTTCGAAAGAGCTGTTCCCCAGCATGTTTCCCTCCCAGTGCTTTCAGCTCGAAAATTAACACTCCTGTGGGTCTAATCTTTGACTTCAGCTGCTCTATCCTGTAGAGATTTTTAAATACACAATTTATATATATTATATATATATATAAACCCAGTGAGAAATAAAGCAGGAGGTTTTAAAAAAAAAGACAAGGTCGTTAGGAGATGGACAACATCCAAATTGGCGGCGAACATTAATGTTGTTGTTGCTGCAAATAGTGCTTTGTCTTCTCAATGTCATGGGACTATTGAAGGGGCGACTCTGATTAACTGGGGGGTGTTATTAACAGTAATACGGTAACAATAGATATCATTGCTCAGGGAAGCATTAAAAATCAGACTATCAGGCTGTGAGCGAACCTTTGAGAGATACCCCACTGCTCCCTGCCGCACATGTTATGACAGTCATCAAGCCAACATTATAAGCTTCAAATCGAGCTAACAGCTATTTGCAGAGGACGTGCTATTTTGCTTTTACTTTGCATCTTTGGCCAACGTTATAATTTGCCATATACGTATACATATATGATATATATATTTAAAACACACTTTATTTGGGCAAGTTTTTATTTTCCTTAAATAAAAAGCCAAGGAGCTATGTCAGCTGTAAACCCAGCACTGTACAATCCTGTCAACAGCTCAAAGATATGCCCTCTGGCCTGAAATCTCAAGAGTTCCGATGGCAGCTATGGAGGAGTTTATCCTTGCTGCTTGGAAGTCTTCACACTCCTACCCTGCTGCCACAGAATCGCGCGGGATTGTTGCGGCGCTAAGGGAGGCCATTTGGCCCGTCCTGTCTGCACCGAGCATCGTGGCTTAGTGCTTACTGCCTCGGAGATCCAGCCCGCTTCCCCGCCCTTAAATTCGACGGAATGTTGCCTGCGAATTTCTCCTACCCAGATCGATAGATAACAGTCAGAACACAAGTTGGCAGTATTCATTGGTGATAAGTGTTAATCTTAGGTCGAAGGCAGACAGGCAAGCGGACTTAAGTATGTGCTGGCGATTTATAATGTAATTGCGAACGTTACCTATACCTAACACACCCTTGCACAATTCTGCGTCGTGTTGTATCTTCTGGGAAATTATCCACGCAGAGGAAGCTACTTTTTTTTTTACTGGCAGATTGCTTAATGTTTCTGAATGCTTACCAGGCGACGCTGCAACCAATTTACAAAAGGAACTGACCAAATCTGGGTGGGTAGCATGTGTTAGAAATATTCACCTCTGCTTTTCATTCCCAAGTGTTGACTGAGGGTTTGGCATCTGATTCCTTCTGGGAATGGTCAGAAGGAATGAAAGTGAACCGACGGTCTCTCAAACAATGTCACTTCTGAATTTGCACCAATTGCAGAACATGGGAATATTTATACATCTTAATGGTTCAGCAATCCAGCCCCCACAAAGGCGATAGGCAACAGTTACACATGGCAATACCAAGTTGAGAACCGCGTTGAATGGTTACCCTCCTTATTACCAGGCATGTTTTCAAATTTAAATTCTTTCCACCTCCCGCTGGTCACATGCATCTTCCTCGCCAGTCACTGCGCTTCTTCTGTCTGCCAAGTTTAACACTAAGAAATTTTGTTTATTTTTAACCCACCCCCCTCCTCCACTGCTCTTTGAAGACCGCAAAGAATGGTATGGGATTTCTGGCTCTTGGTTCTGCCATGTACAGCTCAAGAGAGAGAGAGAGGGAGACAGACAAATAGGAAGCGAAGAGACCCACAACACAGGCCTCTATGCAAAAGCTGCAGGCAAGTTCAGGAATCCGCTGAACTCGCAATTTCACCTCTGGCAATCGAGCACAGAACAGGTAGCATGTCCTGGAGCTTGGAGGAGATTCCAAATCTGCTCAACATTTCCGACCACAGGTGGAGCAAGGTTTTTCAAAACTGACACAATGTGGCTTTGTTAACAGTGTTAACTCCAATAATATACGCGTTCATTATTTGTATATGTGCAGTAATTAGAAATAATGTGACTTTATATCGTAAGTCTAATGACATACATTATTTGTATATGTGTAGTAATTAGAACACAATATGATATATTGCTAACTCTGATAACATACATTATTTGTGTATGTACCGTAATTAGACACAATGTGATATATATATATTGCTAACTCTGATAACACGCACATTATTTGTATATGTGCAGTAATTAGACACAATGTGACTTTATATCATAAGTCTAATGACATACATTATTTGTATGTGTTGTAATTAGAACACAATATGATATATTGCTTACTCTGATAACATTATTTATATATGTGCAGTAATTAGGCACAAGGTGATACATATTGCTAACTGTGATAACACATACACTATTTGTATATGTGCAGTAATTAGGCACAAAGTGATACATATTGCTAATTGTCATAACACATACATTATTTGTATATGTGCAGTAATTAGACACAATGTGATATATATTGCTAGCTCTGATAACACATACATTATTTGCATTTGTATAATAATTAGACACAATGTGATTTTAGATATTGCTAACTCTGATAACAGATATGCATTATTTGTGCTGTGATTAGACACTAGCGATTTGTATAACTCTAGTACCATTAAAGCATTGTTTGGATGTCTATATAATTAGGCACACTCAGATTTTACACAGTGCTGGCTCTAACATATACCTTATTTGTATCTACACAGTCATTATAAAGGTAAGTAATTTACACCTATGATTACTTTATGACTGGCTCCTCGAAGTTTCTGTGTACTCTTTGAATGCACGGGGGTACTATAAGAACGCCTACCTTTCCTGGATGTACGCTTGCCCTCGGTGAGGTTGCATGTGTGAGTGTTGTGGAGGCGGGCGGAGAGGCAGCCCTCCGTATCTGCATTGAGAGGTAGAACCATATCCAGTCCATCCACGCCCGTCATCACATCCTGCTGGCAATTGCACTTGGCGTCCAGCACCCCGCAGGAGGCGGCTGCCCCGGAGCTTGCCTTGCCTCCTCCTCCTCCTCCGTCCCCGACACTTCCAACCTGGCCCCCGGCTCTCACACAGCTCTCCAGCCAGCCACACAGCACCTGGCAGCCGAACTCGCTGGGGCTCACTTTGTTCAGCACCAGGAACTCGAAAGCCGGCCGGCCACTCGGCCCTCTCCCGCGGGGCTGTCCCACCGTCCCGCCGCCGGGCACAAGGCGGCGCAACTGGATGAAATTCTTGCCAAATTCCAAAAACACGAACATACTCCTCGCCTGGCACAAGTGGACGACGGACTTACTGCTCGCCAGGAGCTCCCGTATCTTTTCGGGGGAATAATGGTCAAATTGGTAAGCCCAGAGGGAGAAATCGGAGCAAACCTGGTCCCTTTTGGAGAATTTCAGGTAGATGGTGTATTTGGTGGGATCCGGGTTTTCCAAGGTCCAAGTGCAGTTGGTGAAGTTTTGGGGGAACAACTCATCGAGGGAATACGACCCGTAAATGACTCCCTTAACAAAGCTGGAGCACAGGTCGTGCGCAGTGTTAAATCCAACCATGGCCAGAAGATGGATTGCAAATACATAAGTCATCAGGTCACCAAGGGCCTTCATCCTATGGCATTTGGCCTAGAAAGAGAGAGGGAGAGAAGGGGGTAGGTGGGTGGCGTTGGAAGAGGGGCGAGGGAGGGGAGGAGGGGGGAATAATACAAAAATAAATACAAGTAACACTGAGTTCTGTAAGCACAAGGCGCGCCTGCACCAACCTCCGAGAGAGCACTCTGCCATTCACAGGGAGCCGGGAGGGTTTGATGGCTCACAACACACCGCCACCAGGCGGGTCTTCTCCCAATATCCGTGCTCAGAGGTTGGAGGGAGAGGGGAGCCGAGAGCCAATAACGATCCATCGCACTCTATGGACTAGTGTCCCTTCAAAATATCTAACGAGTGGCAATCCGTTATCAGATGTCACGTTAATATGTATATGGCTACGATACAGTAGAAGGACTTAGAGAGGGGAGCATACATAATATTATACCAAATATAGGGATCAATCTAGGCTAATCAATGAGCACATTAATGAGGTGTTTTTCTCCTCTCTCTCTCAACTGTAATCATTGTATAGATTGTCTGACTTTTAACAGCCAGATTGACTATTTAGTATTCATTATAAGGCTGGACGTGGGATTGTCGAATGCAGTCTTCATTCAGTCAGAGAGTGTCTAACGGAGCAAACCCTTGTCTCTCACTGTGATTGCAAAAAAGGTAGTTCTACTGAAATAATGCTTAACCCCCCACACACCCCCGATGCTATCCCAACTCCCCAACCGAGAAGAATTTTAAACGACATCCATGCTGGATAATGTGGCAGGGAACAATGAGATCTTTTGTTAGTATGACTTGTTTTTTTTAGTTAGTTACTGCATTGAGCTGCTAAAACCGCAGTAAAAAACACACACACACAACACACAGCGTGCTGCACAATAAATAAAACATTCCCGGACCCAAAATTCAGGAAAAGGATAGGTGGCTCTAATTGCAATCGGGAACTCACTCCTAAGCAACGGATCCTGATTGTCTGTTTAGTAATAGCTTTTGTTAAATTACTTTTTTTTAAAAATGCAAGTCAGGTGCTCTATGTGATGTTTGAACAATATTATGCATCCTGAACCCTCCTTCCCGCCTCTGCTGTTTCAAATATTCCCAGCACGTCCGCATTATTTTAGAAATGTGTGCCCCGAGCCAAAGGTGGGCGGTGAAAAAAGGCAACCAAGCTCCGAGGACCCCCAATGTGCAACAATAAAGATGGCTTGTGCCTTCAACCAAGTTAAACTAGATCACTCCATACTGCCACAACTTAGAGAGCTCCCGAGTTAAGAACCCTCTCAGGCGGTTTACTCTGTCCAGTCCATCTGCCTGTGGGCGTAGACTCCCCCAGGTAATTCTTGAAAGTTGAGCCCCGCTTTTGCAAGAGCGCTTTGCAATGCTTGCAAACTTCATCATTATTGTTCTTTCTTCTTAATAAGCCTCTGTATTTCACTCCCCTCCAACCGGCCGGATCCCCAATGTGTAAAGAAGATGACAAGGAGTTTGTGTGTGTGTGTGTGTGTTGTGGGGGGAGGGGGTAAGTATTTCTACCTGAGCTGGTCACCAGATTGAAGACAATGAGAATGTCCTCAACATTTTCGCGACTGTAACTCGGAGAGTGAGGATCGCTCTCTTTGGCGAGGACCTTTCAGGGCAGTAACACCCCCCTCACCCCGAGATCGCCTCAAATGATATTCTATAAATTCACAGCTCACGCGTTTCCTGAACCTGAGAACGGTGCTTGGCTGGTAACAACTGCAACCGAGAGTGAAGCAGGAGGAGGTGGAGGAGGAGGGATGGGATTGAGCTGGAGTTGGAAAGATCGCGTCGGCGCTTTCTATTTGAACACTCTTCAGGATTTCACCAATCTGCAAGATATTGCTGCAAATCCCCCGCTTGTCTCTCTCTCTCTCTCTCTCCCTGCTCAGATTAACTCTAAACTGGCTGGCACAAGTTCCAATGCGTCTAATTCAAATGACGCCTTCCGCCAATTTCTTTTTCTGTTTTTAGATAGAAGCGGAGGCTTTGCTGGGGGGGAAGGACACCCCAGCTGTAAAGGCGGCCCCTGGGTCTCCAGCTGTTTGGGGAGCTCGCTGCCAAGCAGCATTGGGAAGGATTGTTGTTGTTCTGCACCCAAAGTCCGGGCAGATCTGATGCAGAGGTTATACCCCCTCCCTCTCCTCCTCCTCCCTTGTGCTAGACGCTCTAAGTCACAGTGAGATGTCAGCGAGCAGATCATGTCCCCCACATCCTCACTCTGTCCAGCTCTGCCGGGGCACAGAAAACCCAATATATCCCCAAAATAAATATATATATTCACTTTTCCCACAGGTGTTCTTTTTAAAATGAATATAATCTTCCTATCGTCGAGTGGACGCTCACATATCACCCAACTGTTGCAAAAATGTATAATTGTCTGGAAATGTCAGGATTGTATATATGTGTGTGTGTGTGTGTGTTTGTGTGTAAATGTCTGGGTATACATTTGAAGCAAAAGTCGCCAGTGAAAGGCATTGATATAAGTTTATATCCTAACAATAAAAGCAGCCCTGGCGTCCATCCTGTTAAACATAGACGGCGCCATAACACCGCTGTCTGAGGCGCTCACACCGACTCGCTTCCCCATCTCAACTTCCTTCACACACACACACACACACATTCCTAGCCGAACATTTGCCAGCCCCCGCGATCCCCCTCAGCTCAGAACAACTCGCTTCCTCAAATCCTCCAGCATCAATTGCCCCAGAGAATGGGTTGAACACAATCTTTCAAAACCAACCCTCTTCCAGTCAGTTAGCCCAGATGAGAGAATTACTGGCTGTCCCTCATTAAAAAGCTTCTCTCAGTCTCTCTCTCTCTATTGACTAACCGAGCCCCGTCTCCAAAGATGTAGAGAGAATTAATAACATGCCCTTACCTCACAATTCGAAAGCGGTGCCTATTTCTTGACGTGACTAACACACTTGCCCAATGTGGAATGGGAAACTCTCCATTTGTCGGCTCGAACTCTTTCCATTTTAGCTTCAGACGCGGCCACCAATTCGAAGCGATTCTTCAGAAAGCCATTAAACTCCAGAATGCATGTTTGCATTTCTATTGGTCTCTACTGTCTCTCGCTTGCCCCTGCAAGTGCCGTGATAAACCCGGGCGGATGGAGTACCAGAGGCTTTTTTGCTTCTGTTTGAGACCCAGAGTATATTGGGAGGTGGGATAAATCACACTCATCAGATTGCTATTTTTTTTATGAAGCAGGAAAGTGTTTCTGGCGATGGAAAGGGGAGAGGGGGGGGGGGGGGAGATATTTAGATTCCTGCAGAAATAGATTCAGATCAGAGGCGGACTCCCCCGAGATGTCATGGAGGAAGTGAATCCTGGACTGATGATGGAGGAAGGAGAGGGGGGGGGGGGGGGGGGGTGTAAAGAGTAGTCCAGACTGCTACACTACAGCGAGAGAGAAAGCAGAGGCTTCAGGATGCGGTTGCGCGTCTCTCTCGCACGTCACCCTGCCTGGGATGTGGGCACGTATTAAACATTAGCAAGCGCCTCTCTGAGGGGGGGGGGGGGGGAGACTTTACCCCAGTGTCCCTTCCCGCAGAACCTGGGGCAGTCGGTGGGGGTAAGAAGAGGAGTGTGGGGGGGGGGGGGGGGGGCAAATAAAGCTCACCCCTCTCCCCCCCACCCCAACCTAACCATCTCAGTTGTTTATCGCAATCCCAGTTTGTTTCCCTTTTTGTTCAGTTCTGGAACAGACTAAAACCACTCTGGCTTTTAGACATGTTTTTTTTTCTTAAAATAAATTGCACGTGCAGCTTTGCTGCAGTGACGAACTCCCCTGCCGACCTGGGTCAGGGAGGGCGCTTCTATTTAACTTCTGAAATAGCTGGGTGCTTAAGATTGGCAGATAGTTCCCGTGGTTGCAGACTAACTCAGGGATGTGCACTGTTTTGCACACACACACACAAGCGGGTTGAGCCACACTCACCAAGTGGAATATCCTAACCCCCCCACCCACCCTCCCACCACCAGCACCTTGACCTCTGGGCAGAGGAAAACTTATTGGTGAAGAATTAGGCACAGCCTTTTAGATCGAGGATTGGTGTCGCTGATGCATTGGGGAGACTGGGGATGGCGGGATTTGGGGATCACCATGGGAATATTTACACAGGGTTGGGAAGGGGAAGAGTGTTGGGGGGGGGGGGGGGGGGGGTTAAGAGATTCACATGTTCCACTTTGCCCAGTAGAGTCGGGTTCTTACAAATCAATTTGCCAACGGATAGCGACCCGACCTGTTTGTATGTGTGCGTGTGTGTTGTAGCTTTGCCGTTCAGATGACACAAATCCGGTCTGTGCCTGAGCATCCGCGGGTTTAAAACCACAGCCCAGACTTTCAGCAGAACCGCGGCGCTGTTATCTCGAGAAAAGCAATTGCCAGCGGCTACATAACACAATCCTTACCTCCTAAAGACGGGCAACACATTGTACGCTTGGGCAGCATATATGAGACGCACATATTCTAGCGAAGGAAGAGAGAGACACTTGGAGATTAAGGACAGTCATCGCTGTGTCTGTATTGGAGCGTTGCACAGCCCCGCATGCAGGAGAAAGCCCCTCTCCACCAACATGCACCTTCTCCGGCCCCTTACTGCTCAATGCCCGAGCTTCATCTTGTTGTCAGATGTCTATCCAGCGAGAGTGGCTGGCAACCAGCATTGGAGGGGCAGGGCTGGCGACTGACTCTCGCCTCCTGTTTGAACGCTTTGCAGGTGAACAGATCCGTCCAAACTAGCGCCGGGTTGTGATGCGTGCGGGCAGGGAGGAAGCGGCGGGTCTGATTTGCCCTCTGAGCCCAACGGTGTTAACGACATGGCTTGCTGAAGATTCCCCTTTTTATTATTGGATCTGTGTGTGTTTGTTTTAACTTTGCGAATTAAACTGTAGCAGCCATTGGATTAATGTCCCCAGACCTCACAGGGCCGGAGTAATCCGGCGAGATCAACTCTTACATCACAGTCACATTGTACACCCACCACCACCTTCTCATTTTAAACTGTGTTTCGAACAGATACACACACACACCCTCTCTCTCCACCACTCACCTGCTCATCTTGCTCCAGTCCGATCTCAGTGTCATGTGAAGTTTGAAATGATTTAAAAGAGGACTTGATGTGATTTAGCACCTCCATTGCAGCCAGTGGATGCTTTATTTGCATTGAATCCTCTTTTCAATGTATTTCTCTGTGTGTGTGTGCATCG
The DNA here is from genome assembly GCF_902713615.1 of Scyliorhinus canicula. Lineage (NCBI taxonomy): Eukaryota > Metazoa > Chordata > Chondrichthyes > Carcharhiniformes > Scyliorhinidae > Scyliorhinus > Scyliorhinus canicula. Next base: position 192,158,957 of record NC_052151.1, read on the forward strand.
TTGGTGCGGTTTGCCAAATTGGGGCTCGCTTTAAAACGCGGTTTAACCTGTTCCTCTATGCCAATGTAGACTGCAGGCGACCCCAAAGTCCAGTTCCCCGCCAGACCTCGTCGCGGACCCTGATTCAACACAGTCAGACCCCATATTTACAGCCTTCCTGGGTGAATAAGAATCTCGTCGCTCTGTCTCCCCCCCCCCCCCCCCCCCCCCCGCCATTGACCTTTGCCAGTTATACAGCATTGCATTGCTTTTCCAGCACAGGAACAGGCCATTCGGCTCAACAGGACCATGTCGATGTTTGTGTTTCACACCCTCCCACCCACCTTCACCTCGCCAGGGCTGCAGATTAGTTCATCCTTCGTCAATACATCTATTTTCAACGTAGAGGCACCGACCCTATTCCTCTCAACCGCTCTGTGGGTAAAGAAATATATCCCGAGTTCTCCATTGGATTTATAGAAATATAGAAGCAGAGAGAATAGGAGCAGGAGGACGCCATTCAGCCATAGAGGTTTAGAGCATGGAAACAGGCCCTTCGGCCCAGCTTGTCCATGCTGCCCAGTTTCTATCACTAAGCTAGTCCCACTTGCCTGCATTTGGACGATATCCCTCTATGCCTACCCAGCCCATGTAACTGTCGACATGTTTTTTAAAGGAACACATTGTACCCGCCTCTACCACTGCCTCTGGCAGCCCGTTCCAGATGCTCACCACCCTCTGTGTGAAAAAATGTCCTCTCTGGTCTCTTTTGTATCTCTCCCCTCTCACCTATGCCCTCTAGTTCTAGACTCCTCTACTTTTGATAAAATAGCCCTTCTATTCTGCTCCACCTATTACGATCATGGCTGATCATCCAACTGTGGTTTCCTCCTTCTCTCCCACCCCATGCCCTTTGATCCCCTTCACCCCGAGCAATAGCTAACTGCTTTTCAAAAAAGACATGTTTTGACCTCGACTGCTTTCTGTGGTAACAAATTCCACAAGGTTATCACTCTCTGGGTGAAGACGTTTCTCCTAATCTCAGTCCTAAATGGTCCACCCCGAATGTTCAGACCTTGATTATTAGTGATTATCCTATATTTCTGTTCCCTCGCTATGCACCCCCCACAATTGGAAACATCTCCATATCGAGTTGACTGGAGTGCGTTGTGACACAATGGGTCGCACCCCTGCCTCTGGGCCAGGAGTCTGGAGTTTGAGTCTCACTCCAGGACTTGATGCTTAAGGACAGATATATTCATGATGTGGCCAAAGATATTGAGTATCTTTCCAACACACACCTCATTGCAAATCTGTCCAACACACACCTAGTTGGCAGATGGTAAGAGTGGGGAGAGATTCCTAGTCAGCCATGTGAAGGAAACAAATTGGAACCTCTCCCATCACTATTCGTAGCTTCAGGCCATATGTAAAAGTGTGCACTGTCGTAGCAATTGGGCTACTTTGTGGGGAACTACTTGGTTGACAGATGAGTGCCAATAGCATTGAGGTTCAGTTCCCTCTTCCGACTGGGGTTGATTTGGGATGCGCCACCTTGCCTCACTGCCTGTGGTAGGTCAAACCCCCACTGAGGCATGAAGCATAGAACATAGACATAGAACATAGAACAGTACAGCACAGAACAGGCCCTTCGGCCCTCAATGTTGTGCCGAGCCATGATCACCCTACTCAAACCCACGTATCCACCCTATACCCGTAACCCAACAACCCCCCCTAACCTTACTTTTTTATTAGGACACTATGGGCAATTTAGCATGGCCAATCCACCTAACCCGCACATCTTTGGACTGTGGGAGGAAACCGGAGCACCCGGAGGAAACCCACGCACACAGGGGGAGGACGTGCAGACTCCGCACAGGCAGTGACCCAGCCGGGAATCGAACCTGGGACCCTGGAGCTGTGAAGCATTTATGCTAACCACCATGCTACCCTGCTGCCCATGGGGCATGGGGCATTGCAGGCTGGGCCCTTGAGGGTGCAGTTAAGAGTCAACAACATTTCTGTGGGTCTGGAATCACATGCAGGCCAGACCAGGTAAGGATGGCAGATTTCCTTCCCTAAAGGACATGAGTGAACCAAATGGTTTTTTAACGACAATGGACAATGGTTTCATGGTCACCATTAGGGTTTTAATTCCAGATTTCTATTGAATTAAAATTTCACCATCTGAAGTGGTGGGATTTGAATATGGGTCCCCAGAACATTACTCTGGCTCTCTGGCTTACTAGTTCAGTGACAACACCACAATGCCACCACCGCCCCATATGAATGAAGAAGTTCTATAAAGTTACCTTCATCCTTTCCAGAGTAAAGAGCCCTCGCCTGCTTAAACTTTCCTGATTGTCATAACCTCTCAACTAATTAACTCAACGCTTGTATCGTTTTTGAGATTTTTGTGACTAAAGGCATCAGCATCTTACTAATGACATGAGTCATTCGTGAAACCTTAAACAAAAGGGGTCCAATCCATCTGCAGCTCTCTCTACCTTCAAAATGAATTATTGGCAGCACAGAAGGTGAAATTCTGCTTTAACATTTCACCACCTCCGTCCGGCTGGGTGGGATTATACTCACTCGCTTTCATTCATATCAATCCTGTTGTAGCTGAATGCTCATTTACAATGGCTTCTCTTTCCATTCCCCAAGAATCTATCCTTGGCCTCCTCCTGTTTCTCATCTGTAAGCTGTTCTTCAGTGGCATTCCGAAAACACAGTATCAGTTTCCACATGTACACTAGTAAATCCCCAGCTCCACCTCCACTCCACCTCTCTCGACCCCCCCCCCCCCCCCCCCCCCCCCCCCCCCCCCCCCCACATCTCTAAGTTAACAGACAGCTAGACTGATACTCAGTGTTGGGTAGGCAGAAAGTTCCTCCAATGAAACATTGGGAAGGCAGAAAACATTGACAGAAGACATAATCACTGTTGCCTCATCATGGGGCAGCACTGTAGCATAGTGGTTAGCACAGTTGCTTTACAGCTCCAGGATCCCAGGTTCGATTCCCGGCTGGGTCACTATCTGAACATTCTCTCCGTGTGTGCGTGGGTTTCCTCCGGGTGCTGTGGTTTACTCCCACAATCCAAAGATGTGCGGGCTAGGTGGATTGGCCAGGCTAAATTGCCCTTAGTGTCCAAAGGAAATGTTAAGTAGGGGTTACTTAAGGGGCCTCACGGTAGCATGGTGGTTAGCATCAATGCTTCACAGCTCCAGGGTCCCAGGTTCGATTCCCGGCTGGGTCACTGTCTGTGTGGAGTCTGCACGTACTCCCCGTGTGTGTGTGGGTTTCCTCCGGGTGCTCCGGTTTCCTCCCACAGTCCAAAGATGTGCGGGTTAGGTGGATTGGCCATGCTAAATTGCCCGTAGTGTAAGGTTAATGGGGGGATTGTTGGGTTACGGGTATACGGGTTACGTGGGTTTAAAGTAGGGTGATCATTGTTCGGCACAACATCGAGGGCCGAAGGGCCTGTTCTGTGCTGTGCTGCGCTGTGCTGTACTGTTCTATGTTCTATGTTCTATGTTACTGGGTTACAGGGATAGGGTAGATATTGGGATTCAGTAGGATGCTCTTTGTAAGGGCCGGTGCAGACTCAATGGGCCGAATGGCCTCCTTCTGCACTGTAAATTCTATGAAATCATTGACTCCAGCACTCTCCCGAGCAACTGAATGACGGTGAACCAGACTGTTCACAACCTTGACTCTGAGATGGGCCTCTGACCAGACATCTGCACCATTGTTAAGAAAACTATATCACCTCTGTAGCATCATCCAATGTCCCTCACCCCTCAGTTTCACCTCGATTTCATTATTCCAATGCACTTCTCGAAAGGCTCCAATGTTTTATCCTTCACAAACTTAGGCAAATGTAAAACTCTGCGGTCATTGCCTTAAGTCGCACAAGTCCCATTCACCCATGCCCCTGTGCTCACCAATTTAAATTGGCCCCCCAGTCAAGCAAAGCCTCATTTATAAACTGAACCAATTTTGAATTTCACCTTGTGTTCTGACTTTGATAGCCTCTGGTGAACACTGTGATGGGGGTGACGTGAATGCTCCAGTACCAACCTGAGGATAAAACTTGTTGATCAGATTTTGTTTTCTTCTCTGTCTGTCCACCGACTGATATTCAGCATTGAAGCTTGTCAAAACTCAAAGACCATGGACATAATTCACACAGGATCACAGAATACAGCACAGAAGAGGCACTTCGGCCCATCGAGTCTTCACCCACGCATGAAAAACACCTGATCTGCCAACCTAATCCCATTTGCCAGCACTTGGCGTGGCATCCGGCACGGATTGGGGAGGGCCGGGTGATAGCGGGTGAGGGCCAAATCGAGATACGCGCCAGGCGCGAACCATGATGCGATTCACCCAGCCTGCCCCCGATGGCAGGCTCTGGATCACACCCAAAAATAGCGAGAATATCATTAACCCTTATTTGCACTCATTTCAATCTCATTAATGAGATGTTAGGCAAATGCAGCATCCTCTTGGGAAGCCACACGGGTGTTGTTAGTACTGCTTTTCATAAACATGAAGCTGGCGCAATGGCTGCTGAGGGGAACTGGGGACGTGAGTAGCCATTTCCATTTTCTGGCATGCAGCTCAAGGGCACCGGAGCTGATGCCTCAGTGCTCGTGGAGGGTGGTGGACCTCAGTGGGGCTGGTCAGGTGGGTGAAATTTCCAGATTGGGGGTCGCCCATGGTTCCCGGAGGGGGTTGCGGGGGTGGGGAGTGAGGGGCTTTGAGTGTGTGAGGTCTTCAAACCATCTTTCAATATCGTGGAGACCTGTAACAGGGGCAACCACAGCTGCAGCCTGTCTGTCCCACCAAACTCTCCCAGGACAGAGCCCTGCTGCAGCTGCTCTCCTGAAACTCAATTTCACTCCCTTTGACTGTGAGCAGCCTCTAGCTTCACAGCTGAAGGCTATTTCAAATGAGGAATTAGCCTTGTTCGCTGTGAGAGCACTTCACACTCCTCAACTCTCAAGTGCCTCCTCAAGGGCACATGTGCCATGCCTCAGAGGATGATTAGTGCATCGCATGTCCAGCAAGTTTTGGTGCCTTAACAGTCTGCATGGACTCTTGGGGCATCAGCACCATCAAGGCAGCTACCAACAATCAAACACTAAAAAGCAGGGATTCACCACTGAGGATCCTCTCGCGACCAAAGGGTAAGTGCCTGGATGAGCGGGGTGCAGTAAACATGTCTTCGCTAATGTTCCTGGCAGAGATCTGTGGTCTAGGGATACATGATGTAGTTGGGGGTGAGTGTACAGAGCAAGGTTTGCCAGCACAACTGGCTCGCTGGATGGCACTCTGAGAGAAGGCTGGACAGTTCTGGTAAAGATGGGGGTGGCTTGGGGGAGAAGAGAGTTCCGGGATGGAAGCACTAACTGATTGTTGGTCTCTCTCCTCCAAGTATTCTACATATAACTATTTTTGCCTGAGTAGATGCAGCGGAGGCTGCCTGCGCTTTGCTTGTGGCAGCTGAGGCAGGCAGACACTGCAGAAGGCAGCAATGACAACACAGGGTGGATGCAGCACCCCACGCGCAGGGGGTCGGCCACCACACACCCTGAAGACCCGGCTGTCAATCAGGCTGAGGGACCCAGAAGGAGAGGCCAATGTTGGCCCAAAAGTACAGATGTTGTTGGTCATTCAATGAGCTGATGGACACCATGAGCTGCAGAAGACTGCGCCTCAGCAGGGAGACAGTGCGGCACCTGTGCCACATCCTCGTGGACCCGGCATCCTGTGGCCAGGAAGATCACTGCAGCCCTAAAACCCTGCTCCACCAGTTCATTCAGGGCTCCAGCGGGGACCTGCGTGACAAATCCCAATTATCAGCTCACAGGTGCATTTACAGAATCTTCTGTATGCCCAGGCGGTATCACCTTCGAGCTGAACCATGCCCACCAAGATGGCTGAGCTGCAGGTTTTCCAGGCATCGCTGGGATGCTCCAGGTCCAGGAGGCATTCAATGGCATGCATGCTGCGCTGCAAGCATAGCGGCATCAGGGAATGACCTATATTAACAGGAAGGGGTTCCACTCCCTCAAGGTTCAGATTGTGTGTGTCCGCTGCCTCCGTCTCATGTACCAGTGCGCCGCTACCCTGAGAGTGTGCATGACAGCTACACCCTCGGGCACTCGAAGCTCCGTGGAATCTTCAAGGACCATTCCAGAATGGTGGGTTGGCTCGTGGGGGAACAAGGGATATCCGCTGAGGTCATGGCTGATGACACCAGTGTGGAGGCGTGAGACTAAGGTGGAGGCACGATACAATGATGCCCACATTGCTACCCATGCTGCCACTGAGTGGAGCATCGGGCTGCTCAAGATGTGGTTCTGATGCCTTGAGCAGGCTGGCAGTGCCTTGTAGTGCACCCCCTCCAGAGGATATCCTGCTTTGTGGTGGTCTGCTATTCCCTCCCCAAGCTAACACAGCATTGGGGCCACATGGTGGAGGAAGAAGGAGATGAGAAGGAGGAGGTGGAAGGATATGCAATCTTGGCTGAGGAGGATCAGGAGGTCCAAGATGGGTTGGATGACGAGGCTGAGGAGGAGCGGAGGACGGAGGACAGGCAGTGTGCACAAAAGGTCCAAAACTCCAAGAGGACCTGGGAGGTCCTCATCATATTCTCCTAGGATTAATTCCCTCCGTCCCCTTCATTTCCCTCCCCTTAACTCCCCTGCCCCCCCCAATTTCCTCCCTCCCCCATTTCCCTACCCCTCAACTCTCCCATTCACCTGTCCCCACCATTTTCTCCTCCATTCCCCCCTCCCCACCCCCATTACACCACCGCCTCCCCAACCACCCTGTTCCCCCCTTCAGGGTCTGTGCGACTCTAGGAGGATGGGCCTATGTCGCACTGTCAGTGGGTCACCATACAAGGCAGTAGAGTGATGATCTTTCACTGTGAGGAAAGCTCTGGTGCTTCTCAGATCCTGCTAAAGTCTGACTCCTGTCTTTCTGCTGACAGCGCGCTCACACCCATCCTCTGAACAGGATCTGAATCAGGGGCTTTTGATCTTGGATAACTGTGCCTGGGGAGCAGGGTTGGGGAGAGAGATGGGCAACAGGGTTGGGGGTGCAGGCAGGCCAGCTGTGAAGATGACTGTGATGGAGGCTCCACATGTATGAGCTGTGACATTTTTTCATAGTGAAGATTTCACTGTGACAGATTTCCATTTCCCCTAGCTACAGACAATGACCACCCTCTCACCGCTCCCCCTCTCCCAGTGCCCACTCGGTGCTCCTCAATCATCTTGATCGTATGTTGATTAATGCAACATCTATGTATGTCCCTATGCACATCAGATGTAGAGGTAGCCTGCTACTTTCCTACTTTACCCTGTGGCCTTTGATGCCCTTGGCGGATATCCTCTGCAGGGCCTGGAGCGAAGGCCCCATCTGAATTATTGGCGTCACTGGCATCACCATGCCACCCTGTTATGCCCACTGCCGGTATCAGGGGGTGGAGGGGGGGGGGGAGTCGGAAGAAATGGAAACCACCATAGTTTCCTTTGTTGCAGGCCTCAAATTGACATCCAGCTCTTTGTCCTCTCTGATGGTGGCTGTAGGGCCCTGGGGAACTCCACGGGACACAGAAGCATCTGGAGTGAGCTCCAGAAGCCTCTGAGTCATCCAGCGCAACCAATCCTGAAGGCTCCGCATTACCTGCACCAGGGTGTCAATGCCTCAGCGATGCTCCTCAGTGACTGGGCCACACATTGGAGTGCCTCAGCAATGTCCACCTGTGTCTGGGACATGTCCCTCATTGACTAGAACATGATGTTGAGGCCCTCAGCCATGGTCATCAAGACTGAGCCATGCCTTGGACACCACCACTTTGGGTTACTGTCTGTGCGAGTCTGTATGTGCTCCTTGTGTCTGAGTGGGTTTCCTCCAGGTGCTCTGGTTTCCTCCCACAAGTCCTGAAAGACGTGCTGTTAGGACATTTGGACATTCTGAATTCTCCCTCTGTGTACCTGAACATGCGCCGGAATGTGGCGACTAGGGGCTTTTCACGGTAACTTCATTGCAGTGTTAATGTAAGCCTACTTGTGACAATAATGATTATTATTATAAAAACACAGATGCTGTGGTACAGATTTGCCATTGTGATCACCACTCTAGCAGTGTTGGCATCAATGCCACACATTGTCGGCATCATCTCCTGAGTCTGCAGCCTTTGGGTCTCATCCAATCGGCCTTGCAGTCGCTGGAATGTCGCTGACAGCCCCTCCTTAATTTTACGGTTGTGTCCTATCACCTGTATCTGCATTAGCTCTGGTAGAACCTTGTTCAGCGGCTCGGCATCTGGCTGCGATTCAGCTGTGACGTGGGATCCAGCAGACCTCCGACTGCTGTCTCCCCTGGATGTTCCTGCCTCCACCTGCTGGGCATCAACAACTGTATGAGGCTCACTAGACCGCGCCCCCAAAACCTTTCCATCAATGGTGTCCACCGAGGTGTGTCTCTGCACTGGTGTAAGGTGTGGGTGATAGCTGTGATACCTCACTGGTGGTCTTCTCGGAGCTCTCCTATGAGGAGGTAAAGGAGGGAACGACCCCCGATGGCCCAGCCTCATCAAATGGAGATCCTGCGAGACAATGGACATGTGGTCAGTGAGAGGGAAGGATCATTTTGTCTGACCTGAACTACTCGCTTGAGAATGGACATCTGGATGAAGTGGCAGAGGATCCTCACCTCTCTGGCACAGGCCAACCTCATTGCTGATGACTGCTCTCTCCTTGGGAAACACCGCAATTTCCAGGGCCTTTTCCTTATGGGGTTAAGCACTCTGATCCCCAGCATCCAGGTCCCCCGTCTTGGCCCTTTCCTACTTATTATGGGCTATCTTATCCCACGGGGGACAAAGAGCGGGCATTATAAGCCACACACCTGATGGGTTGGGGGGCATTATAGCAGGTGACATGTGTGGACATCATACCAAGACATGAAGATCTTGTGCTGGTGGGTGCCACGGGGTTCTGAGGAACAAGCATGCGGATCGGAAGTGGGGAGGGTGCAAGGTGTCAGCCAGTCGAATGGGTGAGAGGAGGACGTTTTTGGGAACTTCAGCGATGGCAGGCAGAACTATTGCCAGGGGAGAGATGGTAACTTACCCTCGCAGCTCGGTGGAGGTCATTGGTCTTCTTCTGACACTGGACAGCGATTCTCCTGCTCATGCTGCCCGCAAAGACAGGCTCTGCCATTGCTTCACAGGCAGCATTGCTGTTGATCCTCTGACCTCCCCGGGGTTAAATGGTGCCCCGCCCCCTCATCCACTTTGTCGAAAAGCCTTGTGAGGTCAGCACTCCCAAAGCGAGGAGCAGGTCTGCACGTTGCTATGCTTCTGTGTTGACTGGAAGTGAGTGGTGAGACAGCGCTTAAAGGCATCTTCCCATTTGTTAGCGGCAGCTGCTGAGGCGCGAGTTGAGCAAATCAGACGGCGAGGCAGCCAGTAATGACAAGAATCTCATGGGGGCTGATTTGCGGTACCAAGCGCCGTCAGATACGGGATCTGATCTCGCCAATGTGACCGTTGCGAAACGCCCCGCCAAAAGCAACCAAAACCGGACTTTAACTTGAGTCCGCCAAATGTTTTCCTCCTTTTTGATTTTCATTGAGTTTGAAACAAAATGCCAATTGCTCAAAATTGTTTTGTGGAAGGAGAGCTTTTCTATAATACAAATTAATTAATGAGAATGGGAAGGACAGCAGGGAATCGCCTTCATGACGATCATATTACATTTTAAGGCTTTGCAAGTCGCTGCTCTGGTGTAAATACTGAAAAGCTCTGTGAAATATTTCTGTGAACCGCTTAAACAAACTTGAAAAGTATACTCAACTGACATTCAATTCAGTGTTGCCCTTAGTGCTGCTGAAGCAACATTCCTTTAAATTAATTTTTACAGGACGTGTGCGAGGTACACCAGGCCAGGACTGCAGATTTACTTCCCTAAAGTGCATTAATGAACCAGGTGGGTTTTTACGACAATGGTTTCATGGTCATCATCTGACTAATAATTCCATATTTTAGTGGAATTCAAACTTCGCCATCTGCTGTGGCAGATTTGAATCGAGGTCTCCAGATCTTGCCCTGGGTCTCTGAATTCACTAGTCCAATGACAGTACCATTGCCTCCCCATATATACTGAAACACACTTGGACTGTGTAACATATAAGGATGACTGCTAATAATTATTTAGGAGCAGAACAGGCTGAGAATGCATCATACCTTGAAGGGGGGTTGTTAAGTTGTGTTAGGGATTGTGCTGTAGTGGCTTCTGACATTGTCTATGAAATAAAAAAGGGAGACAACTTGTAATCTAAGCTAAATGGTCCAATTTTAAAGGGGGCGCAGGAGCAGGGGAACCCTGGAGTGGAATTTTATAGTCCTGTTGAAGTCGATGGAATTTTGAATGGCTTGCCACATTTCACAGCCCCACCACTGTCACGATGGGGCCAGAAAACCCTACCCTAGCAGTTTATGTAACTAAAGCCCTGAAGGTGACAAGACAAGATGAGAAAGTTGTTAAGAAAGTGGACAGCATTCTTGGCGAGGGTGGCACAGTAACACAGTGCTTAGCACTGTTGCTTCACAGCGGCACGGTCCCAGGTTCGATTCCCGGCTTGGGTCACTGTTTGTGCGGAGTCTGCACGTTCTCCCCGTGTCTGTGTGGGTTTCCTCTGGCACTTTGGTTTCCTCCCACAAGTCCCAAAAAAGACTTGCTGTTTGGTGAATTGTACATCCTGAAATCTCCCTCTGTGTGCCTAAACAGGTGCCGGAATGTGGTGACTGGGGGATTTTCACAGTAACTTCATTGCAGTGTTAATGTAAGCCTACTTTGTGACAATAATAAAGTTATTATTATTATTTACAGAAGGGCAGGTTAAAAAAAACAAAAAAGCTATGCAATGCATTTTTTTAATGCTGGTCAGTTTCTAGATGGAATATTATGTCTAAGAAGGAACACTATAGTTTAGGAAGAATGCCATGTCCTTTGATGGAGCACAGTGGAGATTTATTGGAATGGTATCAGGGATGCAGAGGCTGTCTTCTCCTTTGAGGATGGAGAGCTGACCAGTGGTGATTTAACTTGAGGATCACCACACCTCAGTGAAGGGGCAAGGGTTGAGAAGGAGGAGCCTTCATGAATAGCTTCAGCCGGTTCGGGGATTGAACCCACACTGTTGGCCTCACGCATCATCAACCAGCTGTCCAGCCAACTAAGATAAAAAAGGGGCCGGGTTAGCTCATTAGGCTGGACAACCAAACATTCTATTCTATGTAAATTAACAGCTGATTCATGATACAGAGCAAGGCCAGCAGTGCGGGTTCAATTCCCATACCAGCTGCGACTATCCATGAAGGCCCCGCCTTCTCAGCCTTTCCCCCTCGCCTGAGGTGTAGTGAGTCTCAGGTTAAATCACCACCAGCCAGCCCTTCCCCCTCAAAGGGGAATGCAGCCCATGGTCATCTGGGACTGTGGTGACTTTTCCTTACCTTTGCCTTCATCAGGGATGGAGGTATTTCAGGAGAACTAAAGAACCTGTGGTTATTCTCATGAATGTAAAGAAGGTTAAAGGGATATTTGACAAAGATGTTTGCAATTGTGAGTGCTTTTGATGGAGTGATTAAGAACAGATTGCTTCCATTGGCAGACGGATTGGTAACGAAAGGATTTAAGATAATTGGTCAATGAGTCAGAACCAAAACGAGGAAACATTTTACCACACAAGTTGTTGTGGGGAGGAGGGGGGTTGTGTGTGGGGGGGAGGTGTGGGGGGGGGGGGGGTAGGGTCATCCAGCCTGACTGCCTGCCCCTCTCCCGTAGCTACATTCCTGACCTAGTGTCCTTGGAGAGGGTTCATGCAGCGTCCGCTGGCACACTTGAGCCCTTCCATGGCCAGTGGGCACTGCAGAGGCTGGAGTGCATCATTAGCCCCGAAAATAACATATTAGCTTAAATTGCTACGTTTCCTTTCATTCTTTTTCTTTAGCTACGGTGCGCCTTCGGGTTACTTATTCAATCTACTTTTTAAATTTGTTAATTAATTAATTTGCTTAATTTATATACTCAAAAGAGTATGCAGAGAGATTGCTGGCACACTGGTTTGGGAAGTAGGAAGGATAATGCTGCATTCTGCGAATTAACCTATTACCAAGAAAAACATTAGTCACTAGGTTCATACTTCACCAACTGTCTTGGGATTGGACTACCAGTCTAATAGTCTGTGGTACTGGAGGAAATGAAGCAACCAATTTGCATGCAGCCAGCTTCAATGAATATCAATGAGCTTTTTTTAAAATGTAGAGTGCCCAATTCATTTTTGTCCAATTAAGCAGCAATTTAGTGTGGCCAATCCACCTAACCTGCACATCTTTGGGTTGTGGGGGTGAAACCCACGCAGACACAGGGAGAATGTGCAAATTCCACACAGACAGTGACCCAGGACCGGGATTCGAACCCGGGTCCTCAGCGCCGTGGGCAACAACGCTAACCACTGTGCCACCGTGCTGCCCTGAATATCAATGAGTTAATGACCAGATAAACTATTGTAGTGATGTCATTTAAGTAATAAAAATTAGCCAGATGCCTGCCTGTCCTTCTCCCACTCGGATCTTTTATGTGTATCTGAGGAAAGAGGCAGAGCTATGGCTTCCATCTCATCTGAATGACACGCCATTTGGCAGTGCAGCAATCCCACAGCATCACACTGGAGTGTCAACCTGGAATGTGTACTGAAAGTGTCAGAGTGGGGTCTGAACCCATAACCTTTTCTGAGCCAAAGGTGCAAGTGATACCACTGAGCCAGGGCAGACACTTAGACAAAAATAAAGCACTATGGCTATTGTGAAATGGTACAAAGCATTTAATAATCTTTTATTGTCACAAGTATGAAGTTACTGTGAAAAGCCTCCAGTCGCCATATTCCAGCGCCTGTTCAGGTAAGCCGGTACGGGAACTGTAATGTTCTGCATTACAAACCAGCTGTCTAGCCCATTGAGCTAAACCTACTCATAGTTAAACTGGCCCATTTCATCATCTGAAAATGTACAAATAGTTTTATTCACACTCCACAGGTTGCCCATGTAAAACGTGCAATTGTTAAAATGCTGAATGTGATGGATGGTTACTAATTTCACAAGTAGTACCCAATCCTGACATATGCAGCAGGAGGGATTTTCATTATACTTTGAACTGCTCCTTTAATGCGGTAATGCCAAGACTAGTCAATGGCATGCTACCTGCTGAACAGGGCTTGCTAAATAATAAATGGATCTAATCAGGAGCAAATGTCTTGTGTGGAAGTGAAGTCCCATTTGAGCTGCTGAGTTACAAAATCGTTTGCAGTTTTTAAAATCAGGTTTTGGAAAATATACATTTCTGAAGATGTGCGTTTATGAACACTTGCAAAATTTTGAGTGTGTGCCGATGCATGTGTTAATGTGTGTGCCATTGTATACATTTATGTATGCGTCGATGCATTGCATTTGTACATTGCAATACATTTTTTGTGTGTTTTTTGTGGTATATGTATTTCTCTGTCTGCTGATGCATGTGTATGTGCACTGATCTATGTATGTGCTGATGCAAATATTTATGTGCTGCTGCATGTGTATGTTCATGGGTGTGTGCGCCCATGATACTTGTGTTGTTGGATGTGTGTGCTGATGAATGTGTTTTTCCATGTGCACTGATGCATGCGTATAAGTATTATGCTTGTTCAATAGTGTGTGCTGATGCATGTTGTTAGAGGTGAGTTGGTGACAAATATTGCATTTTAAATTCATCTGCTGGACTCACATATGGAATATTTGTTCAGAAAAAGACTCTTTCAACTGTCTCAAGGTGGCTGTCAGAAGTGACTGAAAGTTGGTCAAGATTCTGTAAGTTTACAATGTGGATTAGAATTAAGACATGTTCAGGCAACTCTCTTCTGACATTTTGCACCTACTGATGTCAAGGATTACTTCCAGGATGGACGGAAAGTTAAAACAGCTGCCATGATTTGCATCACTATAATAGTCGTTGTATTGTAGAGATTTATACCTGAGATTCTACAGAGATTTTTAAGCTTCCTAGGTCATTACACGAGAGAATAAATCAATTCAAAATGGTGACTTGGACATTTTTTAAAAATCACCGTGGCCATATCACAATAGCCAAGGTCTCTCCAGTCATGGGCTAATCAATTATCTGTTGTGGAATACTTAGTCATTATGGGGAGAGAGGTCATGTGATTGGATCACCATTTTGAAATGTCTTTTATTAGAAACCCTGCTTGCAAATGAGCAGACTGAAAAAGTAACATCTAAAAGCAGACAACAGCAACAGCCTAAGACTGTCTGCCTCTCCTCTCTCTCAACCAACTTGAACCCTGCTTGCTAATATCATACTGTGGAGAGAAATAGAGAGAGAAATTCTGAACAAGTCTTCGAATTCCCAAGGACAATTTCCAGGAGGAAAAAATAACATTCTGAAGAAAAATCATGTGGACTCGAAATGTTAATTCTGTTTCTCGCCCCACAGATGCTGCCAAGCCTGCTGAGATTTTTCAGCATTTTGTGTTTTTGCAGCAGGTGTCAAAATTTCTCTGAACACACAGAACAGCATAAAGATTTTACAATTAGTAAACTCTTTTACTTTCCGTTTCTTGTTTAATTTTACTTTGGCAATAAATCAACCTCCTCTATTTTATAACTTGAATTTTGCATGCTTTTGTGTTTGTTTATGGTGTGTTGCAAGAGTTGTACCATGTGTTTATCTATCTAAAAATGTTTTACTGCCTTTACTTCGGCGGATGTTCAGCACAATGAAAACTAGCCACTTACCGGTATATATTTAAATTCAAGAAAGCTTGACTAACTAAGTTCTTTGCAATTAGCTCATGGATAGTTAAGTATGTACACTGAATTGGCACAGTAATCCTACTAAATAAAAAAAAACTGCTCTGACCAACTGAAGAATGGGAAAAGGGGGACAGAGGTGTGGGGGGGAGGGGTCCTTGCATCTTTCCTCACTTTGTCATAACAATGGGTGAGATTTTTCAGTCCACCCTACAGCGACCATTATCGCGGTGGTCATTGTCACAGGCGGGATGCAAAATGGCGCTCTCCAAGTTGCCTCAGTCTATCTTATCCTGCCCATTTGAGTGTGTGCATGCATGTGCTGGCGAATATGTGCATGCAAATGCACTGATGCATGCGCATGTTAATGCACGTGTGTTTCTGCCTGTGTGCTGAGGCATGTGTGTGTGTACTGAAGCATCTATTTGTTTCCTTGTGTACTGATGTAGTGTTTGTATGTGCATCAGCACTGATGATTATCTGTGTACTGATACATGTGTGTGTGCGCTGATGCTTGTGGCTGTGTGCTGATTGTTGCGTATATGCTGTTAAGTAATGGGTTAAGAGACATTCCAATTAGTTGTCTCATTTATGTTAAGCATCCAATAATTGACACTGATATGTAAAGGGGCTTCAGGTAGCCCTAGTGTCAGGTGATGTGATGTTAAAAGTTTTGTGCAAAGTCTGTTGAATGGATTAAAGGTGTTTTGTGGAAAAGCAGCAAAACCTTTGACTCTTTATACCACAGCAGCTAAACGTCTAACATATGCTTGCTGGTATATGTGTTTATGTTTATGCATGTGTGCTCAAGCATTTGTTTGTGGATATGTGCTACCCCATGGTCCCAGCATCTTAGAGCTTCCTTTCCAAACACCAGACCTGAAACAATCCAAGTTCCAAGCAGCATTTTAGTTATAAATTTGCACATCAGAAAGCCAGTTCACAATGGTCATCTTTCCACTCTCCAACTCCTATCTGGTTTAGAATCATAAAGTACCGACAGTGCTGAAGGAGGCCATTCGACTCATTGATTCTGCACCAACCCTTGGAAAGAGCACCCTACGCCCCATCACCCATTATGCCCATCTAACCTCTTGGGCACTAAGGACTAATTTAGCAGGGCCAATCCACCTAACCTGCACATTCTTTGGACTGTGGGGGGAACCGGGAGTACCCAGAGGAAACCTGCGCAGGCATGGGGAGAAAGGCAAACTCCACACAGACAGTCACCGAGGCCGGAATTGAACCCGGGTCTCTGGTGATGTGAGGTAGCAGTGCTAAGCACTGTGCCACCATGCCACACTGTGGAAAGTGTTCTCCCATGCCAGGTGCAGTTACCTTTGAAGGGAAATGCAATACTGTGCCCCTTTAAGGAGCGAATTCTTGGAAGGTCATGTGACCTATTTGGCCAATTGGGCCAGAGCGTACGAATCCCGAGGCTAAGTATGGTTTTTCCTTGCCAGTCTGGAGTCTGGAGTTGTGGAGTATGGTGGCATGTATCTTAATATCTGTAAATAGTTACTTACCTCAGTAAACAGTTTATTTGTTGATCTACTTCATGGTCACCACTCTTATAGGATACCAAATTTGGCAATGAGGATCAAACAGGGTGCCTTTCTATTGCTACAGCAATCAGGAGTGCCGACTTTGTGCGGATGTCTCTTTTGAAGTAAACACATTCAGCAGTCTGTGAGTATCAAAATGCCACTTTTTTGGGAAGCTTGAACCATTCAATCCTAACACGGAACAATGGGGGCTATATGTTGAGCACCCATGCATTTTGTAAGGCCAATGAAACTGGGAGGGGGGGGGGGGGCGAAGAGAAGCAGCGGGTAATCCTATTAACAACCTGCAGGACTCCAGCCCTGATAAGGAGTCTGATTTCTCTAGATGCCCCCAACTCCAAAAGCTTTGAGCTTGAGGAATTAGTCAAAGGACATTATCACTCATCATTGTGGGTGATAATGCAATGATACAAATTTAATTTGATGACAAGAGCACCGAGGGAGATGATAATGCCAGGCCTAAGACAAACGCCTAACGCTAAACAGTGGGTGTTCGGGTCTGCTTTCAATGGCATCTTGGGAAACAGTCTGTGGTGTTAATGATATGGCAACACAAAATAAATAATTAACAGAGGCAGAGATGACCTGAATGAAGGCATTAGAGATCGTCCAGGCCATGGAAAGTGTCAAAAGGGGGACATTGGAACTGCAAAGCGGACAAGCCGGCGAGGACCACCAAGTTTGGCAGGGAAGCCACTGGTAGTTGTGGCGCCAGGAATGAGGGCGCAGAAGGTACTGAGCAAAGAGGCTCGAAGCAAAAGAGTTGCAGAGGTACAGGGAATTTAGTCGACAGACCAAAAGTAATGAAGAATGTTACCGGTTTGGGGAGAGCATCCCCAGGAGTGATATAAATTCAGGGAAGCTGTATGTTTTGCCTGCATTAGGAGAAAGTGCAAGACTAAGCAGAGCCTACCGGGGACCAACAAAAAGCAAAATTGCGACTCCAGTACACAGTGTTGAGAATAACCCTGAAAACGGTTCCGAAGGGCCTGTCCCTGGGCTGTATTGTTCTTTGTTCTTCGATTTAACTCCTGCTACCATTCTGGTCATTCGGGTGTTACGGCCCCTCAAAGTCTAATATATATCTGTCCTGAGGTGTGGCGCCCAGAACTGAATGTAGTGCTGCAGATGTGGTCCATTTGGAGCTTTGCACTGCTGGAACATAACTTCAGCAGCCCCCTTGAGATAGAGGCCAGCATTCCATCAACCTTTTGAATTCGCTTTTGTAGCTGTCCAATAGCTTTTAGAGTTAGATTTTGAATAACGAGCTTCACTTTGTATTATTATATTTAAACTCAATATCAAAATAGCCAGAACGGCACCCAGCAACATTTCACGCGCAAAAATACAGAGCGAAAAACCTGAAGAAAAAAATTGCTGCCATTTTTCAGCATTACCTAAGTGACAAACTTGCTCAGTTCCAGATGAGATTTTGCAAATGCTATTTCTGCACAGAACAGATATAATTCTGAATCTCTGAACGGTAATGTCATGTTTCCCTTCACTGGGAAGATTCACTTTACCCGGAGTGAGATTATAGGTCGATTTCTGTTCTATTGTGTTATTTAGCACCTTTATTATGAGACAAACAAACAATTATTCAGAGATGGAGGAGATGGTTAGTTTCACAGCCGCAGTGATGGTTCAGTCACCTGGAACTCATTTTCTCGGTGCCCCTTGACTGCACATGAAGCCGATATGCATCTCTGAGCAGGCAGTGTCTCGGGTGAAGTTGCGAGATCAATAGACTAAGTAAATTTATGTTTATTATCATGCTGCATGTTGCTTTTGTTGTTGAAATTAAGCTGTTCAAAGGAAGATAGGAGAATTGAATTACGTCCTCATTAAAGGAGGGATTGCCCTTGGAAGAGGGGTATCGCAGAATCACTAGACTGATACCGTGGCTAAAAGGTTAAATTATCAGGACAGATTGCATTGAGTAAGCTTGTATTCCCTGGAGTTTAGAACATTATGAGGTGATCTAAGAGAGGTGTTAAAGTCAATTAAAGGAATTTGCAGGATGAATAGAGAGAAATCACTTCATGCAAGTGGGGGTTGCGGGGGAAGGAGAACTCAGAACAAACGGGCATAACCTTAAAATTAGATCTAGGTTGTTCAGGGGTGATGTCAGGAAGCACTTCTTCACACAAACGAGAAATGAAAAATCAGGAACACTCTTCCTGAAAAATATGCTGTTGATGCTGGGAGCCAATTGTAAAATCTCAACAGCGAGGGTGATAGATTTTTATCAGCCTAGGGTATTACGGGTGTGGAACCAAAGCGGGTGGATGGAGTTAAGATGAGATCAGCCATGATCTAATTGAATGGCAGAACTGGCTTGAGGGGCTCAATTGTTGTTCCTGTGGGTTGGATTATACGCTATGGGTGGTCTTGCCGTATTTAGTGTAAATTTTTGGTGCAAACCCACCCCAGTTTAGACCGCTCGCCCTGCTTTATATTTGCAGGCGACGACCCTGTGATTAGTGTGAGGTGGAACTCCAGTCCACATCCAGGAGGAAGTCTCCCTTCATGAAATGAAAATCGCTTATTGTCACAAGTAGGCTTCAAATGAAGTTACTGTGAAAAGCCCCTAGTCGCCACATTCCGGCGCCTGTTTGGGGAGGCTGGTACGGGAATTGAACCGTGCTGCTGGCCTGCCTTGGACTGCTTTCAAAGCCAGCAATTTAGCGTTGTGCTAACCAGCCCCTCATCGAGCTGCTGGCCAACTGGAGACCGGCAGCTCTGCCCCACACCAAGATTGGTGGCCACTGATGGTATTGCAGGAGGTTCGGGAGAAAAAGGAACTATGGATTTCCCCATACCCAAGTATGTCTGCGACCTTGCTGGGGCCAGGCTACACATTATGAAAAAAATTAAAATGAAATGAAATGAAAATCGCTTATTGTCACAAGTAGGCTTCAAATGAAGTTACTGTGAAAAGCCCCTAGTCGCCACATTCCGGCGCCTGTCTGGGGAGGCTGGTACAGGAATCGAACCGTGCTGCTGGCCTGCTTTCAAAGCCAGCGATTTAGCCCTGTGCTAAACAGCCCCTGTTAGGTGCAGGTTTCTGCCGCTAACCTGAGGACCCCGGTTCTATCCTGGTGCTGGGTCACTGCCCTTGTGGAGTTTGCTCATTCTCCCGTGTTTGCATGGGTTTCACGCCTACAACCCAAAAGATGAGGAGGGTAGGTGGATTGGCCATGCTAAATTGCCCCTTAATTGGAAAAATTTAATTGTGTACTCTAAGTTTCCAAAAAAATAAGGGCATGACTTCGACAAAAGAAGCATGATTCTAAGGAGAGCGGGCACCATCCTGACAATTTGGGGGAATACGTCCCCAGCGACTCCGACAGGCCCACTGCCATTTTGCACTCTACTGAGTGTTGATTGGCAGCATGTGGGACCTCCATTTGGAGTGGGGCGGTCTGGGCTATCTCAGTGTCGGTGGGGGACGGTGGTGCGGGGGTTGTTTGCCCTTAATAGGGGCATGGGCAGGCTGGTCATCCAAGCATAAAATTCCGGCCCATGTTTACATTGAGTTCGATTATTTGTGTGCAGGTAAATACATAAATGGTGCAAAATGCTACAAAAATCACAGAATGAAATGTTGGAATTGCACCATTGATTTGTCCTTACTTGAAAGATGTCGGTTATACCTGAATCATTAACACGCTTTCCTCTTCCAGATATGGCTTGGTTCACAGTACATTTGCTATTTTTTTGCTGCCTTTTAGGATACTTGTATTCATGTTATTTTTGTTTACATGTGGCAATCAATCAAACCAACAGCTACTTGCTTCCATCAAATTATCATCATTTTCCTGGAACTGAATTAAAGAGGTCTGGGACTCCTTAATGTTATGTCAGTCAGTCTGAATGCTGCAGCTTTGTGCAATAAACCATTTTGCTGGTAACAGTCACATATCTATAGATCTGGATTAGTGCCCTGCAATGTCCATAGACGAAGGGCATCACGGTGGAACAATGGGTAGCACTGCTGTCTCACAGCTCCAGGGACCCAGGTTCAATTTTGGCCTCGGGTCACTGTCTGTGTGGAGTCTGCATGTTCTCCCCGTGACTGTGTGGGTTTCCTCCGGGTGCTCCGGTTTCCTCCCACAGGTCCAAAGATATGCAGGTGAGGTGGATTGACTATGCTCAATTGCCCCTTAATGTCCAAAACGATAGGTGGAGTTACTGGGTTATGGGGATAGGGTGAAGGAAAGGTCTTAAATAGGGTGCTCTTTCCAAGTGCTGGTGCAGACTCAATGGGCCGAATGCCTCCTTCTGCACTGTAAAACTATGAAAAGGTCACCAGCATAACATAACCAGCATAGCACCCTGAACCTTACAGTTATGCCCCCTTGTAACAGCTACATCCACCCGAGGAAATTGTCACTGAACGTCCACTCTATCTATCCCCCTCATTTATAAGATGATGAGGGGGATAGATAGAGTGGACGTTCAGAGACTATTTCCTCGGGTGGATGTAGCTGTTACAAGGAGGCATAACTATAAGGTTCAGGGTGGGAGATATAGGAGGGATGTCCGAGGTAGGTTCTTTACTCAGAGAGTGGTTAGGGTGTGGAATGGACTGCCTGCTGTGATAGTGGAGTCGGACACTTTAGGAACTTTCAAGCCGTTATTGGATAGGCACATGGAGCACACCAGAATGACAGGGACTGGGATAGCTTGATCTTGGTTTCAGACAATGCTTGGCACAGCATTGAGGGCCGAAGGGCCTGTTC
Source organism: Scyliorhinus canicula (assembly GCF_902713615.1). Classification (NCBI taxonomy): domain Eukaryota; kingdom Metazoa; phylum Chordata; class Chondrichthyes; order Carcharhiniformes; family Scyliorhinidae; genus Scyliorhinus; species Scyliorhinus canicula. The sequence continues at coordinate 192,180,135 of NC_052151.1, forward strand.
TGTGCTGTACTGTTCTATACGTCAACCTGTAGTGACCAGCAGCTCTGCAAACATGCATCAAAGGCAGGGCAACTGTCTGAGGTAAGCCAATGCCACCAGCGATGAGGGATAGCCTGCCCAACAAACAAAATGAGACCCGAGTGATTGGGAAAGAATCTTAATGATCTATGTGTGAGAATGGAAATACAAGATTATCTCATTGCCAATGCACTTTAAATAGTGTGCAATCATTTTAAAGAGATTACTGAAGGCTAAGTGGATATACATAAACATGCACTGAGATTTACTGAATGTAACATCATAACAAGTGCGCAGCATAAACTCATTTATGAATATATATCGAGCTATGTATGTGGAAATGGCAATATGCTCAAATTGCCAGTAGCACCACTGAATTAGTGAACCTTTCCAAGTAAGGAACTCTATAAATAGGACAATAATCCTGTTCTAAGTTATTTAACATCATAGCCTCAACTATATTACCATGAACACAATGGGGTCAGATTTTCTACTGATCTTTGTGCCTTAGTCTAAATTGAGTGCTCTATCGACTAGGCTGGATAAATTAGTCACAAAACCTTGCCATCTATAATATTGAAATGACTTGATAAAATGATGATAATTCTATTTAATTTGCCTGATTATCTCATTAGAAACAAAAGAGCTGTGAAATATATAATGTAAAATATCCACTTGGTTTGACTGCAGCAATATTTGCTCAGAGGAGAATGATTTGCATACGTTCATGAATACAATTTGATTTTGTGTAAGTGTGCATGCTTCATGCATGTGTGTGTGTGCATGTACATTTATGTTTGAACGTAAACATGCTTCACTTCAATTTGGCTGCTGTCATATTTGCTGCATCATCATCGCTGGTGTTTGCTAATTCCATGGTTGCACTATTGAATGTTGCAAAGTGTTTCATTTGATTCCAGCGGTCCTTCTGTCAGTTACGCTGCGTAACCCAAACAGAACCCAAGCTCATTTATTACAATTTATTTCTCATCAATAGGATAGTGTTTTTAACCCAATCCATGTCATTAGAATGTGTTTGTTACACATCATTGCAATCAATTCTCCTTTACCTTCTATTGGCCTCATAAGAGTAACACCATCATAATGGGTCAAAAAAAAATCGGTTCCCTCTTTTGGTTTTTACTTGTATCGAATTGTCACAAATGCCCTGTCAATATTTCGAGGATCCCACAAAGAATTAACGATCTCTGTGTTGTGTACTTCCCATTTCTCAATCACAGTTTAAATCTGATGCAGCTAAAAAAAAAGGAGGGAGGGGGTAAACGTGGAATTACAGACCGGTTAGCCTAAAATCAGTAGTAGGGAAAATGCTAGCGTTTATTATACAGGTCACGATAACAGAACACTGAGAAGATATCAACAGGATTAGATAAAGTCAACGTGGATTTATGAAAGGGAAAAAAACCCTGCTGGAGTCTTTTTGGGATACACACATAGAAGATAGGAGCAGCAGGAGGCCTTTTGGTCCTTTGAGCCGTCTCCGACATTCATCACGATCATGGCTGACCATCCAACTCAATAGCCTCATCCTGCTTTCTCCCCATAGCTTTTGAGCCCATTCTCCCCAAGTGCTATATCTAGCTGCCTCTTGAATATATTCAATGTTTTAGCATCAACTACTTCCAGTGGTAATGATTCCACAGACTCACCACCATTGAAAAGAAAGATGGTGCCGGAGCGAGGCGACTTCTTGCAAGCTGTGTCCAGCATACCCTCTAATTCTATCTTTTACTCTCATTCTATGCTTCTAAAACTTCATTCTAACTCTCTTAAACTCTTTAACAATGTTCTAATTCTTCCCTACTGCCATCAGACTTTTAAATGGACCTGCCTCGTATTAAGTTGATCTTTTCTCTAGACCTTGCTATAACTGTAACATTATATTCTGCAGTCTCTCCTTCGTTCCCTTTGTACTGTATGCATTGTTTATACAGCATGCAAGAAACAATACTTTTCACTGTATACTAATACATTGACAATAATAAATCAAATCAAATCAAATCTTTGTGTGAAGAAATGTCTCCTTATATCTAGCTGAAATGGTTTACCCTGAATCCTCAGACTGTAACCTCTGGTTCTGGACACACCCATTATTATTCACATCTTACCTGCATCTACCCTGTCTAGTCCCGTTAAAATTTTGTAAGTCTCTATGAGATCCCCCCTCATTCTTCTGAACTCCAGCGAGAACAATCCCAACCTAGTTAATCTCTCCTCAAGAGCAATCCCAACCTAGTCAACCTCTCCTCATATGGATGTAACCAGTGGAGTAGATAAGGGAAACCAATGGATGTGGTGTATTGGGATTTTCAGAACACTATGGATAAAGGCCTACAAGAGAGGTTGACCTGAAAAACTAAAGCATACAGGTTTGAGGGTAATATATTGTCATGGATTGAGAATGATAGCAGACAGGAAACAAAGAGTAGGAATAAATGGGTCTTTTTCAGGGTGGCAGGCAGTGACTAGTGGCATCTCGGAGGATTCAATGCTGGAGCCCCAGCTATTCACAATATACATGAATGATTTGGATGAGGGAACCAAATGTAATATTTCCAAGTTTTCTGATGACACAAAACTTGGTGGAAATGTGAGTGGTGAGCAGAATGTAAAGCGGCTTCAACGTAATTTACACAGGCTGAGTGAGTTGGAAAATACAAGACAGATGCTGCAGAAAGCTAGGGGCTGGTTTAGCTCACTGGGCTAAATCACTGGCTTTTAAAGCAGACCAAGCAGGCCAGCAGCACGGTTTGATCCCGGACAGGCGCCGGAATGTGGCAACTAGGGGCTTTTCACAGTAACCTCATTGAAGCCTACTCGTGACAATAAGCGATTTTCATTTCATTTTCATTTCAAGTGGATAGAGATGAAGTTATCCACTTAGATAGGAAAAACAGAATTATTTAAATGGTGATAGGTTGGAAGATGTTGACGTACAAATGGTCCTGGGTGTCCGAGTGCACCGGTCCCTGAAAGCAGGCAAGAGGATTTGAATAGAAGAGTAAGGATGTCTTACTGCAGCTGTACAGGACCTTGGTGAGACCACACCTGGAGTATTATTTGCAGTTTGGGTCTCCTTACCTAAGAAAGCATATACTGACACAGAGGGAGTGCAGTGAAGGTTCATCAAAATGATTCCTGGAATGGCAGGATTGCCATATAAGAAGAGATTGGGTCGACTAGGCCTGTATTCACTGAAATCTGGAAGAATGAGAGGGAATCTCATTACGATGTATAAAATGCTGACAAAGGGTGGTATGCTGGCACAGTGGTTAGCACTGCTGTCTCATGGGGACCCGGGTTCAATTTCGGTCCCCATGTCTGCCTGGGTCTCACCCTCACAACCCGAAATGATGTGCAGGGTAGGTGAATTGGCCATGCCAAATTGCCCCTTAATTGGAAAAAAAGAATTGGGTTCTCTAAATTTATCAACAACAAAAGAAGTCTGGCAGGGCTGGACAGACTGTGTGCAGGAATACTGTTTCCTCTGGTGGGGGGTTTGGAACAAAAGGTCACCGTTTCATTATAAGGGGGTAAACTATACAGGGCTGAGATTAAGAGGAATTTCTTGGCTCAGGGTGTTGAATTGGAATTCTTTGCCACAGAAGGCCAAGTCACTGAGGGCGCGATTCTCCGCAAATGCGGAGAGTCGTAAAGGCTTCCATGAAACTGGCCGTGTTCCACGGCAGCCTCCGCGCCCCCTCCCGGGACCCGATTCTGCTCCCCGGTCGGGGCTAGTAGCGGGGCCCCGTGAACCACAGCATCACAGGCTTAGCGAACGTCGTTAAGCCTGTGTGCCAAGGGTAACGGCGGCTGACGCGCACGATGACGTCAGCTGTACATGCGCGGATTGGACGGCTCCAACCCGCGCATGCGCGGATGACGTCATCACGCATATGCGTGAAACCCGCGCATGCGCGGGCCGTCATGCCCCTCAGCTGCCCAGCGGGGCGGCGGAGGAACAAAGAGTGCACGGGTATCGGACCCGCTGCCCGCGATCGGTGCCCACCGATCGCAGGCCCATGGCACCCTTGGCACAGCCGTGGTGCGGCCGTGTCAATCGGTGCCATGGTTCTCCAGAACGGCACTTTGCAGCCGTTTTCACGAACGGTGAGAGCAGGTGTGTTTGCGTTCGTGAAAACGGCAGTAAAGGCTGGGAACTCGGCCCATCGGATAGGGGAGAATCGCTATTCGCCGTAAAAAAAACGGCGAGCAGCGATTCGTGTCATGGGGCGGCCGTGGGGGGGGGGGGGGAGAATAGCGGGAGGTCGGGAAAAGGACGGGGAGGCCCTCCCGCTATTCTCCGACCCGTCGTGGGGGTGGCGGAGAATCGCGCCCTGAATGTATTTAAGAAGGAAATAGGTAGATTTCTAGAAATTAAAGGCATCGAGAATTTTGGAAAGCAAGAGTACGGTGTTGAGATCGACAATCAGCCATGATTATATCCAATGTTGGAGCAGACTCGAGGGATCTGAAATATTCACACAACAGCAACCCAGGAAATTAAAAGCAATTAATATATTTTACGTTTAATTCGCATTTTTAATAGAGAATTGAATGTTTGGATTGAGATGGAAGCTAAAATAAGATAATCAAACTTTACAAAATATACATATATATTTAAACTATGCAGGGAATTCATTTTAGCATTGTGGAGAAATTTGACATTCCAAATATATAAAGTTAGCTTTTCCGGGTAGTTAATGGTACTTCAGAAGTTAGTACATCAATAGAGATGCAGTTCCAGCTCATTCAACTAGGTGTAATTTTTTTGTTTTACAGTGCGACTTGTTAGAGAATTTTTATGAGTTCAATGGATTTCCCATTAATTGCACAATCTCTGGAATAGCTACGATTAAAATGCTGGAAAATGGGATCAGAATAGATAGGTGCTTGATGGCCGGCGCAGACGTGATTGGCTGAGGGGCCTCTTTCTGTGCTGTAAGACTCTATAACTCTATGATAACAACCTCTAGATTTCCCATATCATACCGCACATGTCCAGACTCCTGAAATTGCTGTCAGCTTCAGTGGAGTAATGGCGGTGAACACTTGTCAGGCTTGTACCGTCACTACTGCAAAATCCGGCCCTATCCGACCTTTTTCTCTCTTCTAACTATCACTCATAGGGCAGAGCAACATATCTCCCTTGTCACTACAGACATCAATCGCCCTTGGCAACAAGTTTTCTGCATCTTAACAGTGAAAGAAATGCATGGAGCAACAAGGTGTTTTCATCCCTTATGTTCTGGCAAGCTAATGCATGAGTAATGATTGTATGGAAGAGAGTGACAGCATGCGAGGGAAAGAAAGAAAGAGATGAGATATAAACTGGCTCAAGAGAGGAAGATCAGTCTTTATTGCCCAGGTCTTTCAATGACCTTCACTGTAAGGAAGAAATGCACAAGTGAAATGATTTTACACCTTGGCAAGTTGTCCAGTCATGAATACATATTTGCAGTAGCAGTAGCACATTTTAAAGCTGTACTACTGGGGGAGCACTATCACCACAAGAAATGCAAAAAGAAGTCCCACCAAAACCTTTAGGCAATTGAGGATGTGCAATAAATGGGGCTGTCAGCAACACCCTTAGCCTGAAAATAAATTAAAAAGAAAATGCCTGCTATTATGTAACAAGGTCATCAATTGTTTGGTGAAAGTGTGTCCACGTCTCATTTTCATTGGGAGAGCAATTTCCTTACCTTGTTAATGCAATAGTTACAAAATCGGCTTTGAAAGAAAAAAGGAAATGGTGGAAACTCGTTCCCCTCAGCAAATCAGGACTCAATGTGAAGTTTAACCTTGACTGAGTTTTGTGCAGAAATTGTGGACAGTTAGCTACTTAGTTTGAGGGCTATAATAGATGTTCAAAACTCTAAAGTAGCTGCTTTCATTTGATCATTTCCCATTGTTAAAAATACAGGCAAGCTCCAGGAAAAAGCATCTATTTCTTCCCTTCCGAGGTTCAAAGGTCAACACGGTTATTTTGTTGAAAGTGAGAAAACAGATGCTATGCAGGTGTTGTGTTAATCAGATGTGCCTGTTCTAAAGTGGACTGTCAGTACGCTGTTTGGGGCCTAATTTCTAATTTCCATAGTTTGAATGTAATCTGGACGGATTTTGTTAACTTCTGTTTGGCTGGTCACTGTGAGGTTGTTAAATGAAGCAATAGCCAGCAAAATGATGTATAGCCTCTTTAATGACTGAAAGTGGGCAATCTAATTGGCAATAAGGGTGGCACGGTAGCACAGTGGTTAGCACTGTTGCTTCACATCACCAGTCTCCCAGGTTCGAATTCCCGGCTTGGGTCACTGTCTGTGCGGAATCTGCACATTCTCCCCGTGTCTGCGTGGGTTTCCCCCCGGGTGCTCCTGTTTCTTCCCACAAGTCCTGAAAGACTTGCTCTTTCGGTGAATTGGACATTCTGAATTCTCCTCAGTGCACACGAACAGATGCTGGACTGTGACGACTAGAGGCTTTTCACAGTAACTCCGTTGCAATATTAATGTAAGCCTGCTTGTGACAATAATAAAGATTATTATTATCATTATTCCGTGCAGACGTTACTAGCGTTCGCATCAACTCCTTTTGCAAAGTGGCATATTGTGCCAAACATGTGGCTTAAGAAGGCATCTTGATGATCTCTTTAGCATCAGATGTGTTGGGCTAAGATTTTCTAAAGTGCATTCCTTATCATGCTTTCTTTGAGTATAACAGCACAACTTATGGAGAGAGTTCTGCAGCTCCTCTCTCTCTTCCCACAGCACCTTCACACATTCTAATCTCATTATGTGCCATTATCAGCACCCTTCTTAGCCTTAATCACCCCCATTTACATTCCTTTTGTCTTCTGTTCTCGACATCTTTGTCAATCTCCACCTATCACTGGTCCCCTATCCAACCCCACCTTTCCATCCCCGCCCACTACAGTATAAATCTGACCCCATTTCCAGTTCTCTCTAGCCTTGACAAAGAGTCATTCAGACTCAAAGCGTTAGCTCCCTTCGCTCGCCACAGATACTGTCAAACCTGCTGAGATTGTTCAGTATTTCCTGTTTTTGTTTCAGATTTCAGCAACCGTAATTTATTTTTATTTGCAGCTCTTCCAGTAGGGCGATGAATAAATTACACCGCCAGGTTTGGAACTGAGCCACAGAAGCCAGGGAGGTCCTAGGTTGATTTCCTGGTCCCCCCCCAAAGGGACAGGCCTGGGAGCATGGTGGTGGCTCCAACGGGCCTGAGAGCAGTCGGTTAATAATGGGAAAAGATATATCATTTAAGCGTGTAAGCAGATGTGTTTCTGTGCTTTTGGCAGTTTTAGGTTCCATCAGGAGATATCCATCATCAGCTGGGGCTGCTATAAAAGGGAGAAAAAAATATCCAATGACATGTGTGATCGGTAGCTATAAAGACTATTGCAGCTCTTCATTTTCCTTCAATGTGGAATGAGAAAAAATTTCACTCTGTTCTTGACAGAGAGGTGGATCATATGAGAAGGAGATATAGTAGATTGTGATTCACCAACAACAGTTTGACTGAGCTCGTTACAGGATTGCAGCTGTGTGAGTTTGTTGCGGATTCATGTCCAAGTAGATAATTTTGCTGCCTTTAATTTTTACAGTATAAAGAATGTTTTTACCAGCCCCGGGAAGGAGGCACCATATTATGTTGCACAAGGAATGGCCTGGACCTTCATTAACACGCCAAGGATTCTACACCCTACATCACTCATTGCTCCCGGTGACAGATAATTGGTGTCTCGTTCCTCACAACATATGTACTCGTGACATATAATAAATATTGCAGGGACACATTTAATATTCTCCTCAATGTGGCCATCATGTAGCCTTTCCTTTTCCAATTAAAAGGCGCACTTTAATAGGCAGTAAGTGCAGTCTGAAAGGTGTGTGGTAGAAATTAAACATGTGTAGTTTTTCCCATATTTCAGAACAATATCTGACTGCTTATCTGACCCACTGTCTCTCCAGCAATCGAGAGTTAATCCAACAAGTTCAATTGTCTTGCCCACTGACAGGCTCTCACTGGTAAGAAGCACAGTTTGCAAAGAGGCCATCACCATTCTACGAAGGAACTAGATACAGAGTCTCAAAGATGTAGGTGATTGGGTAGCACAGTAGCACTAGTGACTAGCACAGTGGCTTCACACTGCCAAGGTCCCAGGTTCGATTCCCCGCTGGGTCACTGTCTATGCGGAGTCTACACGTTCTCCCCGTGTCTGCGTGGGTTTCCTCTGGGTGCTCCGGTTTCCTCCCACAGTCCAAAGACGTGCAGGTTAGGTGGATTGGCCATGCTCAATTGCCCTTAGTGTCCAAAAGGTTAGGAGGGGTTATTGAGTTAAAGAGGGTAGGGTGGAAGTGAGGGCTTAAGTGGGTTGGTGCAGACTCGATGGGCCAAATGGCCTCCTTCTGCACTGTATGATCTCTGTTCTACGTTAAATTCCAGCCCTTGCCTGTGTTCGAGGAGGGTTGTGCTACTTTGCAGAGATGGATGTGAGATGTTAGGTTGAGAAACAGCCACCGCAATCTGCATGATTTAATGATTGAGAACTGTCACTTCTCAAGAAGTGTTTCTGCATCTCTGGAGGGCAACGACAACTTGCTGCCTATAAGAAACATTCCCTCTTAACCCCAACATGAAGGCAGGCGCTTAGATCTGTTTATGTAAATGGAATTTCTTGTTAATCAAGAAGATCACAGTGTTTCCTCGTCATCACTTTCTAGAAGCAGAATATAACAAATCATTATCCCAACAAACCACCTGCCAGTTTCCATTTCAGCGTGGTAATTTATACTTTCCCGTAATTAAAAAACTTTCAAATATTTCTAAAGGTTGCAGATGGCTGCGGATAACATTACTTATCGTTGGACTCAACTGCCAACCTCTGTTAGCTAATAGTGTTGACAATCTTTCATTGTCAATCTTGAAATCTGCTTCTAACACGACGGCTAGGTCCGCAACACCACTGCCAGTCACGCACTCCCATTTTTCTCACTTCCCTGTGACACTGTATCATGAATGCTTGAAGAAAAATGTACTGGAAAAATGGGAATGAAAATGAAAGAACTCTAGCATTTTCGAAAGGATCAAGCCATTTACAAAAGAAAATGAAGACATCTAGCAAAGGGTCAAAGCATTGTCATTAAATCTAAAGGCTGGCATTTTGCTACTGCAAAGTAACACCCAACATCGGGACCCAGTGCAGGTTCCCAGTCCGTGCTGGAGGGCCTTAAGACCGCAGCAGCAATGTTCTCAGCAATGTAAAATTATGAGGTAGTCACCGAGAACACCGGCCACTTAAGTAAGGCCTCTCTGAGCTACCAATCAGAGACCAACAACTTTGCAGCCTCGGCAGTCTGCCACTGACAGAGGGGTCCACTGCTAATGCTGCAAGGGAAATGAAGGGGCGCTTCTATATCGAGGTACCTTACCAAACAACAACCATAGAATTCCTACAGTGCGGAAGGATGCCATTCGATTCTGCGCTGTCCCTCTGAAAGAACACCCCACCCCACCTGGGCAGCACGGTAGCATGGTGGTTAGCATAAATGCTTCACAGCTCCAGGGTCCCAGGTTCAATTCCCGGCTGGGTCACTGTCTGTGCGGAGTCTGCACGTCCTCCCTGTGTGTGCGTGGATTTCCTCCGGGTGCTCCGGTTTCCTCCCAGTCCAAAGATGTGCGGGTTAGGTGGATTGGCCAGGCTAAATTGCCCTTAGTGTCCTAAAAAAATAAGGTTAATGGGGGTCATTGGGTTACTGGTATAGGGTGGATACGTGGGCTTGAGTAGGGTGATCATTGCTCGGCACAACATCGAGGGCCAAAGGGCCTGTTCTGTGCTGTACTGTTCTAATTCTACTTCTAATTCTAGGCCCACTCACCTAGGCCCACTCCCCCAGCCCTATCCCTGCCCTGCACATCTTTAGATACTAAAGGGGAATTTTCACATGGCCAATCCACCTAACCTGCGCACATCTTTGGAGGAAACCAGAGCACCCGGAAGAAACTCACGCAGGCACAGGGAGAACGTGCAAACGCCACACCGGTAGTCAACCAAGGCCGGAATTGAACCCAGGGTCCTGGCATTGTGAGGCGGCAGTGCTAACCGCTGTGCCAAGGTGCCACCCACACTGTTCCCACCATGCTGCCGCAAGAAGGAGACCATTCAGCCCATTGAGTCTGCACTGACCCTCTGAAAGAACACCCTACTCAGAACCACTCCCCTGCCCTAACTCCGTAACCCCACCTAACCCGCACATCTTTGGACACGAAGGGGTAATTTAGCATGGTCAATCCACCTAACCTGCATATCCTTGGACTGTGGGAGGAAAGTGGAGCACCCGAAAGAAAGGCAAGTGGAGGACGTGCAAACTCCACACAGTCACCAAAGGCCAAGCAGAAAAAAATAACTTCAGTGCTGGGACCTGGCAGGTAGGTCTACGGGAAATCGGACCGACCAGCTGAGGGGCCAGGACCATTAGGTTTGGTGTGGGGAAGAGAGAGCTGGGTAGGCGATTTTCAGAGCATGGAGCCTCTGGAAACCAGGGTCACCCCCCTCCACCCCAGGGAAGTTACTGGGAGGATGTCTTGATTTAACTTGCGGACTCAACGTGGCCCAATGCTGACAAACTCCTGGCAGTCTGTTTGGGCGGCACAATAGCACAGTGTTTAGCACTGTTGCTTCACAGCACCAGGGTCCCAGGTATGATTCCAGGCTTGGGTGACTATCTATGTGGAGTCCGCATGTGCTCCCCCTGTCTGCGTGGGTTTCCTCCGGGTGCTCCAGTTTCCTCCCACAAGTTCCGAAAGACATGCTGATAGGTAATTTGGGCATTCTAAATTCTCCTTCCATGTACCCGAACAGGCGTCAGGGTGTGGCAACTAGGGGCTTTTCACAGTAACTTCATTGCAGTGTTAATGTAAGCCTACTTGTGACAAAAAGAAATGGCCATCAATAGGAAAATTAGTTAACTCCTCACCTGTGCTTGGCATGAGGCTCTGCTTTTCCACTCCCTATTCCCTCCTAATGCTTTTCGCTACCGTTTTCTCACTGTTCTGTCACCTCTCAGCCCATCTCCAGTGGGTGGTTAAAATCCCCATCATAGGGTGGAATTTTCTGCTCTGGAGCGCTACCTGACTGGTCCAGACATCTGAAACTCATCTTCAATACGCCTATGGTCTGCTCAATCAAGGAGGGTGTCATGGAGTGAGTTGGATTGTATGTCTCCACTGATGCACCTTGTGGCCATTGAATGGGCATCATTAACTTTATTCTTTTGGAATTGCCATTGTCACCGATGAGGCAATTCTGAGTGCGCTCAAGGCCCTCAAAGATCTGTGGTACCTGTAAATGACTCAAGATATAAGAGTTGTGCGGGCTCCCAGGGTAGCTCGCAGAAACTGGCATAGTCGACTTGTGATGGTTACAGATCAGCTGGAGATTGAGAGGGTGGAAGCATTCTCTATTGATGAATCATCATGCCAGGGAGCTCGTAAAGCCACATGTGTGCAGTCGATGGCACCCTACACCAATGGGAAGCTGGAGGTTGCGGCAATTCCCACTTCCCTGGCAGCCTCACTGGATTAATCCAGGGAGAACTGACTGTAATTATGTGCCTTACTGAATAGGGCATCTGTAATCTCTCGGATGTATTTAATAATAATAATCACTTATTGCCACAAGTAGGCTTCAATGAAGTTACTGTGAAAAGCCCCTTGTCACCACATTCCGGCGCCTGTTCGGGGAGGCCAGTACGGGAATTGAACCCCCGCTGCTGGCCTTGTTCTGCATTACAAGCCAGCGATTTAGTTCACTGTGCTAAACCAGCCCAAGCACGGGTCCCAAACCTGGTCCCAGCGCGGAAGTCATTTTTTCGGCTTGGTCTTTGGTGACTGTGTGGAATTTGCACGTCCTCCCCATGCCTTTCTTTTGGGTACTCCGCTTTCCTCCCACAGTCCAAAGAGATGCAGGTTAGGTGGATTGACCATGCTAAATTGTTCTTTATAAATGAAGGATTATGATATTTTGCAGAAGTCCCCAATGGAGCCCTGGAACGAAGCAATTGTGTAAAAGTTGAGTTTTGTGGTCACCTTTAGAGCCACAGGCAATAGATGGCTTCCAAGCCCATGTGACGTCAGATCCTCCTGAAGAATATGGCCGATGTGAGCTTCCGCATCCTGTGATGGGTGAAGACATCTACAACACTGCCTCTCACATATCCACAAGTATGAGAGGCATCTTCAGTACCGTGGGCCAGACAAAACGCCTTTGTAGAATTGCTGTCTCCTCCTCTGGGTCTTCATGGGACTCCATTGGCCCATGTCCCTCACAGTGGTTCTCTTCCTTTTCCTCTGCCTGATGGCGATGGGCCTTTCTTCTCCTCCTCAGTTCCATGTGAGTCATGAGAAAGGTAACAGTTTCCTGCTGTCTCCAACGTGCATGCCTCCTCATCTCTGTGGGAAATTGAACAGACATGATTGAACATAACCCTGAAATGACCACCTTCCATCAATAAGTCATTATGAAGCCCGTGGTCTTGTCTCATTCCAGGCATTCCATCCCCAGATCCTCCCTTGAGTTGAAGCACAGCCTTAAGGATCCCTGGAAGTGCAAAGCCTCAGCCTCCCCGCCACAATGTGTTGAGGTCTTTCAGCATTTTGCACATGCATTTTAGCCATTGCCCCTTTACAGTTGGATCCATGTGACCATTGTGCATTACTATTAGAGGAACAAATCGTTATTCAAACCTAATCAACATTTGGCACCAAGCCGCATGGATTCTCGCAAGAATGCGCACCATGAATTAACGTGCCTAAATCTTTTAATTGGCATTTGAGATTTTGTAACATCTCTCAACTGAGCCTTGCTCTCTGTGTCCTGAAGCAGAAATTATTAGGGTTCCCACTCCATGAGCCCAGAAGTGGACAGGGCAGCTTCTCCCACAAACCCTCTGATGCCTCCCCTAGCATTCGTTTTCCTATTTTTCACCTGTGCAATTCTATCTGCTATCAAAATGGTGCCTCTCTGCTTTTGTAATGTGACCAGCTTCCTGCCATCACACTGGTGACCATCCAACTCCCTCCTATCATGCAGAAAGAGCACCATGTGCAAGTTTCTCTCCCACTGACCAGCCTCCATTTCCCCCCTCTACCCCTTGGTCCCATTATAATTCTTATAGATATCCCTGTGCTTCCCCCTGATCCATTTTCTGTTAATGTCTCGATGCCCCATATCGACATGACCACTCCCCATCTTGAGGCCCAATGCAACATTACCTACTGAGACCTCCTCCATGAGGTAATTGAGTGTCACTGTCTTAGTTACCAATTCCCCATTGTTGCTCGTTTTACTGGAGTATGATTAACACGCCTCCGTTTAAAGGCCGTGTGTTTAACACTACTATGGCTCTGTATGTGTAATTATGCTCGGAGTCGCCAGGTGCCGTATTGAGACACCGTCACAAGTATATCAAGGTCAGGTTCAAAGTAATAAATCCATACACCGATTAGTAAGTCCAAACGATTGGTGTTTATTATAACAAATATAATAAATACACAGTTTAATATCTGTACTGTTAGTGTATCTGTCCTCTCATTCCAATTGACCCTTAAATGAATGGCTAAGTCACTCCCTGTGACTCCCCTCATTTTTTTTTTCAAATGCGAATTTAGGAGCAGAAATACACCTAACAACTTTCCTCCTGCGAGCCGTCTCGCAGGCTTTGCAAATTTACCATCCGAATGTTCCTGGATGTAAATAGCATGTGGGATGACGGCCTAAGGGCTACTATTTTGAACCGAAAAAGTCGAATGAGTTGCGTATGGGCCGCTACAGGTAAGATTTGGATGGAATCCCCGGGTAAGGCGTGCTGTGCCGTACCCGAGCTTGGCTGACCAATGGGGGGTTCTCAGACAGGGCGGGTCCTCAGTGCCGTTTCTCCACTGCCTGAGTAACCTGGAATGAACGGGCAAGAATGTGTTAACCGTGGGATTTCAGCCTCTATTCACCGAATAGAGGGGCACCTAAAAATAAGGGAGGAGCCAAGATGCTCCTTGTGAAAAGTTGAGCTGGGATCCAGATATTTTAGCCAATCATGTGAGGTGGTCACAACCTTTTCAGCTGAAAAGAAGATGGCCAACCTCCAACTGAACGAATAACATTAAAGACAAACGAACGCAAACTTACAAACAAAACATACGTGCAGGTTCCATCAGAAAGGATATCGCTTCCCTCAAGCGGTTCCTATTTTACATCATCTGGACACCTCACTTTTCCTCTGCCTCTGTGAACAGGGTCACAAAGGGGTTGCCGTATCGGGAGTCAGACACTGTGTCGTCCTGCTCTCCCGGATCCCACACCCTTGTGTGGATCAGGCATGCAATCTTAGAGTTATGTGACCGGGGGTCACTTTCATCATTACGGACAAGTCTCCATGAATTGTCCCTGTGCCAAAGTGTGGGGTCTAAACTTGAAGGGGCATTGTCGGGGTCGTCGAGGTCGGGTGGTGGGTCTGGGTATTTAACGTAGGTGACCTCCATGGGGTCACTGGAGTCGGGGTCGTAGTCGCTACAGTGTGGGCTGTAGGGTTGAGTGCTGTGGCTGTCCTCATTGTCAGAGTCAGTTTCGCTGTCTCTGCTGTGGCAGCTTGTGGGCGTTTCGGGGCGTGGTCTGTTGTGGTCAGTGGGCGGAGTCGTGGGCGAGTCCGATGATGAACTGGTCTGTGAGGGGGATGGTGGAAACGTGTCTCTAGTGGGCGGGGCGAGATGTTCTGCTGCGTCCAGTAAGACATGGTGTGCGTGGTTAGACTGCGTTCCATATGCCTTCAGTTGGCTGATATGAAACCACGCAGTCTTTCCATTGGGGTATTTTGTCCTGTAAACTGAGGGGCTAATTTTGTCCGAAATTAAGTACGGGCCGGAATATTTTGGTGCCAAAAAACTGCTGGGGTTATACACAGATAGCATTACCTGTTGTCCAACCTGAAATTCTGTGGGGTGTACGTTCTTATTAAAGCAAGCTGTGCTTTGTTTTCGTCGTTTTCCCAGTTGAACTGCGGCTGCGATCTGTGCAGACCTCACAGTCTCAACTAGGTCTTTAACTGCTTTCTCATGCGTGAGGGCCGTCACTTCGGGGTTAGTCATGTCCAGTCCTAAAAGGAATTCTGTACCTTTCATAGGGCGTCCGGTCATGAGTGTGTGTGGGGTGAAAACTGTGGATGTTGAAACCGTGTTGCGGATAAACATGAGTGCGAATGGGAGTACTGAATCCCATGTTGAATTGTTTTCCTGAACCATTTTTCTGAGGGTCGATTTTAGGGTCCGATTCATGCGCTCTACAATCCCGCTTGACTGTGGGTGATACGCAATGTGAAAATTTTGTTTAATGCCGAATATGGTCAGGGCGTTCTTCATGACACGTCCTGTGAAGTGAGATCCCTGGTCTGAATCTATACTTCTGGGTAAACCCCATCTCGTGAAGATGTGGTGGGTCAGGATCTTCGCAGCTGTCTTAGCTGTATTGGTTCTTGAGGGGAATGCCTCTACCCATTTGGTAAAGGTATCAATCACAACCAGCACGTATTTATAGCCATTCCTACAAGGGGGCAATGGTCCTATAAAGTCGATCTGGAGGTTTGTCCAGGGGCCATTAACTGGTCGAGTATGCCGAAGCTGTGCCTTTTTGGAATACCTCTCCGGGTTATTCTGGGCGCAAATAAGGCAATTCTCGATGTAATGGGTAACATCGGTCCTTAAATTAGGCCACCAACAGAGTTGCCTGAGGTGCCTCGTGGTCGGGTCGATCCCTTGATGTCCATGGCTGTCATGGAACAAGGCAATCATTTGATTTCTATCCTGTTGCGGGACCACATAAAGCTGGTCCTTGATGATCACACCCTCATGTGTGGTCAGAGCGTGTCGGAACTTATCGTACTGTGGCACAAAAGTCCCTTTAAAAATCTCCCTGAGATCTCCATCCTGCTTCTGTGCCTCGGCTAAATCTTTAATGTCCGTCTGTGAGACTTGAACTGCACTCACAGGGGCGCTAGCTGGTGCGCTAGCTGGGGGTGTCCAAAAGTGTCCTCGCCTGGAACCTGCTTTTGCCAGTGCGTCGGCTTTTACATTTCCAGGGGGGGATGACCTATGGTGACTTCTAACTTTGATAATTCCAAAGGTCCTATCCTTCGCTTTGTCTAGGATGTGGCGGAGTAAAGGGGCTGATGGAAGGGGTTTCCCGTCTGCGGAGACAAAACCTTGTGTCCTCCACAGGGGTAGAAAATCCGTTAAACTGTTGCAGACATATAGACTGTCCGAATATATGTCGGCCGGGCTGGGGAAAGAATCGGGGTGGTCCACTATGTAAGCTATGGCCGCGAGCTCTGCTGCCTGCGCGCCTAAGTGACCTGGCAATTTTAATGCAATCTCCTCTAAAGCGCGACCCTGCGCGTCCTCGACATAGATGCCGCATCCAGTGATACGCTCACCATCTAAAACTGTGGATGAACCGTCCACGTATATTTTCAGTGGGCCACACGTGTCTGTGTGTTGGGGGCTTTGTCTTGGGTTCCCTATCTTCCTGGGGGGTGTCTTCGCTATGAAGGGTCCTGTGTTGTGTAGGGGTGCTACAATTTTGCATTCATGGGGCTGTCCTGGATATTGGAGGTTGTCGGCTAAAAATGTGTGTGTCCGGGTCCGTTTAACCGTAATGTCCCATCCTTGTAAAAGTAACGTCCACCTAGCTGCCCTAATCTGGCTAACTGAACCGTCCTTCAGTCGACCATCTAGGAGTAACTGTGTGGGGGTGTCCTCGGTCAAAATGGTGATGGGGTTGAGTCCGGTAATGTAGGAAAAGTATTGAACTGCCCAGAAAACTGCTAGGAGGTGCCTCTCGCAGGCTGAAAATCCTTGCTCTACGGGGTCTAAAAGTCTTGAGGCATAAGCCACGGGTCGTAGCTGCTCATGTCGTTCCTGGAGTAGAACGGCCGAGAGGGTTAGATCAGTGCTTGCTACCTCTATTGCATAGGGGGAGAGTTGGTCTGGGACTTGTAGCGCGGGTGCTGCATTAAGGGCTTTCTTTAAATCTTCCACAGCCTCTGTATGCTGCGGAAGCCATTCCCATGGGGCTCCTTTCTTAAGGACGTCTGAGAGTGGGGCTGCCTTTGTCGCGAATCCATCGATATGGTTCCGACAGTACCCAACCAGTCCTAAAAACGACCGGAGGGCTGAAACATTCTGGGGAAGGGGCAATTTGACAATCGAATCAATCCTTTTGAATTCGATCTCGCCTTTGCCGTGCGTGATGACTGTGCCCAAATACATCACTTTATTTTCCAATATCTGGGCCTTTCTGGGGTTAACTTTACATCCGAT
Organism: Scyliorhinus canicula; assembly: GCF_902713615.1. Taxonomy (NCBI): domain Eukaryota; kingdom Metazoa; phylum Chordata; class Chondrichthyes; order Carcharhiniformes; family Scyliorhinidae; genus Scyliorhinus; species Scyliorhinus canicula. The sequence goes on from NC_052151.1 coordinate 192,197,556, forward strand.
TGAGGTTAAAAGTTCCAGGAGCTCGGCCAGAAGCGTAATGTGCTCTGCCTTTGTGTCTGTCTGCAGTAATAGGTCGTCCACATACTGTACCAGACATTCGGGGCGGGAAAATATTACTAAACCATTTGCCAGCTGTCGGTGGAAAATGGAGGGTGAATTGTGGAATCCTTGTGGGAGGTATGTCCACGTATACTGCTGTCCTTTGAATGTGAAGGCATAATTTGTACTGGCACGCCTTTGCCAATGGGATTGACCAGAAGCCATTGCTAATGTCCAATACCGTGAAATATTTGGAGTGGAGTCCCTGTTTGAGCATGGTCTCGGGACTTGTTGCTACCGTGGGGGCTACTGCTGGGGTTACTTTGTTGAGCTCCCGATAATCAATGGTCAGACGCCATGATCCGTCGGGCTTTCTCACTGGCCAAATAGGAGCATTATTGGTCGAGGCTACTGTCCTAAGTACACCTTGCTCCAATAAGCTATCTATTACTTTCCCTATTTCTCCCTCTGCTTCTAGGGGAAATCGGTATTGTTTCTGTGGTCGGGGGTCAGGTCCGGTAACTTGAACTTGTCCAGTCATTCTGCCGCAGTCGTGCCGGTGACTGGCAAATGCTGTCCTGTGTTTATTTAAAACTGCTCTCACTTGTTTGTCCGTGCTTAGTGTAGTCAGGTCGAAAGAATAGTCGCCTACTGCGCTAATCCGATTAGCATACTCTCCTACTGTGAGAGTAGCGGGTGCTCTGTCTGACCTTGCCATTCGCCAGACACACTGGTTTACTGGGTCGAACGACAGGCTATGGGCATTCATGAAGTCTATTCCCAATATGTGTTCTGCTGTCCGGGGAAGATTTACTAAAACGACGGGGTGTTTGGTAGAGATGTTCCCTAGCTGGATTGCTACGGGGGCTGTAATGTGTCCCTGCTGCGAGTGACCTGTAAAACCGCTAAGTGTGATGGTGGAGGTGGTCGGCCACGTGTCTGCCTGTGCCGTGGTGGTGGAATTAATTGTGGTGCGGGACCCTCCTGTGTCCCAAAGTAACTCTATGGGCTTCCCTCTAACCTTTGCTGTGTCTACCGGTCTTCCGGATTGATCCCAAAGAGTCTCACAGACCCAAGTGGGGGAGCCCGAACACCGTCAGTCCGTTCCATCCACATTGGTCTGTCCTGACTGTATTCCTATACTATGGATAGGCTTCGCTCTATTCCTGTTCAGTGCCTGTCTGCTGGCCTTTTTGTGATCTTTGGGGTGCATTGCATTCCTTTGCAAAATGTCCTAATTGGCCACAGTTGTAGCATTCGAGCGACTTCTGTGGAGGGCTGTTCTTCCCTTCATTTACCCATGCGGGGCTTTGGTGCGCTTTTATTGCTTGAATGTCCGCTGCAGCCTGAGCTTCCTCTAGGGTCTTTATTTTAATTTTGCCCTGAACCGATTGTTCCCAAGCGCGGGACAATCTTTTCAGAACCCATTTCTCGTTATGGGCCTCTTCTGAGGGGTCATAGTTATTGCAAGCACTCTGTCCTGCATCTGTGGCATGGGAGATTATGGTGCGCGTCCATTTGACCATATTGTCACGGATCAAATGCGGTCTATCTAACTCGCCGAAAACTGCGTTGAAATTGATCCACAGCCTTCCTGCAAATGCTGTGGGATGCTCTGTCCTCTTTTGTCGGCACTTATTCAGTCCTTCGACTGGGTCTCCTCTATTGTATCCTATTGCATCTAAAATGGCGGTGTTCATTTCTTCTAGGGTGCCTCCGCCAACGTTCTGCGGGTCGGGGAGGGCTGCTACTACAGACGGGTCTAAGCTCAGAACCGTGAGCTTAACCTGCTCTCTCTCGTCCAGGCCGTACATGGTCGCCTGTTGTTTAACTTTCGCGAAAAATTGGTGGGGGTCTGCGGTGGAGAGAAACGGAGTGATTTTCTCACACGCGTCCCTGAGTTGGGTTACAGTTAAGGGGGTGGTGTAGGTGATATCGGGTGCGCCTTCTGTGGTCGCTTTCCTTTGGGTGGTGACTGGATTCATGGGTGCGGATGCTATCTGATCTGTGGGGGGTTGGGGTGCTTTCCTTTTCTGCTGCGCTGTCTCACTTAGTTCTTCCCAGTCTGGGGCATTCTCCTCATCTAACTGCGTTCCAAAGGTGCTTTGGAACCCATTCTGTACGGCAAGCAGAGATTGCAGCTCCGCAATCTGCTTCCTACACTTGGCATGATCCACTGTGCTTTGTCTTTGTTCTGTGGTGGCAGCATGGAGTGCTCTTAACGCTGCCTTAAGGTCAGAGCATTACCTCTGCAATGCCTCTACCTGCTTTTCCGATTCCTCTCTTATCAGGACGGCACGTTGCACATCTTGATAGGCTTTTTCATACTGGGTCTGGGAACTGCTCAGATGGGCTAGACATGACTGATGTGCCCTCTTGGCATCATCCACCTCTCTACCCTTCTCTGCCAGCTTCCCTCTTAGTTCCATGTTTTCCTTTTCTATGTCCCTGACATCAAATTTGCTCATCCTACTTCTCTCTTCTAATTCTGCTCGGAGCGTCTGAACGACCTCCTCAGTGCCTCGCAACTGTGCCAAACAGGACACGATTGCCATCGGCTTGCGTGCTTTACTTAAGTTCTTTTTATGAATTTGAGAGAGGTTTTCCCACCAAGTATGTCCTATACTTCCGGGACCTGTCTCCTCATTCAAACTGAACCCGTTCCAAAGTGGCTATCCCTTTCCTTTCAGATACTTGCGGAGTTCCAGCTCCCACACGGGACACTGACCTACTCGGCTACTGCTGGTCGCTGCGACCACAAACCGTTCTGGATTCATGAGGCGTTCCATTGCCTGCATGGCCATTTTCTCTTTCTCTCTTAATTTAGGACAGGGGGTGTTGAGGTAATGTTTTACAAGACGGGTAAGGGTTTCGCTATGTTCTGCTTAAAAACTCCTGACAGTTCGTCGCAACAAAAAGCTCTCAGGTTAACCTTACAACCCTATTAGTACGCATGCACAAAACACACTTCCGAATTATCTTTATTGGTTTGAACACCTTGATTACTTGTGAGTTTTCCTTTTTCTCAATTGGATTTCTAAATCAAATTTCTGGGTCCTCGACGGAGTGGGGGTGCCACTTGTAACCGCGTCCCGTCAGTATATTGCTACTAAATGTTGCTCGTTTTACTGGAGTGTGATTAACACGCCTCCGTTTAAAGGCCATTTGCTTAACACTACTATGGCTCTGTATGTGTAATTATGCCCGGAGTCGCCAGGTGCCGTATTGAGACACCGTCACAATTATATCAAGGTCAGGTTCAAAGTAATAAATCCATACACCGATTAGTAAGTCCAAACGATTGGTGTTTATTATAACAAATATAATAAATACACATGCATACGCTAAAGAGACTAACTTACTTCTAATACTAAACAACTAAATACTTATCTAGACAGGAACAGGCAAGGTCAGGGAGCAAGGCCTTCGTCCCGTTCTTGGTCTGTAACTCTGATTCGCAAAATTGTCAAGGCTAGCAAGGTCTGGATCACGTAGCGATCGTTGTGTTGGCACTTACAGTTCGATGGCTGATGCTCAACGGCCAGTGATGAAACTGGAGTCAGGATGCGATGTAACAAGTCTGGGCCGGAGTCTGGAAGCAACAGCAGATCTGGGCCGGAGCAAAACAGACCGAACCATGTGCGGGATCTATTCTTATAGGTCCTAGAAGTCCGTGCCCCTTGGGGCGGGTTCTTTCACCTGCTAGGTATCGATTGGGTCTTTCCCAATCGATATCTTTCAAACTCCCCAATCTGAGGGTCGTTCCTCGATGGGTGGGGCGGTCCCTACGGCTCTTTGGGTTGGTTGCTTTGGCGCCATTCTGTCTGTCCATTGATACTTAAATGTTTCTATTGTCCGGGGTCTGGATCTGGATCACCTCATTACTATGCAGATCTGTTTCCCATTTGCACCTTTGGCTGAAACTCTGCACCTGGCCAGAAACTGGTTTCTGTACGTGCAAAATGCAAAACAGTCTTCTGCAAGCTGTGTGTCCTCACTATGACTGTTTTTCCCTGCAGTCTTAGCAGTTCTCCATTTTGTAGCCCAGTGTCCATCTTAGATGGCTTCACCATTTAATAATAATAATAATAATCTTTATTATTGTCACAAGCTGGCTTACATTAACACTGCAATGAAGTTACTTTGAAAAGCCCCTCGTCGCCACACTCCGGCGCCTGTTCGAGTACACAGAGGGAGAATTCAGAATGTCCAATTCACATAACAAGCACATCTTTCGGGACTTGTGGGAGGAAACTGGAGCACCCGGAGGAACCCACACAGACACAGGGAGAACGTGCAGATTCCACACAGTGACCCAAGCCGGGAATCGAACCTGGAACCTGGCGCTATGAAGGAACAGTGCTAACCACTGTGCTATCGTGCCGCCATGGCACTCAAGATGTCTCCAGACAGTGGCAGTGCCACCTGTGGCCCAGTACCAAGCCACCAACCCTGAGGACTGAAATGTATAAGAGACTGACCACACCATGCTATGTATAATTGACACAGTATGGACAGTCCCTCCCCCTCGCTGGACTGGGGCAGGGACATGTGTGCCAGGCACAACTTTGTGCTATGGTGCACATTGCTAAAGACTTGCATCCCCTCTATCTTCCAACACCAGCCCCTCCAGTCATGTATGTTTGTCTACCCATGCCCTCCACCCTGGGCTCCAACAGACAGAGTCAGACATCCCCCTCACACCTTCCCACGTGCCTTCCCACGTGCCTAAGCAGCCTTGGCATGGAGTCAGATCAGCTGTGACATTGTGCAGTAAAAGGTAAGCAAGTAAAGCAATGTCTTCATCATGTCAGATGGACATAGCCTGCTTTCCCCTCAGGGGGAGAGGTGACTGGCGGTGATTTGACGTGAGGATCACCACACCTCAGGTGAGTGACAAGGTTAAGAAGGCCGTCATGAACAATCTCGGCTGGTAGGAGAATTGAACGCGCTGTCGGCTTCACTCTGCATCACGCACCATCTGTCCAGCCGACTGAGCTAATCCGGTAGTCAATGCAGAAACCTCGAGGTTGCAAGTGAGGTGCACATCACTTATATCCAGTCATGATTGACACCGGTCTAATTAGCCACTGGGAGGGGGTGGTGGGGGCAGGACTCTGGTGAGCTGAGTTTTTAATGAGCATTCGTGAGATGCAAAGACATGCCAATACAGTACCCAACACGGTAATGAGCATTCATGAGATGCAAAGACATGCCAATACAGTACCCAACATGGTAATGAGCATTCATAAGATGCAAAGATATGCCAATACAGTACCCGACATGGTACAGCAGGTAACCCGACCTTGAGAGTGGAAAATCGTGAATCACCTTCATCCTGGCAGGAAACTGACTTTTGGCCGCAATCCAAATAATCTGGTCCCAGTGTCCATGATGCATGTGCTGGTGGGATGGAAAAATTCCACCCACATTGTCATTTTTGCACAGAGGAGGCCATTCAGCCCATCAAGTCTAGCTGCAAGTCTGAGCACAGCAGTCAGCCCCATTCTCTCACTCTCTCCGGAAATTTATTTTCTCAAATGCCAGTCAAACCTCCTTTTGAAATCTTTGACAATCTTATGTTCTTCCACCCTGTAAGCAAAAAGTTCTAGTTATTGCCAAATTCTGACTAAAAACATCCCTGACATTCCCACGCACCCCCCCCCCCCCCCCCCCCCTCCCTACCTGCCCAGTATCTCTTGCCCATTATTTAGCCTGTGATTCTGGGTCATTACTCTTCTCTACGGCTCAGAAGGTAACAGCCTACTCCAGCCTAGTCCACAGCCATCAGCTGACAACACAGAGATTGCAGCACCATGGGAAGTACCGGCTTTCAGATGAAAAGTTAAATTGAGGCCAGAAACTACTCTCTGGGACATAAGCAAATAACCTACGGCACTACTTGAAGAAGGGCAGGACTGTCCTCCCTGACATCCTGGTTAACAGTTACTCCTCAACCAACATCACTAAAACATATTCTTATTGCTGTTTGTGGGAGCTTGCTATGCATTAATTGGCTTTCCTGTTTCCTACAACAGTGAACAACTGCAAAATTGGTGTCAAACTCATCCTGAGGGTGTGAAAGTTGCTATATAAATACACGTCGTTCCTTCTTTGTTTCTTAGTGAAAACAATCAATAAATGCGTTTGAATATTGAGGGTGAATTTTATGTGCTGCAGGTACATACTCCCCCACGTCTCCTCTTGTACTCTTAACTGAATCTACCTTGATAGTGAAAATGGCCAAGCCTCACAATTCAGTACACCTCAATATTCTTTCACCCATTTATTGTCCCACTGATAACTTATAAACATCAATATCTCGCTTCCACCTAGTTAAAGCAATGCTTAGAAATGCTGTTCCTGGGGAGGCATGTGATATGAGGGCAGGAGTGGTTGCATTTCCATGACCTCTGGATCTGCACATCTTGTAATGCTTTATTTTATCCTGGTGCACATTTCATATTTGACTTTTCTTGGGAAATATGTCTTGCGTTATGTCCCTGGAGGATTCTGATTGGTGTTTGGCGAAGAAGAGCTGATATAAATTGCAGGAAATCCTCGTTTCACCACGATGGTTGAAGTGGGCTGGGGTGGGACCCTTTTGCAGTGGCGTTGTTACTGGTGAACCTGCTTTCACCTCAGCAGTGCTGTGTGTATCCAGATGATGGCTGCCTTTGAGAATGTTGCTCTGGGTGAAGATCACGGCTCTGTGATGAAGCTCTTTAGAGCTCAACTTGAAGATTTGTGAGGTGCCCTTGGGAGAAAGGTGGAGGTACATGAGAGAGTCTCGCAGTTGGAAGAGCATTTTCCCCGTTAAGGGCCCGCCTTCGAAACATTGAGATCCTGCTGCATAGCATGTCGTTAATGGTCTGGATTCAGGTGTTGGGGGGCGGGCAAGGTGTGTCCGTGAGCTCCGTCGTGACGTGAAGTGGATGATGAGTTCCCAATTGAGTTTGAAAATTATCTGCCATGCTTTAGTCATGTTGATTTGGAGGCTGGGTGAATCAGGTTCAACAGATCTCAGGGGCCGGGATTTTCCGACCCTGCACCGAGTAGAGAACCCCCGGGGGGAGGTGGGAATCCCACCCTTCCGCCCTGACTTCTGGAGTTGTTGCCGCCAGTTTTCCCATCGGTGTGGGGACATCGACCCATTTTCAGAGAACCCCACCCAGATTATCCGATCTTCGAGCCTGGGATCAGTTGGTTCCCTCGACCTCTGGCCTTATATTATCCTATCCCCAATGCTCATCGCAAGGGGATGGAGGTGGCTCAGTGAGTTGAGTCATCCCTTCGGTCAGGGCCGAGGCTGTGAGTCGCCTGGTGTGATGAAAGTGAAGGTGCTTTGTTCGACAGAACCTGTGAGCGATCCTGAGGAGTGCTCACTGATCCTGTCTTAGCCTTGGCCTTGTCGAGCAACACAGATGGTGTTATTATCCTGCAATTCTTCCATAATCCTGGGCAATACTCCCTTGTGATTATGTTGTTGCAAAATCATATTGAGCCAATTATGTGAAATGTCGTCTGTGCACAGTGTCACTCCTTTTTGTCATTATGTGTTAGAATTCTTGTGGTTATGGGAGGGGAGTGTTTTGTTTCACCTCATTTCTAATGAAGATGAATTGAGCTATGGTGGGATGAAGGGTGGCTGGTGTCGGTGGAGTAGATAGGGTTAGTTAAGTCTTCACTGAGATTGACGATAATCCCCCAGTTAGAGCTATGTTATGGGCCAGGGTTTAGAGAACCCCAAAGTGTATCATGGAGTTCACCTGACCCACAACTTTTAATAGATTGTGGTATGGGGAGCATCCGGCCCACTCTACAGGTGTGGTACAGAAGAAATGGAAAAGTATTTTTTAAAGCAAAACAATGTTTATTCTATGAACTCAAGTTAACCTTTTTGAAACATAGTGAACCTCTTAGCAACCATCATTTAAATACAACCGCCAAAGAATACAACACTAAGTAATCCTTACTAACTTCCCAAGCAACATCCAGAAGACAGAAGAAACACCTTTTAACAGCAGCACATCAGGTTTATATTCATTACTGAAAACATTTATAATTCTGAATTCACCAAATGATCAAGAGATAGTCTTTTCCTGGCAGAGAGATCAACAGTACACCTGCTCTGTCTGGCTTCAGCTCCAACATTGAAAACGAAACTAAAACACACCGTGCAGCAAACAGCCTAAAATGAAAGTAAAAAGCTGACAGACAGCCCAGCTCCACCCACACTCTGACATCACTGGTAAACACCCATTTCTTAAAGGTACATTTCTTAAACACCAATTTCTTAAAGGTACTTTCACATGACAGCTAAGCGTATCGGGTTTTGATTTTGGCTTTTGTTGTTTTGAATTTAAGAATTTGTGCCTTTCTCCTACGGTGGCCTGGGCAGATTATATATCCTGGGGAGGACAAGGTTCCTTCAGACTCTTCCTTGAGTTAGGAGGTTTTCCTCTGGGTCTCCTGTTTTTGAGTTATTGGAATAGGCAGATGTGAGTGCGGCAAACACTGAGATGGATATGGTAACCCTTGTCTGACCTGCTGAAGGGAGAATTTTTTTTTAGTAACCTTACTGCAATGGGTGATATTTTTGGATCAGTTTGAGCGTTCTTCTCCAGGTCTTCCTCTCCTCCCCTGGGTGAGCAGGGTGCTGATACTAATCCTGGTCCGGTGGTTTAGGGGAGGCTCCACTTCGACCCTCGCTCCCAGGAAAACCAATTATTAGTTGTCTTGACTATTCTCCTCCTCGTTTATGGGGCTGGCATAGTCATCCTTTTTTTCAGTATAACTGGGGGCGGTGCACTGCCCTGGATGTGGTTGGAGAGGTGCAGGTCCGGTTATGGTTGGTGTTGGGGTGTGCTGGAGGTCCTGGGGGATATTGATTCCTGTGTGTCGGGAAGTGCTGGGCTAGACAAGGTTCTGTGCCGTGGTTGGTGCTCAGTTGCATCCGGAGCCTGGGATATCCCTTCTTGAAGACATCCGTTAGTGATGCCCTGAGAGGCTGTGTATTACTTTGGTGCACCGGGGCCGAGGGATAAGCTGAGCCCTATCTTTTGGCTGACATTCTCTTACCTCCCTGGGGAGTGGGATGCTTTTCAGGTTGAATGAGCAGCCTGTTCTCTAATGTCCTCATGAATGGGTGGTCGGCATGCACCAGTGAAATATGGAACAAGAACCAGGGGCGAGATTCTCCGTCTCCCCCCCCCCCCCCCCCCCCCCCCCCCCCCCCGCACACCACCTCCACAGGATGACTTCAACGCCGAGGTCCCGCCAGCTCAGAGGATGTTAGGACGGCGCCAGCGGGACTCGGCTTTTTGTTGATGGCCGCTCGGCCCATCTCGGCCAGAGAATCGGCACGCCGGCCCCTGCCGGCCCGGTGGAGGGTTCGGAGAATTCCGTCCGTAGTTCCTGGTCCTCTCTGTACAAATGCATGGAATAATGTTGGTTCTGTACCGGGCCAGAAGTTGGGGTTATGTTGCTTTGTGTGGTACCCCACTAGATCTGGAGTGTTATGTTTGGTCCCTTGAAGTAACTCACCAAATACTTTGTGTCCAAACCAGGATCCATTTATTGTGTCTCATGTGATAAGTTCCGGTGGCGGCATTCTCCATCTCGCCTGCCGGCCAATGGGGTTTCCCATTGTGGGCAGCCCCAAGCCATCGGGAAAACCCCGGATGTGACTGCGCTGCTGGTATAATGGAGAATCGCGACAGCAGGGAATCCAGCCCCAGATCTTTTGTTATCCTGTAGTTTAATTCTGGTAGCTTTAGCTCGCTTTCCCCTCTGGAGGCTTGATCATAATCCAAACATGTAGTGCGGGATTCCCCCAACGGGCGGCTAAGTGCCGACACCGGAGTAAAAACGGGAGTGTTTTACTCCGGCATCGGCGCCCGTTCCGGGACCCCATTCTATGGCCCAGGCTAGGACCTAGCCTGAACCCGGCGCCGAGGGATCCGTGCATACGCAGTTGGGCCAGCGCCAACTAGCAGTGGCCTTCTTCCCCACGGCGGCCCCAACGCCAAATGGCGCAGGGCTACAGGAGCCGGCACGGAGGAAAGGAGGCCGCGGGGCAGAGAGGCCGGCCCGCCGATCGGTGTGCCCTGATCACGGGCCAGGCCATTATGGAGGGACCCTCGTAGTTGGACCCCCCTCTCCACCCCCCCCCACCCCCTACACAGGACGACCCCCGGACCCTTCAACGCCGAGGTCCCGCCAGCTCAGAGGATGTTAGAACGGCGCAGTGGGTCTCGGCTTTTTGTTGATGGCCGCTCGGCACATCCGGGCCAGAGAATCGGCACGCTGGCTCCTGCCGGCCCGGTGGGTGGTCGGAGAATTCCGCACGTAGTTCTTGGTCCTCTCTGTACAAATGCATGGAATAATGTTGGTTCTGTACCGGGCCAGAAGTTGGGGTAATGTTGCTTTGTGTGGTACCCCATTAGATCTGGAGTGTTATGTTTGGTCCCTTGAAGTAACTCACCAAATACTTTGTGTCCAAACCAGGATCCATTTATTGTGTCTCATGATAACATGGCTATCTGATACAGAGCATGGCATCATGGAGTCTTGCTGCTCCTCTGGAACATACACCTAGCATTGGCCAATTAATTACATTATTTCATCTTATTTCATTACATGTTTTTAAGGTAAAGATAGATAGTTTTTTGAAGAATAAAGGGATTAAGTGTTATGGTGTTCGGGCCGGAAAGTGGAGCTGAGTCCACAAAAGATCAGCCATGATCTAATTGAATGGCGGAGCAGGCTCGAGGGGCCAGATGGCCTACTCCTGCTCCTAGTTCTTATGTTCTTATGTTCTTATGTTCTTATGTTCATGTATGTCTTATTACCCTCTCAGTCTTCTTCTCAAGATGGCTGGATGTGTCTCCCTATTCTCCGGGTCCCAGGTCACATGACCTTGGCCTAGAGACCGCATGGCGTGCCTGTACCACCTCTGCTGGTTGGAGGTTGCACCATACAACTATGATATTGCCTATAGGCATGTCACCATATGGGGTGCTTGTGTATTTTCTTTGTTTTCTTTCCTTTGTAAAGGTGGGTATAAAGAATCCGTGATTAGTTCATGCATGGGTTCGAATAGGTTTGGTATCTGATGTGTTAGGCAGGTTGGTTCGACGTCGACTGCAACTGGATGCAGGGAAGCTAGAAACAAACATCTGACACCGGAGATGATCCAACACTGTTTTATTTAACTATGAACTGCTTACCTGTTCAGCTGTGGGTTGACAGTCTACTAATCCTATTGATGACCTCTTACTGGCTCGACCAGACTTACTAGCTACCGCATGGCAATAGTGCCCACTAACTTGTGCACTCTGACTGTCTCAGTATCTGGGTCCCGAAAGGAGTGGGAGTCTTAATGCCCTGTGGGCTTTATAGTGGTGGTGTCCTGTCTGGTGATTGGTTGTTCTGTGTTGTGTGTTCATTGGTTATCCTGTGTGTCAATCACTGCCTGTCTGCATCTCATTATATAATTGAGTGGATATTATGACAGTATCAGGGAGGAGGCTATGGTGTGTCAATGCTGCCTTTGTTACCACTCGGGTTGAGGGAGATATATATTTGTGTCCGCCCAAATATAGAACAGAAAATTTATCCTGAACTCTTCTGGCAATTGCGAGTAGACAGGTCATGGGAGGGTGATCACCATCTTA